>NC_077230.1:70067216-70417216 GCF_027887165.1 Monodelphis domestica
ATCAAATAAGAGGGGCTGTGATGGATAACATAGAGATGGAATACAATGACAAATGAGATAGGACCCCATGTTTTCAGAGATCATGATTTATTGTGGAGATAAGATATGATCACAAAAATTATAGATGTTACAGGTTTGCATAATGGCAAACATACAGATAATCCATTAGGATGTCCAAAAACTAGATCAACTGGGTGACATAGTGGATAGAGTGTTGGACCAGGGGACAGAAATTATTGAGTTAAAATTCAGTATCAAACATTTACTAGTTGTGTGACCCTTGGCAAATCACTTAATCCTCTTTGCCTTACTTTCCTCATGTGTAAAATGAACTGGAGAAGGAAATGGCAAACGATTCTAGTCTTTTTGCTAAGAAAACTGCAAAAGGAGTCATGAAGAGAGTTGGACCTGATTAAAAAACAACTAAACAAAAATATGCCAAAATTAAATTTTGACTTATACAGAATGAGTAAGATTTCCATGTTTATCTATTACTCCAGGGACTGCACGTGTGATTACATTGCTTTGGGGAACTAACTACTAGGTGAAAATATTCCTCTATTGATGCATCTACTTATTATAGTTATAGAGAGCTAATAGCTACGGGCACTAAGAAATAAAATAATTTTGCCCAGGGTACATTAGTGAGCATGTTTCAGAGATGAGATTTAAACCTATGTCTTTCCAATTCTAAGGATAACTCTAAATATATATATATATATATATATATACCATTGCTATTTCTCATTCATCTTTTATGGATGAAAAGGATCTAAATTCTAAGAACTAAATATAAGTACATTTTGATAATAAATTTTAGAAATTTCTTTATAGATAAAAAGAATATTAGTGATTATTTCATCCAGACCTTTAAGGGTTTTCTGAGTCCCAGAAATAAATAACTTGTTTAAGTTCACAAAAGAATTAAGTAGAAAAACCAAGTTCTAAACCTATCTCATTGGAGAAGTAGAAGTAGGCATAGAAATCACGTAATCCAGTCCTTATATGAAGGAAACATGAATTATTCCAGGTCACCCAGGTAGTAAATAACAGAGCTAATATAGTAACCTAGGTCTTCCAATTGCAAATTTTTTATTTATAATATGACTCTATTCTCTCTGTGATTATTAAGAGATATTGAAATCATGCATACACAAAGATATTAAAATTTAGTTGTCCATTTTCAGCAAAGATGCATCAATATTTAAGTGGGACTCCATTTATATTGGTCAGGAAACACATATGTTCATATGAGCAAAATGGCCTTGCTTTCAATATAGCTGTATTCCTCATGTCCTTCTGAGAGGACTGCAAAGTTTTTCTCATAAACACTATTCAGACTACACTTAATCAGTGTCTTTAACTCAATTGCATTTGAATGTAGAACCTTTGAAAAAGCCAAGCTGCCACCTGAATTTTAAAATGCTGCCCACACACCAACATCATTCCTCTAGATATTTAAATGTGACTTTTCAAAGAGACACAACAGAGGCTTCAGAAAATGAAGGCATATAACCTTCCACTAAATACCTTATTTTCAAGGTTTTTCTTCTCCTTGATGAGCATTGCTACTGAAAGACAGAACAGAATAATCAACTGTTACTCTTTATGGGAAAAGAAGAAAGTCCTTGATAAAAATGGCAAAATGGGAACAATGACAGCTGGACTGTAAAATGAAGAAATAAGAAAAAGCAAACATATATCTGCATGTGTATATACATGTATATTTATAAATATTTTTGGGTTATGTACATATATACATAAATATACTTCTACAATGGGAACTTGGAAAAAGCAAACATATATACATATAATTATACATCTTCATTTTACATGTCTATATATAATTACATATGGTGAAAATTTTTTCTAAACACTTTTTAAAAGTTTTGAAGTAAATAAAATAATTACATAATTTTTTCAGATAACCCTGGCAAAAATCTACATTATTATTTTATGTCAACTTTAAAATGGAGTCTTTCTGAAGCTTCTTGTTTTAGAGAATTTGGCTCGATTTCTGATGATACTTTAAGTGATAAAGAATAAAAGTTACTCTAATTTGACCTGTCAAGTTTGGACAAGTTTTTTTCTACTATTGTACTCGGCTCTATTTGTCTAAGGATCATTATTGCCTTAAGTAGGGAAAGATTAATCATGAAGATGAAGCAAGCAGAGTTAAAGAGTTTAGGGAAGGCATGAAAGAAAATAATGTGTTTTCTTTTTTTCTGAATAGAAGACAGGCATCAACAAGCTTTATGTCAAGGGAGATTCTTAAAATTCACAGGTGAAGCTTCTAAAGACTATAAGGCTAAGTCATCCTTGTTTCTATAGGTCAAAAAAAAGATGACCAAAATGGAAAGAAAAAGCAGAAACCGAAAAGATGTCAGAGAGTGACTTCTCATGAATAAAGCTACTGTAGGGAAAAACAAAAATCAGCATCCCCTTATGTAGTGCAGTGATAGAGTGCTACAACTGGAGTCAGGAAGACTTGAGTTCATATCTAGCTAAAGCTACTTATTAGTGTGCATGCATGACCCTTGGCAAAGCACTTTCTCATCCATAGAAGCAGGATAATAAGAGAACCCTCTTCGCAGGGCTGTTGTAATGTTGCCAAATCAATATTAAATGTTTTTACTTACCTGATGATAGACTCTCAACCATCCTATGTGTCTTATCTGAAAACTGCCTGTGTGAAATGAGATAATAATTGTAAATCACTCACATAGTATATGGCACATGGTAAACACTCTACAAATGTTAGCTATTATTATTATTATTATTATTAACATATGAGAATAAATAAGTCATAGGCCAGAGAAGAAAATAAATGTGTTAAAAGGTGCTGATTGCAAATGATGAATGAGGCACTATGAAGACAAACAAAATGAAGAATGGAGAATTAACTTTCTGAGTCATTGATTAAAAACAAGAATGATAATTGATGATGATGATGATGATGTAATAATGGTAATGATAATGATATATGTGGGAAAGGGTTGTACTTTTCTAAAGGGTTTGACATCCACTTTCATTTGACCTTCATGACAGTTCTTTTGGAAGAAATGTAGGGCAGGTTTGACATCCTTCCTTTTTTCAGGAAAGCAACATGATAAATTGAGAAACAAATTAGACTCAAAGATAAAAGACTTGAATTTGAGTCCTAGATGATGTTTGTCAATCAAGGACAAAGTCCACACTTAAGCTTTTAGAAAGAAATTTATTATAACCTGCCAGACATGAGAGAGAGAGAGAGAAAAAGTGTGACCAACTCCATCTAGAGTTGCTGAATGGTTTTCACACAGGCAGTTTTCAGATAAGGCACATAGGTTGGTTGAGAGGTCTATCATCAGGTAAGTAAAAACATTTAATATTGATTTGGCAAAGTCCAAACATATATTATTGGGTGAACCCCAAACAAGACCTGGATAGGGTCCAAACATTTCTTGAAATAATCTCTTACTCCCTTGAAGGGTCTTTGGAGTCAGAAAGATCTACTGTCCTTCATATCATGGGTTAAACAATAGCTAGTCACACAAATCTAAACTCAAACAATATTGTTTTCCAAAAAATAAAATGAATTTTTTTTCTCACACACTGAAACTGATTCCATTGGGCAAAATCATAAGGATGTGCCTTTTCAATTCTCTGGATCTTATTCATCTGTAGAATGGAGATAATGATATTTACCCTACTTATTTCATGAAGCTTCTGTAGAGAAGGTCATTTGTCTATTTTAGATTCCCTGTAGCCATGAACCATGCTATTCTTAAATTAGGACACTGATCCACACAATTAAAACTCCATCTAAATAATTGGAAAAACATTAAATGCTCATGGGTAGGATGAGCTAACATAATAAAAATGACCATCCTATCCAAACTCATTTACTTATTTAGTGCCATACCCATCAAACTACCAAAAAAACTGTTTACTGAATTAGAAAAAAAAATAACAAAGTTCATTTGGAAGAACAAAAGATCAAGGATATGCAGGGAAATAATGAAAAAAAATGCAAAGGAAGGTGGCCTTACAGTACCAAATTTCAAACTCTACTATAAAGCAGTGGTCATCAAAACAATAAGAGACAGAAAGAAGGATCAGTCTATTCCACTGATCCTCCTTTCTCTACTAGCAGCAAAACAATTTGGTACTATCTAAGAGACAGAAAGGAGGATCAGTGGAATAGACTTGGGGTAAGTGACCTCAGCAAGACAGTATACGATAAACCCAAAGATCCCAGCTTTTGGGACCAAAATCCACTATTTGATAAAAACTACTGGGAAAATTGGAAGACAGTATGGGAAAGATTAGGTTTGGATCAACATCTCACACCGTACACCAAGAAAAACTCAGCATGGGTGAATGACTTGAACATAAAGGAGGAAATTATAAGTAAATTAGGGGGACACAGAATAGTATACTTGTCAGATCTTTGGGAAAGGAAAGATTTTATTTTAGTTTTTAAATTAATTTATTTAGTCAATTTAGAACATTATTCCTTGGTTACAATAATCACATTATTTTCCTCCCCACCCCCCACCCTTACTGCTGTTGATGCGCAATTTCATTGGGTATAACTTGTGTCCTTGATCAGAACCTATTTCCATGTTGTTGGTGTTTGCATTAGGATGTTCATTTAGAGTCTACATCCCCAGTCATATCCCTTCAACCCATGTATTCAAGCAGTTGCTTTTCTTCTACTCCCACAGTTTTTCCTCTGAATGTGGATAGTGGTTTTTCTCATAGATTTCTCCAAGTTGTTCAGGATCACTGCATTGCCACTAATGGAGAAGTCTGTTACATTCAATTGTACCACAGTGTATCAGTCTCTGTGTACAATGTTCTCCTGGTTCTGCTCCTCTCACTCTGCATCACTTCCTGGAGGTTGTTCCAGTTCCCATGGAATTCCTCCACTTTATTATTCCTTTGAGCACAAAAGTATTCCATCACCAACATATACCACAATTTGTTCATCCATTCTCCAATTGAAGGGCATCCCCTTATTTTCCAATTTTTTGTAACTACAAAGAGTGAATATTTTTGTACATGTATTTTTCCAGAAAGGAAACATTTTAAATCCAAGCAAGACTTAGAAAAAAATCACAAAATGTAAAATAAATAATTTTGATTAAATCAAATTAAAAAGTTTTTGTACAAACAAAACCAATGTATGCAAAATAAGAAGAGAAGTAACAAATTGGGAAGCAATCTTTATAACAAAAACCTCTGACAAAGGTCTAATTATTCAAATTTACAAAGAGCTAAATCAATTGTACCAAAAAAATCAAGCCATTCTCCAATTGATAAATGGGCAAGGGACATAAATAAGCAGTTTTCAGTCAAAGAAATCAAAACTATTAATAAACACATGATAAAGTGTTCTAAATCTCTTATAATCAGAGAAATGCAAATCAAAACAACTCCGAGGTATCACCTCACACCTAATAGATTGGCTAACATGACAGCTATGGAAAGTAATGAATGCTGGAGGGGATGTGGCAAAGTAGGGACATTAATGCATTGCTGGTGGAGTTGTGAACTGATCCAACCATTCTGGAGGGCAATTTGGAACTATGCCCAAAGGGCTCTAAAAGACTGTCTGCCCTTTGATCCAGCCATAGCACTGCGGGGTTTGTACACTAGAGAGATAATAAGGGGAAAGACTTGTACAATAATATTCATAACTGCGCTCTTTGTGGTGGCAAAAAATTGGAAAAGGAGGGGATGCCCTTCAATTGGGGAATGGCTAAACAAATTGTGGTATATGTTGGTGATGGAATATTATTGTCCTCAAAGGAGTAATAAAGTGGATGAATTCCATGGAGACTGGAACAACCTCCTGGAAGGGATGCAGAGTGAGGGGAGCAGAACCAGGAGAACATTGTACACAGAGACTGATACACTGTGGTACAATTGAATGTAATGGACTTCTCCATTAGTGACAATGTAGTGATCCTGAAGAACTCGGAGGAATCTATGAGAAAGAACACTAACCACATTCAGAGGAAAAACTGTGGGAGTAAAAACACAGATGAAGGGCAACTACTTAATTACATGGGTTGAGGGGGATATCATTGGGGAAGCAGACCCTAAAGGAACATCCTGGTACAAACATCAACAATATGGACATGGGTTGTGTTCAAGGTCACATGTGATACCCAGTGGAATTGCGCTGGCTATGGGAGATGGGGGGAGGGGAGAGAGGAATGGAGTATGATTTTTGTAACTAAGGAATCATTTTTGAAATTGACCAAATTTAAAAAAAAAATTAGGACACTGAGACAAAAGAAATTACTTCTTATATTCATTCCACAAATCCAGTTTATTGCCAATTCCTGTCACTTCCTCTACTACATTTCTTAAATATGTCCCTTTTTCTATAGTCACCTGACCACCAATGTAGTTCAGGATCACATCACATCATGCATGGATGGCTGCTATAGCTTGATTGATATTTGGTTTTCTGCTTCAGGCCTCTCTCTACTCCAGGTTATCCTCCACTCAGAAGTCAAAATCTATTTCTTAAAGTCATTTTATTACCTGCTTTGCCTGCTGCCACCCTTCCAGCCAATAATTTCTAGTAGCTTCTTATCTAAAAGATGAAATATAAAATCACATTTAGCATTTTATGGCCCTTAGAGCTGACCTCTTCTCTTTCCCATCTTCTTTCTTTTTACTCTGGCCAGCATGTCCTTTGATAGATACTTACCACACTGATGTCACTATTCCTTGAGTAGGACATTCCATTTCTCAACGATATACCTTTTCAATGACTCATTGAGCATTGGGCTTGAGTCTGGAAGACATAAGTTCAAATCCAGCCTCAAATATATAGCATGACTAGTTAAGTCATTTAAACACTACCTGCCTCAGTTTTATCACCTATAAAATGTGATTATTTATAAAGCATTTAGCATAGTGCCTAGGATATAATAGACTCTTTGCAAGTGTTTATTCCTTTCCCCTCACACTATGGGCTAGTATTCGTTATGGAATGGGGGAAAGAGCAGTTTCTGTTGAGTGGTGGGTACAGAAGCCAGATTGCCAGTGGGTGAGGAGTGAGTGGGAGGTGAGGAAATAGAAGCAACAATTATAGTCACTTTTTCATAGTTCAGTTGTGAAAGGAAGGAGAGATATAGCATGATAGATTGAAGAAGTTCAGTGTCCCATAAGGTGGCAGTATGTTTTTGGAAAGACCACTGGATTTGGAGTCAGAACTTAGGTTCAGATCTCAGCTTTATTCTTTTTTTGTTTTTCACTACCTTTGTGATCTTGGACAAATCACTTAACCTTGTACTCAGGTCTTCATCCACATCTCCCTCAGTCAGGAACTTTAGACTGTCTCTGGGAAATTAGATTTGAATAGAAAAACGTTCACATGTTTTTACCTAGAACTAAGCCCCAACTGCATTCCCTGAATGTCCTTATACTATGCTGCCTACACTCTGCTCATCTTATTCTCTTCAGAACTATGTCCTGTTTCATAACCAAAGCAAGCTGACATGTGCACACCAACACCTCTCCATCAATTTCCCATTTGTGTTGTCTTAATTCATTAGAAAAAGACTCTTCAGTGAAGTGACCAAGAACTATCTCGCTTGCATATATTTATTTATTTTTATTTTTAATTTTTTTTCAATTAGTAAAAATTTACCTTTCCTTTCTCCCATCCACTTCTAAATTGAGAAAAAAAGAAAATGTTACAAACATGTATAGTCAAGGAAAACAAATGTTTGCACTGGTCATGTCAACACACACACATATAATATCATATATATCTACATGTTTGTCTCTCTCTATTTTCCTATATATCCACATTGAGAAACACATAAATTACTTTATCTCTATCAGGAGGTGGATAGTATGTTTCATTGCAAGTCCTGTGGAATTGAGGCTAGTCACTAATACTGCTGAGAGTTCCTAAGCCTTCATTTTTATATCATTTCCAATGTATAAATTGGTCTTTTTTGTTCTCCATTCTGCATCAGTTCATATGTACAAGTCTTTGCAGGTTTCTCTAAAACTATCCTTTTCATAATTTGCTATAGGAAAATAGCATTCTGTCATCATTATATTTTATAAACTCTTTCATTATTTCCCACTTGATGGGCATTCCCTCAGTTTCTAGTTACTTGCCACTTTGTTTATATTTTAATCCCCAGCATTTAGTACAGTAATTGGCACCTAGTAAGAACTTGGTAAATTAGATAACTTCTAAGATCACTTTCATCTCTAAACCTGTGGGCCTATGATTAGATGACAAATACGTTTTTGATCTATATCAGTACAAGGATCTTTTACATTAGAAGTTCCTTATATTTTTGCAACCACACATTCAGATTAAAACACACACTCTCACAAACTCCTTTTTTTCTCAGCCAGATTCCCATTTCTTTTGTTACTGGCAAGTCTGCTGATAAGCTTTTTCTCTCCATGCTAGTCTTATGCATCCTCCAAATGCAATATTCTTATTTTATGAGTCCTTTTGTAGAGGTCAAAGTACTTTGGAAGGGAATTTTAATAACACAATGTAAGCTCATTTCTACTACTCTCTCTCATCTTCTTCATGACCATTTCCCACTAATAACATGATTCTCTGGGCTTCTTCTGACATTTGGAGATTAGTATTTTGCTCTCTTTTCTTTTCAATATATTAATTTTCAATTTTCCAAGCTAAATCACATTTTAAATTCTCCTGAGGATCTCTGTATAACCTTGCTATCTTTTATGGCTTTGTATCACTTTTCTATTTAGGATCATTCAAACCTTCCAGAATAAGCTTATTACATTTATATGAAGAGTCTTGAAGGATAGGAACAAGTAGGATTAGAAAGCAGAAATCAGGACCAGTCTGACCTATCTTGAATGCCAAATTGGCTTTTATGAACGGTACCATCTGTGGGATACCAGCTAGGAGGTTCGACTCAGGATTTTGAAGTTATGACTAAGGTTAGGAAAGTGGAGGAGAAAGGGTATCAAAGAAGATAGTATTTTCTGCTCTTCCATCTTCTCTCTTTGGGATCTCACCTCAAAGTTCTGAAAATGATAGGATATTAGCTTCTCTACCTAAAGACTAATCTTTTGAGTATATATGCTTCCTAGATCAGGCATATCCAAGATGTGAGCTCTGTCTCTCAAGTGGCTATGGCATGATCCCAAGGAGTAAACAATTCAATGGTGAGAAAACAGGTCATATCTTACTTTCTCCACTATTCCCAAATCTGGAATTTTTTCTACAACATGATTATATCTTTCTCTTCACCCATTTTCATGAAACAGTGCCCTACTTTCCATCTTCCATAGCTGACCCTCCCCAGGGGTACAAACTCCTACCCTCTTTTCTTCTACTTAGGGCATCAGCCCATCTAGGCTCTTTATAACCAGAGCAAGATCTAGTTACCCAGAATTGTTGCCCAGGCAAAATCTCCCTTCCCCTTCCTAACTCCTTACCCTATCTCACTCCCTCCTTGAACTCAGGAGCAGTGATTGAGGAGTAAAAGTTATCCTAACTCTTAGCTTTTTCTTGGGGAAATAATGGAGCACAGGATGAGTAGACATGAATGAGTTGCAACATTAGTGATCACAGTACCTTTATGTAAAGTTACTCTCTTTTTCTGAGTTGCTAAAAACAATGGTTACAAATCTTGTATCTCTTTAGTTAAAAAAAAAAAAAGGTTTCTAACCTGTTTAAAAATCTTTCAGATGAAATGTTGAAGGATTTTTAATTGATTTGTTAAAAAAAATTTTAAATGTAATTAGTTTTTTAAGAACAGCTGATTGACATAAAGAATGATGGAAATTTATTAGTTGAATTTCAACAAAAAATCCTTTTGCATAATTGATAGAGGGGACTAAAAAGCATGGCCAATTATGTACTTCTTCCTTTTGGATCTATATGTCTTTGTGAGATATCTTTTTCAGTTATGATAGCCATTAAAACCAATTGTTGAAATAAATTCAAAATAGAATCAAACATTCAAATCACTGTAATATCAAATATTGAGCCAAGATTAATGATGAATAATCAATCATACTGTTTTCATCAAAATATAATTATTAATAATAATTTATAGTGAGAATAAAACATTTTATGCCGTAGGTAAAATCTTATTTCATTTTAATCTCATTTTAAAAATGTATTTTATGTATATTTTATAATGTCCATGATTATAAGTCTAGTGTAAATAGAGAAGGAACAAGGATTTATTATGTATCTACCACATTCTAGGCACTGTATCAATGCTTATTATAAACATTACCTTATTTAGTACTCATAACAACACTTCACTATATCCTTGTCATCTCTAGGATCAAAGATAAAATCCTCTCTTTGCCATTCAAAGACCTTCATATCCTAATTCCTTTCCAATCTTTCCATACCTTATATTCTCCTCTATCCAGCAACACTGTCATTGCTATTCCTTGAACAAGACTAACTAGACATTTTCCCCTATCTTCTACCATGTCTCTTTCTCAGCTCCCCTTCCAGATTTCCTGACTTCTTTCAAGTCCCAGCTAAAATTCTATCTTTTTAAGGAAGCTTTTCTTGATCTCTCTTAATTCTTGTGTCTTCCCTCTGTTGATTATTTCCTCTTTATATTTTATGTCTTATTGGTACTTAACTGTTGCTTGTTGTCTCCTCCACTAAAATTAGATAGCTAACTCCTTGAGAGCAGACAATCTTTTACCTTCCTTTGTATCTCCAGAGCTTAGCACAGTGCTTGGGACATGGTGAGCACTTAATAACTTTTTGACTGACTAACTGATTAATAAATACTTATTGACCAACACTACTCTAGATTATAACTTGCCAACTTCTGAGTTTAGACAGGCCACTCTTAAAAAATTCTTTCTCACTTTGTGAAATAGTTTGTTTTCTGTAGGATTGGTATGTTTTTACATGTATGTGTCACAGATCCTATTCCCATTCACCACATATCAGACAAGATGCCCCCAAACTTCCATCAAATACCTAATGCTGTACCCATTAAGGTTAATGCTTCATATTGCTTAGATTTATGGACAGATCTAATACAGATGGCCATTGGTCATGTATGACTAATGTGGGAGTGATCTGCTTTTTACTACTATTTCCTACTTATGTTTCCTTGATAGTTGACAAAGAAAAGAAAGAGGAAAATTAGACTCACCTTACCCCACCAAACAAAATGCCCCATTAGTTTTACTCCTTTTGCCCTAGCTATAATGTTCTCCTTTGCAGGGGGCATGGGAGGGGGAGGAGAAAAAGCAGGTGACACTGTTAAATGCTGTAATAAAACACAAATGCTTTTTATTCCCTTAATTGACGCTGAACTCTTATGTAGGTTATCTTATTTGTTCTGATTTGCTTATAACAAATCTATTTTTACTACTTTCTTAGGATTCTAATTCAAGTCTATACATCAAATCTAGCAATATCTGTCCACCAATTATCTCCATTTCCCCAATTTCTACCTTATTTCTCTTCCTTTCTATTAACTCTTTCCTCATTTCCTAAACATACAGCTATGTCTTCTACAGCCTTAAAAATAGCATTGTTTGATCCTGCCATCTCCTTAATGATCATCATGCTATGTCTCCTTTGACTTGACTAAACTTCTTGAGAAAGCTATTTATTCTCAGTAACTCACATTTCCTTTCTTTCTCTTCTAAGCCTTCTGTAATCTCATTCCTGACCTTAACCTCCAGTTAAATATTCTCTCCAAAACTGTCAATGACTTCTTAATTGTCTGTTTTAGTGATACTTTCTCAGTCTTCATTCTTCTTTAACCCCCTTTAGTACTTGAATCTGTGAATGAATTCCTCCTCCTTGATTCTCTCTCCTCTCTAGTTTTCAACAATATGTTTTTCTTTTTTGTATGATCACTCCTTTTCAGTCTCATTTGCTTGTTCTTCATTCATATCATGGCCACTAAATGTAGGCATTCCTCTGGGCTCTGTTCTATGCTTTCTTGGTAAATTCTCATATGTTGAACTATGTGTGTGTGTGTGTGTGTGTGTGTGTGTGTGAGTGCATATGTGTTTTTGATTCATATAGTCATTTCATCTTTCTCTCCTGAGCTATAGTCCTGTGTTAACAAATGCTCTCAAGTATCAATCCCTATAAGCATAAAAAATCAACGAATTCAAAGTAGAACATTATATATTCTCCAAACATTTTTCGTTCTTCTCAATTTTCCTTTAATCATTGAAGGTGCCATAATCTTCTCAGTCACCAGTTTATGTCAGCTGCAATTCTTTACTCTAATTCACCCCAAACACTACCAAATTTTGTCATTTGACCATTGTATCTCTCTCACATATATATGTCTATATATATTATTATTATTATTATTTTATGTATAAAGCCATCACTCTAGTTTGGTTATTTTACTGAGCTTTTGGGTTGATTTCTTTTCTCTCTCTTTTTTTTAATCTTTCATGACGCCAATCTATCTTTCATTCAGCTACTAAAGCAGTTTTTCTAAATTGTAGGTTCATGTAACCAACCTTCTCAGTAAAGTCTAGGTTTGTTATTACTGACTATTACATCCAAGATCAAATATAGAATCTTCCATTTATCATTGAAAGCTTTTTGTAATATGGAACTATATTCTTTCCAATTTTACATTTTGCTCTACTTCACTTATTCAGCATACAACTACAAAGGCCTCCTAACTATTCCTCATGTATAACTTTCCATCCTCCATCTCAATGATTTTGAATTGTCTTTCTAACTTGTCAGGGAAAAAATATTAACTACAATGCAGATTATTGTTCAGTAAAAAACAGAAGTAGGACCTTGGGAGAAGACAGACATGCACTCACCTTTTATGCACTTCTATCTCTTAGATTCTTTAACTACTTTTGAGACAATACAAATTCTACCTTCTTTATATGCCTTTCTGACTACCTCTGGCCCTAGTCCCACCCTCTACCTCTAGCTGCTAATCCCTTTCCTTCTGAATTTATTTTCCACTTGCCCTATAGAGTTTGTATCTCTTGAGTTGTTTACATGTTTTCTCTCCCACTGGAATATGTATTCTTTGAGGACAGGAACTTTTTTTGCCTTTCTTTGGATCCCAAGCCCTCAAAGCTATTCCTGGCATATAAACAAATACTTATTGACTGACTAATAAACAGTCAATTAAAGAAACAAAATTCAATTTATTATATAAGAAAGAATCACAAGATCAATATGCCCATGGCTTTCTTATCAGCTCAGTTAAAAAGGATATAATTTGATTTAACTCAAGAAGTATTACTAAGCGTCTACTAAGTTGAACATTTAGCTGGGTGCCAGGGATTCAAAAACATACCAAAAATAGTCCCACCTCTCAAAAATTTTATATTATTCTGATAAGTTAAGTGCTACATAATTTAAGGAATGAAAATTAACCAGAAGGGGACCTGAATTGAGAATTCTAGGAGGCAATGCATTTCAGATATTTTGAATAGCTAGTCAGATAAGGAAAAGAGATAGAATATTAAATTCAGGATTAGTTATTTTGGCTGGAAAGTAGACTCCATGAATGGGAATAATGTAGGCTAATGGTAAACTATGAAGACTGTAAGTGTCAAACTGAAGAGTTTTTATCTCATTCTAATCAGGAATTCTTATCATTCATAAACTTCACATGCATAAAATTACCATGTAGATAGAATTTAATAGTTGGATGGAGAAAAATATAAATCTTCATTGTCATTAACCTCTCCCTGAAATTTAGAATTTACTCCAATAATTTGAAAATATTCTGAGAATGTCCATAGCTTTCTTCAGACTGCCAAAAGGGCCTGTAACATAAGAATCTTTGTCCTAGAAGAAGCCACTAAAACTTAAGTAAGCATTTGATGTGGGCAGATTTATTCCTTAGGGAAATTATTTTGATAATTCTATGGAATGGATTAGAGTAAAGAGAGCCTAGAAGTAGATGAATGAATTGAGAGGCTTTTGAATGTTGTCTGGGCATTAGGGGATTGTTCCACTGTAATATATTCTGTGAAGAAAAAAAACAAAACAAAACCCGTCACTCCTAATGAAACCAATAGATTAACATTTGACACCAGTGTCTAACACATGGAATAAAAATGTGATTCATTCATTTGATCATTCATTCAACAAATGTTTGTCAAATGTCATTGCACAATAAACACATGGCCACCAATCAGCTACCATTTCAAGAGCCTCCTTTCTATTGGTGGGACCTGGGTAATTATCAACTGTGTCTTTTAGACTCTAAAATGCCATCAAGCATCTCATCTAACAGGTGCAATCACTTTGGTGCTTCATTCTAAGAATCTTCTTTAGAGGTTTCTCTATTTGAAGAGACTATCACTCCAGTTCTCAGAGTATTACTAAGAACCTCTTCTCAACTAATATCTATGAAAAATATTTAGTCAGCTTAATCTTAATATGTAAAGCTGGAGCCACACTTCTCTTTTTTCAATGTTTACTGATTAGTAAATTATGTAATCCATCTCATTTCCTCTCTAGAAAATCTTGTTATGTCCTACTTCTCCTTGGTGATACGGTTTGTATTTTTGCCTTTCTTCATAACAGATTTGACTCTTAGCAATATATCTGGCATGTTGGTGTTTAATAAGTGCCTGTTCAATGATGGATGATTCTCTAACATGAATAGGTAATTTGTATCTTAGCAAAGAACATCCATCCATTTTTCACTGGTCTGAGAGAATGCCTATTACTACAGCATGACCTCAACATCCTCTTCTCATTTTGAATGCTCAGAAACTTTGATTTCCTTTAAGGTTTATTTTATATGTCACCTCTTCCAAGAAGTCTTCCCTGATTCCCCCACCCCCAGCTGTTAGTGTTCTGTCCATCCTCAAAGTTTCCTAAAAGAATTTGCCTTAAATTTTCCTTGCCTCTTTCACTTTGTATTACTATTATTTGGCTACAAGTTATATCTCACTAGAAAATGATACACTCTTTGAAAGCATTTTGCTTGTGTTAAGGATAAAATTAGGGATTATTTACTAAATATATTATACTAGTGGTCACCAGGGATTAATTTAATCCCAATAAAATACTCAAGTCGGTTTGTGAATTTTATGGTGGTTTAATTACAATAGAGGGAAGAAATTAAGAAGAAGAGAGAGAGAGAGAAAGGAAAGAGGTATAGGATTTCTCTGGCCTAGCCTAAGCTAAGGGAAATTCATAGGCCTCAGCCATGAGGACTCCTCCAAGATTTAATCTAGCTCGGCTTCCAGCCATGAGGCTTCCTCGGAAATGAGGGGTCTCCTAGAAAGATAGTGTTTTAGCAGGTAAAGGAAAAAGTAATCAGCCTAAACCACTCACCAAGGTCACTCAGGGAAGAAGCCTCACCTAACCCATGCTACAGAGCTTCTCCCAGTTACCTCACTGGCAAGCTGAAACCAACAAATCACTAAGATGCCCAGCACACTGCCACCAGCCACACCAGCCAGAGTGACAGCCACATCTCCAAGAGAGAGACTGGAGAGAGGAAGCAACATAAAATATATAGACAGATCTTTACATCACTTCCTGAATCACACATGTACCAATGGTAACTTAAGCTTGACTTAGGACATCCCAGGGGGTCTGTCAGTTGTTTCTGATTTGTCACTTGCTAGCACATGTCAGTCATAGGCCATTCTCCTCACAGTTAATCCTTAAGTGGGGGTGTATACATTCCTGGTTGCTAGAATTCTAAAGACTAAAGACTAAGGGTGGAGTAAATCTAAAATTCACACTAGCTATGTAAGCCTGGAAAAATGACAACCTCAGTTTCTTCAGTGTATAATGGGGATAAAACCACAAATCTCTGAGAGTTGTCATAAGGATCAAAAGAGTCAATATTTGTAAAGTACTTAGCATAGCACCTGAGACTTAGTAAGAATTTAATAAAATGTTGTTTCCTTCCTTCCTTACTATGACAAAAAGAGTGATTATTAGTATTTTGGTAGATGTGGGACCTTTATTTCTGTTTTTAATCTGCATGGGATTTTTAGCAAGCAGTTCAGTCACTGAGTCATATGCTATATAGGTGTTCTATCATCTTTTAAAGCATAATTTGTATTTTTTTCTAGAATGGTTGGATAAATTCACAATTACCTCAAAAGGAAAATAATGTGCTCTATATTTCTGTACTGTAGATACTTTTAAGCCCCAAAACTAAAGACAAGGCCCTGGAAGATTTCAAAATATTCCATAATTGGAAGCCATCTTAGTCTTCTAATCTACGACTATTTCTGTTTTGTTAGGTTTTATATGAAATATTTTTAATATGTGAAAACAATCCTGGAGGATTAATTTAACCATGTGAGCGAACATGAATTCTAAAACACAATGTTTTAGATATGCCTGTCTACTCCAGTAGTCAAAAAAGGAAGAAATACAAAACAGAAAACTTCTAGAAAATTATGAATATAATAAACTTTTTCACTCATATAAATTTCTGTTTATTCAAGAAAAATGCAAAGGGAAATAAATTTTAGTTGGCTTGCTGCTCAAGGGGAAGTGAAAAATCTACTCATTTTTATTGTCTTTTTTTTGCAGCAGACACATCTATTATGCACAATCCAAATGGAGACAGGAAGCCAATGTGGCTGCCAGGGTCAGAGCTTAGCAAAATCATTTTTAAAAATCCTGTCTAAATATATAAAGTAACATAGTATGGTAAAGCCTTGGAAAACTATAGACAAGACTTCCAAAACCCCTAGTCTTCTGGAACAGCTACAAAACCAGAAATAGCAAAAATTGCCTCTGAGAGTGAATCAGGAGTTCCAAAACATCTAATAGTAAAAGGAAATTGTGAAAAAAAATGGTTACAACTAATATGCTAAGATTATTTGGTCTATCCTAAGGAAGTAAAGGAATATCTAAATTAGTTGCCAACTAATTTGCCATCATGGCAAAATGATTTGGTGTAGGGCAAAAAAAAAATCCAACTTTGCATCCAGCAATGGAGAGATCTTAGTTCAAATCCTACCTAAGTTACTTCTTGAAGTTTCAAATGAGAATGTATTTTCTTCCTCCAAGAGATGATAGAAGGAAGCTACTTTGCAAATATTAAAGTACTATATATATAACGCATTATTGTAAGAGGCCAAAATTTTCAGGTTACAGTCATGGAATGGCAGAAAATTGACACTAAATAGAAGCACAATTTCTTAGTTCAGTGGATAGAGTGCCAGGCATAGAGACAGGAAGACCTGAGTTCAAACCCAGCTTCAGATACTTACTAGTTGTAGGACACTAAGAAAGTCTCTTAACCTTGTTTGCCTCAGTTTCCTCATCTATAAAATAAGCTGGAGAAGGAAATGGCAAACCACTCCAGTATCTTTCCCAAAATTCTGGGATCATGGAGAGTCAGGAATGACTGGAAATGAGTGAACAGCAACAATCCTTTCTGTATGATAGCGTGTGCAAATGTAGTTGTTTATATGTTATCTCTCCAACCTGAAGGTGAACTTCTGGAGGATAGAGTACTTTCATTTTCTTCATATCCCTAGTACATACCACAATGTCTAGTATGCAATAAGCAATTGCATCATCAATCTTATTTACCAACCACAAATTTAAAAAAAAATTCTATATGGTGAAAAATACTTTCCACAGTATTTCACATTGCAAATATTCTTTGCTATATTTGCATCTACTCTTTCTAGAATTAAATTTCCTCATTAGGAAAGTTCACGTACTTACTTTCTTGGGGGGAAATCATAGGACCTGTCATGTGTCCTGCAAGGTGGATTTTTCTTCAATCTTCACATACTCTCAAGCTTCTTAAAAAAAAAAAAACACTGAACAAAAAATTAATTTCAGATGTCTTCATCATCTAAGAGAAAAAATCAAAACAATCCCTAATCTCTATATGGCTCATTTAGGAAATGTACCTCTACTTAGCTCCCATTCTCTGGCCAGGTGGCCAACCTCTGGGATGCACTCAGTAATTCCCTTGTTGTTGCAACTATACCAGCCCATCTTACTACCCCTGCCCTTGTCATCACCATTGTGGGGCAATGAGCCTCCCTCATTTTGGGTTTCAGAGGAAGAAATTTTTTAAAAATGGGACACTTGCTCTGCCTGGGTCAATAACATTGAATCAGAATCAAAAGGAGTAGAGGGAACTGGGGCAGGATGCCATAGTATGTGTGTGTGTGTGTGTGTTGAGGGGGGAAAGTCAGGGTTTACTAGGCCTGAAGGAAAGGTACTAGCATAAAACTAAGGAGAACTCTTTCCCATCAGAAGTCATTTGGGTGAGAGACTGAAAAGTAAAACTCTAGAGTGCGATGAGTCTGAGATCAAGTCATGAGGAAAATTGCCATCAAAGAAGAAAAAGTCAGAAAGTGAGTGGCAAGAGAATAGAGGAGAGTTAAAAAAGTAAAAAAAAATAAAAAGCAAAAAAAAAGACTGAAGTTACCCAATATCTCAGGAGGAATAAAACTCAGTTAGAACCATTAAACACAAGAAAATAAACCAACAAGGTATTAATAACAGAAGGGAGTATAGACTTCAGATCATCAAAATTAGTCTAAAAATTTCTGAATAAAACTTGGGAGACTAAGAAAAATTAATCAATATCCAATAAGTCTGAGATCAGTAGATTCTCAAGGAGACAGGAACCACTAAATATATTTCTATATGTTCAAGAAAAAAGAAATATGAAAACAGAATCTATGACTTAAAACAAAAAACAAGATGGTAAATCTCATGAAAGAGATGTAACAATGAAAATGTGGTTTGCCAAGACTGTGAATTGACAAAACTGTAAAGGTTTCAGCCAAAATGTAAAGATAATTTTTAGTGTCTTGATTTAAAATCTAAAATTTAGTGGTCGCTATGGGAAAATCCCCAAATATGAAAATACCCAAGTCAGTTGGGTTTTATAGAGATTTTAATTAATACAAATGAAGGAATTAAGGGAAGGAGAGAGAGAAAAAGAAAATAGTAGAAAGGGCCTAGGCCAAATGGCCTAGGCCTGAGCCTAAGGAAGAGCAAGTCAGTCTTTATCACTCACCACAAGATCATCTCAAGCGAGCTGCAGTCCTCCACTGAACTCCTGAACCCCGGAACTGAATTCAGAGTCCCAACTGAATTCAATTGACCTCCTTTTAAAGAGAATTTACTCTTATGTCACCTCCCCTAAATTTTCACATCTACCAATCATAGTAGACACTTTTTTCCCAGTACTGTCCATTCCTGGTTCTTATCTTCTTTTGTTGTCACCTTCTCTGGTTTGACTAAATCTTCACACCTCTTTTGTTAAGCTTGCCTTTTTGTAAGTTGCTTGACCTTTTAGTGATTAATTTAACCTTTATAGGTACTTAGCACCCTTTTTGTATTAGATCTAAAAATAGACCTAGCTTAAGGTTTTAGTTTCACTATAAGTAAGAATTAAGGACTTTTCATTGTTCAATCAAGAGTTTTCACCTTTATCTTACCCTAAGGCACTGTCTGATTAGGGTGGAATAATTTTAAAAGTTCTCAATAGATTCCTGACCAAGTAACCCCATTGTTAAAAATGGGGAATAGCTTAATCAAATCTTTTAAAGTACAGTCTGAGAAATTTTAAGATTCACAGAGATAATGCCTGATTGGGAATGCAAATACATGGAAATGAAGGAAAATTTAGATCAGGAAAAGCAAACAGGGAGAACATTGAAAGATGACACAATCTTTAAAATAGCAAAACATATTGATCTCAGAAGATAGGATGTGTAGAGACAAATTAAGAATTGTAGCTCTCCTAGAAGAACATGTTCAGTAGTTTCAGTTGTGTCCTGACTCCATTTGGGGTTTTCTTAGCAAAGATTCTGGAGTGGCTTGCTATTTTTTTTTCCTTCATTCATTTGGTAGATGAGGAAACTGAAAAAACTAAGCTTTATTGACTTGCCTAGTGTCACATAGCTACTATATGTCTGAGGCAGGATTTGAATTAAAGTCTTCCTAACTCCAGATCCAGTGTTCTATACACTGCATCACTTAGCTACCCAAATACTGAAAGAGGCACCTAAATTAAAATAGAGACTTCTTTTTATTCCATTTGAATGAGTTTATTTAGTCCATTTAGAACATTATTCCACAGTTACAATAATCACATTATTTCCCTCTCTCCCCTCCACCCAGTGAGTGGAGCAGCCAACTCGCAATTTCATTGGTATACTTGTGTCCTTGATCAGAACCTATTTTCATGTTGTTGTTTACACTAAGATATTCATTTAGAGTCTACATCCCCAACCATATCCCTTTGACCCATGTATTCAAGCAGTTGTTTTTCCTTGGTGTTTTTACTACCACAGTGTTTGCTCTGGATGTAGATAGTGGTTTTTCTTGTAGGTTCCTCCAAGTTGTTCAGAGTCTTTGCATTGCCACTAATGGAGAAGTCTGTTACATTCAATTGTACCACAGTGTATCAGTCTCTGTGTACAATGTTTTCCTGGTTCTGCTCCACTCACTCAGCATCACTTCATGGAGGTCTTTCCAGTTGACATGGAATTCCTCCACTTTATTATTCCTTTGGGCACAATAGTATTCCATCACCAACATATACCACAATTTGTTCAGCCATTCCCCAATTGAAGGGCATCCCCTCATTTTTCAATTTTTTTTGCCACCACAAAGAGCACAGCTATGAATATTTTTGTACATGTATTTTTCCTTATTATCTCTTTGTGGGGTACAAACCCAGCAGTGTTATGGCTGGATCAAAAGGCAGACAGTCTTTTAGAGCCCTTTGGGCATAGTTCCAAATTGCCCTCCAGAATGGTTGAATCAATTCACAACTCCAGCAGCAATGTATTAATGTCCCATATTTGCCACATCCCCTTCAGCATTCATTACTTTCCTTTGCTGTCATGTTAGCCAATTTGCTAGGTGTGAGGTGATACCTCAGAGTTGTTTTGATTTGCATCTCTCTGATTATAAGAGGTTTAGAAAACTTTTTCATGTGCTTATTAATAGTTTTGATTTCTTTAACTGAGAATTGCCTATTTATGTCCCTTGCCTATTTTTCAATTGGAGAATGGCTTGATTTTTTGTACAACTGGTTTAGCTGTTTATAAATTTGAGCAATTAGACCTTTGTCAGAGGTTTTTGTAATGAAGATTGTTTCCCAATTTGTTGCTTCCCTTCTAATTTTGAATACATTAGTTTTGTTTGTACAAAACCTTTTTAATTTGATGTAATCAAAATTATTGATTTTACATTTTGTGTTTTTTTTTCCAGCTCTTGCTTGGTTTTAAAGTATTTCATTTCCCAAAGATCTGACAAGTATCCTTTTCTGTGTTTGCCTAATTTGCTTATAGTTTCCTTCTTTATATTCAGGTCATTCACCCATTCTGAGTTTATCTTGGTGTAGGGTGTGAAATGTTGATCCAAACCTAATCTCTCCCATACTGTCTTCTATATTTCCCAGCAGTTTTTATCAAAAAGTGGGTTTTGGTCCCCTAAACTAGGACCTTTGGGTTTATCATAGACTGTCTTGTTGAGGTCATTTACTCCAAGTCTATTCCACTGAACCTCTTTTCTGTCTCTTAGCCAGTACCAAATTGTTTTGATGACCACTGCTTTATAGTATAGTTTGAGATCTGGGACTACAAGTCCTCCTTCTTTTGCATTTTTTTTTCATGATTTCCCTGGATATCCTTGATCTTTTGTTCTTCCAAATCAACTTTGTTGTGTTTTTTTTTCTAATTCATTAAAATTTTTTTTGGTAGGTCAATGGTTATGGCACTAAATAAGTAGATTAATTTGGGTAGGATTGTCATTTTTATTATGTTAAACCAGAGACTTCTTAAGAAGAACACAAGAAGTCCAAAAACTTCAGTGCCATAATTTAAGAAATAACACAAGAAAACTGCCCTGATCTTGTGAACATGGAAAAGAAAATGCCAATTGAAGGAATCCACAGATTTCCCTCAATGAAAAAAAAAAATGTGTGCGTCACACTTCAAGATACATAGCATTCTAATGTTGAAAAACAAATCTTACAACTGACTAATAGAAAGGCCTTCAAATATAAAGAAAAGGAATTTTGAATACAAGTCTATTCCACATCCAACAGAAATTGTAGGAGGGAATGAAACAATTTGCTTTGCAGAGCAAAGGAACTCAAGGTCTAATTCAAGATGAGATGTGCTGCAACCTCTATTCATCAATGTGAAAAGATGACATTTAATAAAAGAATCATTTGAAGCATTCCTACAAAAACCAGATGTGATCAGATTATTTGTTTTGTCAACACAGCAGACAACATAAGTACAAGAATGGTAAACAAATACAGCACCTTAAGGAAGGTATAATTAATGTAATCAATTGCCCCATTAAAAACATAAGAAAAACCAGGAAGAGAAAGCTATGTATAGGGCTAAAAATAACTACCAACCCTACTGAAAGAAAATAGCAATAGAAGGTCCACTAAGAGCGTTCTTTCAAGGAAACAAAGATGCAAGAGGAGCTTAAATGGAAAAACTCAAGATAGAGCAGTGGACCTGAAACACCATAGATACAGTGGCCTTACCAGACTGTCTATTGATGAATACATTAAAAAATTAAATTGCAAGAATGGGAGTGCACATAAAAAAGAAATGGGGAAAGAGATAGAAAAAACATGCAACATTTTACATTTGTGGCATTCCCCATCTCTCGATTAAAAAGAAATAACAGGGCCAGCTAGGTGGCTCGGTGGATAAATATCCAGCCTGGAGACATAAGTTCCTGGGTTTAAATATGACCTCAGACACTGTATGACCCTGGGCAAGTTACTTAACCCTAACTGCCTACCCCTTGCCAATTTTCTACTTTGGAATTGATATTAGTGTTGATTAAACACAGAAGTTAAGGGTTTTAAGAAAAAGAAATAATGAATCAATTTTCTCCCACAATCTTCATTTCAATAATAAATAGAAAATAAAAGTAAATTTCTTGTGAAAACATGCATAGTCAGGAAAAATAAATCCCCACCATGGCTATATACATAAGTATATATGTCTTATTCTGCACCCTAAATCTATTTCTCCTCCCCCTTTGTTTAGTTTATCTCTGGAATCATTGATGGTTACTGTATCAGTCATAGGCCTTACAGTTTTCAGAGTTTGTTTTTATAATGATGTTATGATTATATAATTGGTTATTTTATTTTGCTTATTTTCACCTTTTCAATTCATAGAAATCTTTCCATGTTCCTGATATCATTAATTTCCTTATTTCTGACAATACTCCATTACATACTGTGAATTTTAAAACTACTCCACCCTACTCAGACCATACTTTAGAAGATCTGATTTAGCTATTTCCTGATTAGTAACAATGGAGATACTTGGTTTAACAGAATTGGGAACTCTACATTTCTCTACCCTACTTAGTTTAACAAGATCAAGAATGTCTACACAATACTCAAAGTTTTAAATATCTGAGGAGATGGTCTTCAACAGATATGTGCAGAAACAGCTGATAGATCCCTGGGCTGTCCTAAGTCAAGCTAAGCTATCATTGGTACAGATGAGACACAGGAAAGTGATATAAAACCATCTATAGAAAGCATGTCACTTCCTCCCTTCTCTCTCTTTTCCTGGAGAGGTATCTCTGGCTGGCAGCATGCAAAGCGTTCCAACATCTTGGTGTGGTGGCAGCTATTTGTCTGGGTTTTGGCTGTGAGTTTGCCCTTGAGCTTATTCAGGTTCAGGCATCTTGGCTGAGCCCTGTTGGAGTGCAGGTTGATTCTTTCCTCCTTCACACTTCAAACCCTTACTTTCTAAATCCCCAAATCTTCCCTCCTAGTACAAGCCAGGTGGGAGAAATCCTTCACCCTTTCCTTCTCCCTTCTTCTTAATTTCTCCTCACTATATTAATTAAATCACCATAAAATTTCAGACAGACTTGGGTATTTTTCATTTTATTATTTGGGATATCCATGGTGACTAATAATTAATATAATCTAGATCACAATGCTAAAATTATCCTTACAATACATACAGCACAACTTAATCATTCAATCTTCAACTGATAGATATTCCTGTATTTTTCAGGAATTTTTCCCACCATATGCTACAAATAATTTTTGTGCATATAGGATAGTTTTCTCTTTCTATAATCTCTCATGCCTATTGGCCTTTCAATGGTATAGCTATAACCAAGAATATTAATTATTAACAGAAAGTTAATAGAACTATTAATTTCCTTAGGTTTTTATTATATATACATATTTCTTATACATTATTATATGTTATACATATATTATATGTACATATACTAGGATAGACCATGTTTACTCTGATATGTAGTATGTGATTCATATTTTCTTAACATAGTAGAAAAAACTTCATTTAAGGTCTTATTTTGAGAGAATAAAAATGTTCCTGGTTTCTTCAAGGCTATGCCAGTGATGTGAGCTCTCCTGAACCCTATCAAGCTGGGAAGGCTTTGTGTATAGGTTTGTTGACAGACCATATACTTACAATTCAAAGACCAGTCTGCATAAATTCAGAGTATCATGATTGGAAAGCTTGTTACTCCATAAAGATTGTTGTCTTTTTTTGTTTTGTTTTGTTTTGTTTTATTTTACTTTGGGTTATCACAGTAGTTATTGGACAATTTGGGCAATTAAGTGGCAGAGTGAAAAGGGCATCAGACCTGGAGTCAAGAACTTCCCAAGTTTAAAGCCAACTTCAGATATTTCCTAGCTGAGCAATCCTAGGTGAGCCACTTCACCCAGTTTGCCTCAATTTTCTCCTCTATGAAATGAACTAGAAAAAGAAATGGCAAATCACTCCAATATCTTTGCCAGGAAAACCCCAAATGGGGTCAGGAAGAGTCAGACATGACTGAAATGACTGAACATCGACAGCAGAGCATTAAAAGCTTGTTATTTGGTCCAGTGCAAGGAGTACAAATGCTGATGAAAGTACAGATCTGTTGAAGAACTCAAGACAAAAATCCCATTTTAACCTGACTAAACAGGAACAATGATTGGATCATAGGACTGCTGGATCATTTAAATCCAGAGGAAGGAACCTTAGAGATAATCTAATCCAATACCCTCATTTTACAATTGAAGAAACTGAGACCCACAGGGAGAAAGAACTGTTCAAGGTCATTCAGAGAGTGATGAAACCCAAATCAAGACCAGTGCCACTTTCTATGTCTTTGGGGACTATGAAGCGATCAATAAGTGAACACATTATTAACTGGAAAGTCTTATTGAGGGGACAGAATATATATTTAGTCTGAGTGATTTTGTTAAGATATTCTGGTGCTGACCTGACTATATCTCTATGGTTATGCTGTCTGTGAAAAGGAGAAGCTAAAAGGGAGAAAAGAAGATTTATATTTAATAGCTAGGTGGTCAGACTACCAATTGCTTTTGGGAACCAAGACTTTGAATGCAAGCATGGTGTATTAGATTAATAGCTTATGCTTTGACCAGCAAGAACAGGATGGTAAGGGAATAAAGCACAGTTCCCCCCTTTCCCTATAGCCTAGTTCTTTGTTTCCTACTCAGTGGGGAGGATTAGTTTCAATAGGGCTGTGCAGAATGAATTCAGCCCTGGAGATCCTATCATCTTTATCATTCTACTAAAGGGTGGCTCAGTTTAATAAGAGATGGTATTAACACTGTTTTCTTTGTTTAGGACTTTTATATGGATTAGCAATCCTAGGCTGTTTCTTAGTTTTCTTTCTTTAGGAGGATGGCAGAGCGATTAATGGTAAAAGTCAGTAATGGTGGCAGTGGGTGGAAGGATCAGCTTTGATAAATATCAGATATGTGGAAATCGTGGGAAGACACTATGTCTGAAATCCTTTGTTCTGCATATCTCAGGCGATTGGAATCTATCCGGGCATCCCAGGGGTACTTCTTTTCTACCTTATTATAAACAAGGCAAAAAGGTCCTCTCTTTGGATTTTGTTGTCAGCTTTGTCTGAAGTTACACAAACAGAAAAAAAAAAGTTTTTGAACACAAAAGGCAATTTATTAGTTCCACAACTTTTCCTCCTCACTTCAAATGGCCTCTCTCCCCATAAATTATAGTTCCTTTTAGTAATGAGCTTCTTCAAATCTTAAAATTTAGCTTCCTTTGTAGGAGTAATTTGTTTGTTAATACGAATTAGAATGTGCTCCCATGAAATAGTCCAAGGTGAAAAATGAAGTTGACATTAGGAAGCTTTGGAACCCCAGTCAGATAGCTAGAAGGTATTGTAGAAGTCATTCCGGCTCCCTTCCTTATTTTACAGATGAGGAAATGAGGAAGGGAAAAGTGAATTGAGCCAAGTTCATCCTGCAGGTGATAAGTAGCAAAGTCAGAACTTGGGTGCAGACTCTCACTTACAGATACAATGGTTTTCTCATTGAACCATAATGTCAATTCCAGAGAAACAAAAAAAAAGGAAAACTAATGGGAGCAGACAGGGCGCTAGATTGCAAACCTATGCCAGAGGAGATAGTCCAATTTAAAGAACAAAACAAAATGAAACTTCTCCAGAATTTACCCAGAAAACTATCTCTGTGTATGTATGCCACTCAAAGACAGAAATATTTCAGCTCCAAGAAATGTTTTCTCCTTCCCACCCCTAAAGATGCATATTAAGAATAATGCATTGTCTCTTCCCTTCTACTCCACCCCCCACCCATAAGGAAAGGTCAGTGAAGTAAAAGAGCATAGCTGAAGATCTCCAGTAAAACAGAAAAATGGCGTGTAATTTCAATCTGATTAGATGATTTTTTTCACCTGGAATAGCTTCTTTGTGGTCTATATGCAACTAGACCAGTGATATCTTAGACATATATATGACTGGAGAAGGAGATGGGCCAATCATAAAGGGAATCCAGAACAAAAGAAAATAGGAGAGCCCAAGTATTATACTGGTTTTCACAAAATTCTAAAAGATTAATGATGATGATAGTTATTATTAATAATTTCATTTTGTATTTGTCTAACACTTTAAGATTTGCAAAGCATTTTGCAAACATTATCTATAGGAAGCGACAGGATTACAAGGCATAGATATGTTACTTTTTGTGCTGACAGAAGGAGGGTTCATTTGGGAGAAATAACATCTTTTGAAGTATTGGCAGAAGGCAAAAATCCTACTGTTAATACAGATGGCATGGGCTTTACCAGGTAGGGAGGGCAATGGTAGGATTGGTAACTTTGGACTATTGCATGGAGGGGAGGTCAAAGATCTCTATATTTTGGGGCATGTTAAAATAAGGAAGTAGTCTCTGGTCATGACCAATAAAAAAGGATTCCATTAAAGGGTACTCTGACTTTTCTTATTAATTTTTACCTTCTCATCACTAATGTGGCCTCTTCCAGCCATCAACTTGCTATATGGACTGTAGGACAACAAGGTAAAAGGTTTGACTCAGATGTATTTTCTTTGCACTTCTAAGGTGAACTTGGAATACTGTGCCAATTTCTGAGAAGTATTTTAGGACAATATTTTGTTATGTGAAATTTTCTAGGGTTTTAGTTAGAAGTAATTGTGAATTAAAATAATTTATGGGGGCAGAGGGATAGTTTATGAAATGTTTAGGAGAAATGCTTGCATTTTCTCTCCTATCATGAGGGAAAACTTTACAATGTGAGTAATTGAGACCTTTCAGGGTTATATTTCTGCAGTCCTAGTCTAAAGTTTATTCCACTTGGGGCTCTATCACAATTTCATAGGCAGATCAATGTGATTTTAATAGGAAGAATGAATAAATATCTTTGAGGAATGGAACAATTATAAACAAAAAAAGTCAGCAGAAGAGTGAGCAAATTCTGCTCAAGGTAAAGCATTTCAGCTGCATTTACTTCTTATGAGGGCTTAGAGACTGGTGGAAAATGCTAGTTTGCACAATTCAAGAGAATATAGACTATTCTAGGCTCCTTATTCCAAGACACATTATTTTTGTTACAGACGATGAACTTTTACGATCCCAAATTCAGATATTATATGTTTAAAATGGACTTCTTACTAACCTCACATCTTGCCATGTGCCTGGGCACTTAACCTTTCCTTAACTACCAAACACATGCTCTGTCAGCTAGTAATGGACCCTGGGGAAATTAACTACACAGAAAGATATGATACTCTCCCTTGTTCTTCTTACAAGTTTCCTTCTGATAGTGTGAAAGAGACTGACATGGTCTTCCAAGCTAGTATAGAAGAGACTTTTATGTTGACAACAATTTATTCATTCATTCGAAGAAACCAATAAGAAGAAGAAGGTTCAACGGCTGAGAGGGCGATGCAGCAAGGCATCATGGAGTGCTTAGGGCGTGTTGGAGCACAAAAGACAACACGGCCATCCAATGCAGCTGAGGAAGTCTCCAGGTGTAACGACTTTTCGTGCCACTGGACCCAGGCTTCAAAGGTCGAGAGAGTGGGACTGTCTGTGCATCGACTTTTCCACTAAAATCTCCTTCATGAACAAGTATCTTTGTGCAAATGCACAAAGATAACCATCATTCTTGGCTTCCAAGAGACTACTACTAAAGTGACCTTGTTCTATGATGAGAAGATGATAGTTTTTCTCTCTTGTGTTCTTAGCCATTAGAGAGTGGAGGTGATACAGTGAAAAGAGTCGTGGAAATGAATTTGAATCCCAGCACTGCTACCTACTAGCTGTATAACCCTATGTAAGTCCGTTAACTAACTTCCCTGTGCTTCAATATCCTTATCTGTCAAAATGAAGTTGTTGCCAACTCTTCTTGACTCCAACTGAGATTTTCTTGGCAAAGATACTGGAGTGGTTTGCCATTTCCTCCTTCAGCTCATCATTTATAAATGAGGAAATTAAGGCAAACATGGTTAAATGACTTGCCCAGGGTCACACAGTCCAAATCTGAGGTTGAATTTGAAATCAAGTATTTCTGACTCCAGGCCTGTCCTATCCACTTATATGAAATAAGGAGATTAGACTAAATTATCTCTGCAATCCTTTCCAATCCTAAATCCTGTGGTTTTATTCAGGCACAAATTGGGGAGAAATGAAACAAGGAATCCTTAGACTAGAAACTCTTTAATGTTCTCTGGCTTTTCCATGTTTTTAAGCTCCTGGAATACCATCATTGAAAAGTAACCTAGAAGTCATCCTGACCAAGACTTCCCTATACTGGACTATAAAAGTATTAATTTATTTTTCATTTAAATATTTCTAGAGACAAAAACAGGATCATAGGATCAAAAAAAAATTAAAGTAAAAGGGACTTACCCTTTTACGTGAAATTATTATTTACTTGAATATAAATTATTGAGTATAAATCTTGCATTTTAGAAATGAAGAAATGTGTCCAGAGGACTTAAGTAATTCACTCCAAAACTCTCAGTTAGCAAGTATCTGGTGCTGAATTCAAATCCAAGTCCTCCCCCATGTCTTATGTTCTCTCCAACTCTCACTGCTACATTAGGCATCCCATCTAATTTTGGAAGATATCAGATCATTAAGAAACATTTACATTCAGCTGAAACCTTTTCTAGGTAACTCTCACTTATTTTTTTCCTAGTCCTTTCCTCTGAGTTGAGGACCATCACAATTAATCCACTTTTGATGCAGACAGCCATTCAAAGATACAGAGCCTTTCTGTTCCCCCTCTGCCTTCTTTCCTCCAGAATCAGTACTTAGAACTGGCTCATCCTCAGTATCTGCAAATGAATCTCGCACTGTACAGTTTCTGGTGTCATTGTCATGGCTTTCTTAGCCACACTTTATCTGAACTATATTGAACCTTCTGCTTAACTACTCATTGCTCATGGATGACAAATACAGGAAAGCTTCTGAGATTTTCTTCCCAAACAAAGCCCCTGGCAACTTTCTTCTAATATCTGCACTATACTTTCCCCTAGGAATATCACTTAGAATCAGGACACATTTTAATCCACTAGCTGAATCGGCAATATTTCAGCTGGAGGGGAGAAAGCAATTTTATTGTTCTCTGCAGTGACATCTTTATGGGTTCCTTAGATTCTGGTGAGCAGTAGACTTTTATTTCTTCTTTCCCTTATTTATATGACAACTTTTGGGGGCTTAGGACTGACAAATGCCCCTTGACATATTCAGGGACTGCTTACATTTCTGCTCAACTGGAGGCATGTCATCATACTTCTCAATTTTACACTGATCTGCTAATAATGAAATAATAACATCAAATTCCTCTTTGCAGAAATGTACATGATCTAGGTGGATTGAGCACTGCTAAAGGTGTTATAAATCAGACAATGTGGTCAAACATTCACCCTTAAGGTTGGAAAGGGATGTCTGAACAGACATAATCTTAGAGAGTCTTAGAAGAATGATATTTAGTAACTAGATGATATTGCAAATAGAGTACTGGGCTCCAGTCAGGAAGACCTAAGTTCAAATTCTACTTCAGAAATTTACTAGCTATGTGACCCTGGGTAAGTAACTTAACTTTTGTTTGCCTTAGAATCTTCATCTACAAAATGATGTAATAATAATACCTACCTTTAAGGGTTCTTGTGAGGATTAAATGAGATAATACTTGTAAAGCACTTTACAAACCTTAAAGTCTTATATAAATGCTGGCTGCTATTATTGTTGTTAATATTATTATTATTATTGGATAGTGAGTAGTGTGTTGTATTTGGAAGCCAGAAGATGTGGATCTCAATCCTAGCTCTAAATCTAATCATATGGACATAAGCAAATTGTGTCACTTTGCTTATCCTCAGTTGTTTTATTTATAAAATGAGGATAATTGGTTGTTGTTGAACAGAAGGAAATTCAGCAGGAATCACAGACATACAAGACAATTTTGAAAGTAAAATATGAAATTATAATATATATTTTAAACAATCAAACATTATGAAATAGAGATTTACATTTTTAAGCCATTCATAACAAGTCTTTTGTTCCAGAGATATTCCACTGTGGGAGGAATCCCTCAGAGAAAGTTATTGAGAGACTTGGTGAAGATAATACGTTTTACAACTTAATATGCTATAAAGTGTTAGTTACTGTTAGCATTGTTGTTATTATCAATATCATTATCTCATATTTCTATAGTTCTTTAAGGATTACAGAATTTTCTGTGTTTATTATCTCATTTGAAGCAGAGAGAATCATGGAAATCTTTTCTGGAGCTAAGTTTTTTTGATTCTATGGAATTTAATTTATATTCTATGAAATTCAAATCAGTGCACTAGGTGTCTGTCATGCTGTTTCTACAATAAATGCTAGATAGATAAGTAGCACATTGGTTCTAGGCTTCTCTCCCAACTTAAACTAGGACTGGAGGATCCCAGGCTTGTAGGAGTAACCCTGAACAGTTGAGAAGCACTTGAGAAGAGTGGGGGAGAACTCTTGTACTACTGTTAATAGTTTTAATATCTTTTTATTATTTTATTTTATTAATTTTATTTAAATTAAATAAAATTAATTAAATAAAAATATATTTAATGAAATTATATTTTATTTTATTAAATTAATTTTTAATGTCTTTTGATCAGTTATATCTTTTCAATATCAAGCAATTGATTCATTTTCAATATCATTTAACTAACTAAGTCCAATTTATTTTTATAAAGGCATATTTATTTGGAATATATACTGAGGATAGAATTAGAAACTTCCTCCAGGCATTGCTCCATGTCCCTTTCTTTCCTCTACACACCATCTCTGTCACTGGGAGATTGGATTCTAACTTAAAGTGACAACTACCAAACATCTCCACCACCAAACTGACTTCTGGGTGTAGCAAAATTGATGGATGAACCACTCTCAGTTGCTAGAACAATTCATGGCTAAGATGAGTTAAACCTGTCACAATGCAGATTAGGCTTCTCACTGAATTCAGCTGCTATGGTTATTGGCAGACTTTGCTACAGACTCCATTGCTGTTTTGTTGTCCTACCATTTCATTTGTATCTGATTCTCCATGAGCTCATTTGGAATTTTCTTGGCAAAGATGCTAGAGTGGTTTGCCATTTCCTTTTCCAGCTCATTTTACAGATGAGGAAACTGAGGCAAAGAGGGTTAAGTGACTTGCCTGGGGTCACACAGCTGGTAAGTGTCTGAGGTCAGATTTGAACTCAGGAGGCTCCTGGTTTGGCCCTCTATCCATTGCACCACTTAGCTTTCCTGCCAGTTGCTGCATATCTTGGCTTTTTTTCTGAACTTCTGAATCTCAAAAAGTATTAACTTTGTCTGTTGCATCTCTGTTAAGATTTGGCAAAAGAAGTGGAAGAGAATAAGCATTTATATAACACCTGCTATATGCCAGGCACTGTGTTAAGTACTTTTATAAATATTATCTTATTTGATCTTCACACTAACCTTGTTTTGTTGATGCTGTTACTATCCCCATTTTACAGTTGAAGAAGTTGAGGTAAACCAGTTAAGTAATTTGCCCAGGGTTACAGAACTAGTAGTGGAAGGATTTGAACTCAGTTTTCCTGACTCTAGACCCAAAGATTGATCTATTGCATCATCTAGTTGCTTCTAGTACAACAGAGACAGAAACGTAGACAGAATCTGAAGGAATGAGGAAGGAAAGAATTTTGTGCATGGGAGATATAGCCAATGAAGAGGTAAAAGAATGGGAACTGAAACATCAAAGACCTAAGGAATATCAAGATGACCAATTTGATGGAGTGTAGAGTGTATTAGGGTAAGATTGTATAAATAGTTCACAAAGCTATATTGAATTCATAATGAAAAGGGATTAAATAGTAGTGAAGCAGTTTGTCCTAAAAGTAATGAGGTACCTCTCAAGGTTTTTGATTAGAGATTGTGGGAAATTAAATAATTTTGACCTCTACCCTATTACCAATCAGTATCATTCAGGTTGATATGATTCTATAGAGGGAGAAATTACAGCTATTATATTTCTTTTATTCTTACCTACTAATGTACTTAGTTAAGATTAATCAACAAAGAATATTATAGTATCCCTAAATCAGGTTTAATATATTTCTTCTCATATTAAAAATTTTGGTAATAGTTTGTAGGTGATTAGACTTTATACTGAGTCATAAGTACAAAGCAACTGATTAGAAAGCCTCCATCTAGTTGCCCTCATGGGTAAGACCTCCTGGCCTCCACTCTGGCCTGAGCCAAAGGCTACCATCTTAAACCTAAGCATCTAAATACTATGTGATGATGATGTTCTTATAGGATGGAAAGTTTGTATGGAAAGTCTCCTAGATATTGTAGGAACCCTTTGGACCTTTATCACTCCCCCCATCACCTAACATTCTGCCTACCCATTACCTAACTTTGGGCTGGCATCTATTGATTTCATACCCTATAACCACCAATATGACCATGGATCTACCAATGAAATTTTGTATTTTGTTCTGTATCATCTAGGTTGTCTGGGAATTAAGGGATATAAATTCCTGATCTCTGGCACAAAGAGGGATCTCAGATGGTGAAGATATGACATCCTTTCATTAAAGGGGATCAGGTCTATTTAATAAGTAGCTTTTGTCTCAGTGCTCTGCCTCAGTGGTTCTTGTTGCTGATTGGACACATTTCTTGCGTACAAGATCATGGGGAATGGAGGGGAAGGTTTATAGGCTGCAGGAACAGCATGAACAAGAATGTGACAGTAGAAAAAATATATATATATATACATGGTGGATTAAACAGTCTAATGTGACTAGTTTAGTAAATTCCTGTTAATCAGTCCATGACCAATAAAGCTGAATGGGGAATGGGGCCATAGTTATTGTCTGTCCAGTCATCTGTAGGGAATTAACAACATGATACTATTTTAGATAGGTATTAGAGTTTGAAGAGAGCCTTGTAAGTCCTGGCATGCAATTGACCATCTTCTCTTGTCCATGTGATATATTCTTGCCCTTTTCAGCTTGTCAGCCAGACAAATATACTTCTAACTTGATATTTGATCCCTATTTCATCTGCAGTCTTATAGCTCCAAGGAGATAATGCCATTTTGCCGACAGGACAGTCATGCTCAAACTAGTGCTTCCTTTGATTGAACTTTGAGTGTAGAATTTACTGATATCTGGAGCTTTGAGCAAAATTGAAATCAGAAGCTGAAAAGGCATCCCCATAAACAAATTTGTACCAAATAAGACATTTTCTGTGGGTCTGTGCTTCACAAATCTTCCCAAAGCAAAAAGACGTGCTTAGAAGCCAAATCTTCACCTTGCCAGGAGTGACTGAAGTTTGCTAGGCAGGAGACTTCCGAGGCAGGTCAATAGAGACATAATGTGAGCTGACTGTTACTTTGACACACTTCTTTATTCTATGCTTGTAACTGAGGGGTGTGGGAAGTGGGTTTAAAAGTCTACTCTACCGGTGAAGGGGAAAAGAGAAAAATTATATCTACTTTCATATGTCTGACTAAAAGCCATAGCAATCAGTCAAAGAAATAGATATCCACATAACTCCAGTCAAAATAAGCCTATAGATTCACGTGTCCCCAAACCACCCATCCCATAACTCGAGGAACCTTCCTTCTGACATTACCTTCTATTTATACTGTGTGAGCAGTGTGAGTGTGTGTGTGTATGTGTGTGTGTGCATAGTGTGTATCTTTTAGGTATAGAATTTTTGTTTCTTGTCTTCCTGTTTAGAATACGAGCTGCTTGAAAACAATGATTGTACTTTTGCCTTTCTTTGTATCAGAGCTTGGCACTATACATGCCAAATAGTAACTGTTTTGTCATTTCTTGTTGACTGAATAAGTGAATGACCCTTATAAAGAGAAAAAAAATTCATCCAATTTTGAAAAAATAAAAATAACCCTGAGAAGCAATCTGTTTTAGTGGAAGAGGAGCTGGCAAAAAGACTCAAGTTGAAGTCCTATCTCAGATTTATACTGATCAGGTTATCCAGCTCTGAGAAATTAAATTGCAGAATAGTTACTGATCTGCTTGGTTAGAGATTTTCATCACTAGGTCTGCTCTGTACCAACGAAATCATAAATTAGGGCCAAGAAACCTCAGGAATAAACAGAACAAAGAATAAAGAACCTAATAGCTAAATTCCAAGTCATTCATTCAATATTTAATAAAATACTCTATTGCACTTTTTATTTGCTTGCTCATTAGTAAGAATTTACATTCCTTGAGGGCATGGTCTATTTCATTTTTGTATTAGCATCCTCAGTGCCCATCCAAGTGTCTGGCACATTTTGGTTGGAAACTTTAATTTCTTTAGGGCATGAATTTCTGAGTGGGAATACTCAATAAGACAATAAATAACTATACCATAAAGTTTACTCCTACTGAAAATAATTATGTATCTTTTGAGTGGCCCAGGTCAGGGTATAAATAAGTGATTTAATTTAATTTAAGTGGTTACACAACTACTATATGCCAAAACTCTTTTCTTCTTGTTCTTGTGCTTTTGGTCATCTTGTTGTTCTTGTTCTTTCTCTTCCTTCTCCTTCTCTTGCTCCTTCTCCTCCTCCTTCTACTTGGCACTTTTTTTTCTGCTTAGCTCTTTATCACCCCACCATCTAACTACTCAGAAAACCAGCCTTCTAACCAAGATGGCATACTAATTCTTCTTAAATCCAGTTTATTAAATGAAGGTCTATCCTATGTACCTAAAAGATGCAAAGATAAATAAGATACAGTCTTTCTCTTCAAGTAGTTTTTAATTTGGAAGAGATGTAGGCACTATATTTTCAATTTATGGATTCTTTGTAATGAATTAGCAAATTTGGGGGATGAATTGTGGTGTGGGAAAAATGCTATGATACTAATAGGACAATAAGGACATATCTATATGCGTATTATATCTGCCTCTTCTAGCTGATGGACCTTATACACCCTTGCTTTTGTATGTTTCTTTGTAGGGACTTCTTGGAATTGGTTATGAGGTTGAATATAAGACAAGTTACTTTCTCTGATTCCTATCCCTTTATGAATGAAGTACTCATCTGAGCTACATTTTAAGTAGATAGAGAGGAGGGCTGAGTTTTAATTTCTTCTCATTTTTTCTTCCTTTGTCCTGCAATCCAGTAGTAATTGTCACCCTACTCTTTTTGTCTCCACTATCAGAATGAAGACTAGGAAAACTTGCCTCTCCTGTTGTCAAAAGTATGCAAGGCCAGAAGGCACATTCCATTGCTGTGCCCTGTAGAGAAAGAAAAGGAATGTCCTGATTGTTGTACATAAACAAACAAGAAACGCATATGGGGATTTTGGAGTCAGAGGAGTTGGGGTTCAAATTCCAATTCTGGCAAACTTCCAGGCAAACATGGCTGCAGTTTGGCTGTTGGCATTCTTCCTCTCCTCATTGCCTACCAATATAGACTACCTCAAAAGGTCAAAAAAAAAAAACCAAACCACAACTGAATTCATATCAATGAAGGGACTCCACACTGGGGTGCAGCATTGAAGGTAGATTGGATTTCGGCATTTCCACACTATAATGGGGTTAAATAGCTTCCACCAAAATGTGAGCTGATCTACCCTCCCCCACCCTACCTATGAAGCCAGTGAGCTAGACTCAGAGCCAGTGCACCCTAAAAGCAGGGAGTGAGTGAGGGGCACCTATAGATCATTGACAGCTGACTAAGACCACAAAAGATCCACCCCCTGAGAGAAGCTAGGTTTGAGACCCCCAACTGGTGTAAGAGCAAAGACCTTGGACACAGAGGTATTGGAGAAAAAAGCTTTAAACAGTGGAAGATTCAGAGACTCAAAAAGGTGGCCTCAGGCAAAAACCTAGCTCCTTAGTTCCATATACAGAGAGCCTACCCTCCTCACTCAGAATTCTGACTGGGAAGGGAAGGAATAACCAGCATTGTTATGGCAAAAATGCCCAAGAAAAACAACTTCCCAACACCAAAAAGAACAAGAAGAAGGCTTTGACCCTGGATAATTTTTATGGAGGAAAAATCCAGACAGACAAGAGGAAATAGCAGAAGAGTACAAACAAATAAATGCATCCAAATCTTTCATAAAAATGGAAATTGGTAACAAGCTCTTGAACAATTTAAATCAGAGCTTATGAAAAAGATGGAAGAATATTGGCAAGAAAAATGGGAAATAGTTAAAAAAGAAATAACAGTTTAAAAGACAGGACTTCCCAATTGGAGAAAGAAGCCCTGAAATAAAAGGAAATGATAAATAAATTAGAGACCATAATGAAACAGCTGGAAGTCATGAAAAGCAGGATAGACCAAACAAAAAAGGAAAATCAAAAGATTATAGCAGAAAATCAAAATATTATAGTGGAAAACCAATTTTAAGGACCAAAATTGGACAATTAGAAGGCAATGATCTTACAAAACAGCAAGAATTAATAAAGGAAAACCAAAAGATTGACAAAGTAGAAGAAAACATAAAATATCTCACTGACAAGATGATAGATCAAGAAAATATATCACAATGAGACAATTTGAGAATCATTAGTCTACCTGAAAATCCTGAAATAAACAGAAATATTGACACCAAAGTACAAGAAATAATCCAAGAAAACTGCCTTGATGTTCTTGAACAAGGGGGCAAAATAGACACTGAAAGACTTCATAGAACACCCTCTATGATAAATCCCCAAAAGACAACTCCCAGGAATGTAATTACCAAATTCCAAAGCTTTCAAGCTAAGGAGAAAATTCTACAAGAAGCCAAAAAGAGACAATTCAGCTACCAAGGAGCACCAATCAGGATCACACAAAACCTGGCAGCTTCCACACTAAAGGACCACAAGGCCTGGAACATGATTTTCAGAAAGGCAAGAGAACTGGGTCTTCAACCAAGGATCACTTCTCCATCAAAACTGACTATATACTTCCAGGGGAAAGTATGGACATTCAACAAAATAGAAGATTTCGAAGTATTTGTAAAGAAAAGACAAGAACTAAGTGGAAGTTTTGATATGCAAACACAAAGATCAAGAGAAACATGAAAAGGTAAATAAGAAAGAGAGAGGAAATGGGGAAAATGTTTTATTTTTTAATTTTAAATTTCCTTTCTAAAGGGCTTCAACAAGCTCAATCTGTTTATATTAATATGTAGGAAAATGTTATTTGTAACTCTCAAAAATTATATTCACTATTATAGTAAATAGAAGAACCATTCACAGATAGAGATTAGGGTAATTAGTGGTATAAGATGATATGAAAAAAAAAAGAAAAAGGGAGAGGGAATAGAAGATGACATCAAGAAAAACTTGAAGGAATAAAATAAATGGAATAATCTTTATCCAAAAAGACATATGAGAGGGGAGGGGAAGAATAATATTATAAGAAGGGGAGAAATAGAGTGCTAATAGGAAATACTTGAACCTTACTCTCAATGAAATCAATTCTGAGAGGGAAGAGCATTAGATCCACTGGGGTAAAGAATTCTATCTTATCCTAAAAGAAAAGAAAGAAAGGAAAAACTAAGGGGGATGGTGGGGCAGGGAGAACAACAAAGGAGGAAAAGGGGGAGGGAGAAACTTAACAGACACTAAAAAATAAGAAGGGAATAAAAGGAAGGGGGCTGAAAGGGAAGTATGATCAGGGTGGGGATTAGGGGGACTGATTAAAAACAAACCATTGATTTAAAAAGATATAGCTTAAGAAGAAAGGAAGAACTAGGAGAGGTTATAAAAATGATGGAGAATACAGAGGTGGTTATCATAACTCTGAATGTGAATGGAATGAAATCATCCATAAAACAAAAGCAAAAAGCGGAGTGGATTATAAAACAAAATGCTACCACATGTTGTCTACAAGAAACACACATGAGGCAGGTAGACCCTCACAAAATAAGGATCAAAGGCGGGAGCAAAATCTATTGGGCCTCAACTGAGAAAAAAAGGAAGGAGTTTCAAGCATGATACTTGAGAAAGTCAAAGTAAAAGTAGATCTGATTAAAAGAGATAGGAAGGTAATTACATTCTGATAAAAGGCAGTATATAAAAAACTGAGGAGATATCAGTAATCAAAAAATATGCACCCAATGGTATAGCATCCAGATTTCTAAAGGAGAAACTAGTGGATTTGAAGGAGGAAATAGCTAGTAAAACTATACTACTGGGAGACCTGAACCTTCCTCTATCAGATCTAGATAAATCAAACCAAAAAATAAATAAGAGAGATAAGAGATATGAATGAAATCTTAGAAAAAGTAGAGTTAATAGAAATGTGGAGAAAAATAAATAGGGACAAAAAGGAAGACACCTTCTTTTTAGAAGCACATGGTACATTCTCATTGATTGACCATGTACTAGGGCATAAAAACATGACAAACAAGTGCAAAAAAGCAGAAATATTAAAGGCAACCTTTTCAGATAATAATACAATAAAAATAATTGTGAGGGTACATGGAGAAACAAATAAAAAATTAATTGAAAATTAAATAATATGATTCTCCAAAACCAGTAATTTAAAGAACAAATCATAGAATTAATAATTTCATTGAAGAAAATGCCAATGATGAGACATCCTTTCAAAATCTATGGGATACAGCCAAAGCAGTACTCAAGGGGAGATTTATATCCTTGAGTTAATATATTAATAAATTAGGGAGGTCAGAGGTCAAATTGAATTAATAAATAAGAGTAGAAGCTGGTATTTTGAAAAAAAAGCAATTGAAATAGACAAAGTACTGGTCAATTTAATAAAAAAAGGAAAGAAGAAAACCAAATTAGCAGTATCCAAGATTAAAAGGGAGATCTCACCTCTAATAAAGAGGAAATTAAGGCAATCATTAAAAACTATTATGCCCAATTATATGGCAATAAATATGTCAACTTATGTGATATGGACAAATATTTGCAAAAATATAAATTGCCTAGATTAACAGAGCAAGAAATAAAATACTTAAATAATCCTGTATCAGAAGAAGAAATTGAACAAGCCATCAAAGCACTCCCTAAGAAAAAATCCCCAGGGCCTCATGGAATCACAAGTGAATAATATCAAACATTCCAAGAACAACTAATCCCAACACTATACAAACTATTTGACATAATTTGCAAAGAAGGATTTCTACCAAATTCCTTTTATGACACAAATATGGTACTGATTCCAAATCCGGGCAAGTCAAAAACAGAGAAAGAAAACTGTAGACCAATCTCCTTAATGAACATAGATACAAAAATTTTAAATAGAATTTTAGCAAAAAAAAAAAAAAACTCCAGCAAGTGATCAGTAGAGTCATTCATTATGATCTGCTGCTGGATTTATAAGAAGAATGCAAAAATAGTTTAATATTAGGAAAACCATCCACATAACTGATCATATCAACAAGCCAAACAACAAAAACATATGATTATCTCAATAGATGCAGAAAAAACCTTTGACAAAATATAATATTTATTCCTATTGAAAACATTTAAAAGTATAGGAATCAATGGACCTTTCCTAAAAATAAACAGTATATATCTAAAACTATCAGCAAGTATCATCTGTAACATGGATAAATTAGAAGCATTCCCAGTAAGATCAGGAGTGAAACCAGGATGCCCATCACCTCTATTATTTAACATTGTATTAGAAACACTAGCAGTAGCAATTAGAGAAGAAAAATAAATTGAAGGTATTAAAATAGGTAATGAAGAGACCAAGCTATCACTCTTTGAAGATGATATGATAGTCTACTTATAGAATCCTAGAGAATCCACCAAGATGCTAGTAGAAATAAACAACTTTAGCAAAGTTGCAGGTTACAAAATAAACCCACATAAATCATCAGGATTTCTATATATTTCTAACACATCCTAACAGCAAGAGTTAGAAAGAGAAATTTCATTTTAAAACACTCTAGACAATATAAAATATTTAGGAATCTATCTGCCAAGACAAACACAGGAACTATTTGAACAAAACTACAAAACATTACCCACACAATTAAAACTACATCTAAATAATTGGGAAAAAAAACATTAATTGCTCATGGGTAGGATGAGCTAATAAAATAAAAATGACAATCCTATCCAAACTTATTTGCTTATTTCGTGCCATACCCATCAAAGTACCAAGAAACTTTTTTTTTACTGAATTAGAAAAATAGCATAAAGTTCATTTGGAAGAACAAGAAATCAAGAATATCAAGGGAAATATTGAAAAAAAATGTGAAGGAATGTGGCCTACCCATACCTGACCTCAAACTATACTATAAAGAAGTGGTCATCAAAATACTTTGGTACTGGCTAAGAGACAGAAAGGAGGATCAGTGGAAAAGACTTGGGGTAAGTTACCTCAGCAGGACAGTCTATGACAAGCCCAAAGATCGCAGCTTTGGGGACAAAAATCCACTATTTAATAAAACCTGCTGGGAAAATTGGAAAACAGTATTGGAGAGATTAGGTTTAGTTCAACATCTAACACCCTCACCAAGATAAATTCAGAATGCGTGAATGACTTTAATATAAAGAAGGAAACTATCAGTAAATTAGGTGAACAAAGAATAGTATACTTGTCAGATCTTTGGGAAAGGAAAGATTTTAAGACCAAGCAAGAGTTAGAAAAAAATTAAAAATGTAAAATAAATTATTTTGATTACATTAAATTAAAAAGTTTTTATACAAACAAAACCAATGCAACTGAAATTAGAAGGGCTATATCAGTTGTACAAAAAATCAAGTCACTCCCCAATTGATAAATGGGCAAGGGATATGAATACGCAATTTTGAGATAAATCAAAACTATCAATGAACACATGAAAAATGTTCTAAATCTCTTATGATCAGAGAAATGCAAATCAACACAATTCTTAGGTACCACCTCACATATAATAGATTGCCTAACATGACAGCAAAGTAAAGAAATAAATGTTGTAGGGGATATGGCAAAATTAGGGCATTAATGTATTGCTGGTCAAATTGTGAATTGACCCAACCATTCTGGAAGGCAATTTGGAACTATGCCCAAAGGGCACTAAAAGACTACCTAGCCTTTGATCCAGCCATAGCACTACTGGTTTATACCCCAATGAGATAATAAGGAAAAAGACTTTTACAAGAATATTCATAGTCCCGCTCTTTGTGGAGGCAAAACATTGGAAAACGAGGGGATTCCTTTCAATTGAGGGATGGCTGAACAAATTGTGGTATCTGATGATAATGGAATACTATTGTGATCAAAGAAACAATGAACTGGAGGAATTCCATGTGAACTGTAACAACTCCAGGAATTGATGCAGAGTGAAAGGAGCAGAACCAGGAGAACATTGCACACAGAGACTGATACACTGTGGTATAATTGAACATAATGGACTTCTCTACAAGTATCAATGCAATGATCCGGAACAATTCTGAAAGACTTATGAGAAAGAACACTATCCACATCCAGAGGAAGAACTGTGGGAGTAGAAACACAGAAGAAGAAACTGCTTGATTACAAGGGTCAATGGGGATATGATTGGGGTTATAGACTCTAAATGATTACCCTAGTGCAAATATCAATAATATAGAAATAGGTCTTGACCAATGACACATGAGAAACCCAGTGGTATTATGCATTAGTTATGGGAGGAGGTGGGGGAGGGGAGGGAAAGAACATAATTTTTTTAATCCTGGAAAAATACTCTAAATTAATCAATTAAATAATTTTTTTTAATTCCAATTCTGATGGTGACTATGTCTGTCAACTTGAGCTCATCTCTTAATCTACCTGGCCTCCTCAGCTTCCTCCACATTAAATAAAAGGATTCAACTAAAATCAGGTATTTGCCAACTGATATATAACATTTAGTTGGTCTTTTATAAATTCTTTCATTAACATGCAATCTTTGAGTTTGTGTATATATCTATCTATATCTATCTATCTATATATATAACATATACTATATTTCCATATAATAATTTGTGTATGTGTGTGATTCTTTGTGTTTTGTTTGATGCGTCTAACTAAATTACTCTGTGAAGTGGTCCATAGACATCACCAGATTTCTAAATGGTTCCATGACCCGAAAAAGTTTAAAAACCCTGGACAAAATAGATCTCTGAGGTCATTTCCAATTTTAGATTTTTAGCTCAAATTTGCATAAACCTTCTAACTTCTTGAAACTCATGACATTTTTTAGTTTATGGTATTATTTGTACTATGTAGTTTGTACTATTATTTTAATGTTCCTGTATATAAAATAAGGTAGATAGTATGTTTGTATATTTAAGGATGGAAAAAACTGAATCCTAGGAAGATTTTTAATTCTCTGAAGCTACAGGGTCATTAAATCTTATGAATTAAGATAAAGCTTAAGTTTCCTTATCCCAGAAATAGTTGTATTCTACTAAAGAACGTTGGTTCCAAATTCCACACTATTAAAAAATCTGACACTAGTTTTAATGGTATACTAATAATATTTTAGGTATCCAAGATTGGCAGGTTTGTAATTGTTAAATTTGTAATATAAGAAGAAAACCAGCGTGGCATTTCTTGGTATCAATGTCTTAATATTGTAAAAGGTTATGAGAGGATTACTCATTTTTAAACCTAATTTAGGAGATGGATATTCCTTTCATAAAAATGCCTAAGTAACTGACTTCTACTGCTACTCTTCAAAATGCTTTTGAGGTATGAGATACTTTTGGATCAAATGTCTGTTACTAAATAAACTTGGATTTGCATTGATTTTCAGCAGCTCCCCTTAAGCTAGCACACCTTGGGGACTGTGACTAAGCAAAGGGATGAATTAGGACAGAAGTCTAGATAAATGGACTGTCTTTTTCTATTATAGTTGCCAGAGAACCCAGACTAGTAAGTGATTGAATATTTGGCAAGTACAATGAAATAGGTGGTGGTTGCCTCCCATATTATGACAGTACATTTACTAGGACTTGGAATAATTTGACATAAATAATATTCTGGCAATGTCAAGAGACTCACAATTGTCCCCCTAAGATAAATACAATAATAACCTACTTATCCAGTGTTCAAGCTTCCAAAGAGTTCTTTAATTAAGAACCAATCCTGAACCTGGAAGTAAGTCAAAAAGAGTTCAGAAATGAGACCATGCATTGATATTTAAGAATGTCATAGCCTCAGCTCCACAAGGTGGAACCTAATGACTTAGAATTGTGTGTAAAATAAGGTTATTGGTTCAACAATCTAGATTACCCTGTTCCCTCCTCCCCCTTCAATTCTTCCTCTTGGTAGGAACAACTGCAGTGGGGATGAGCCTTTTCCTTCCCCATTCACTCTCCATGGTCTATCTCTGACACACCATTGCTTTGAAATCATGCCAAACTATCAGGTTGGGTCCCTTCCCTGTCTATCAAAGAAAAACCTGCATTTTTCAAGCCAAGAATCATAATCCTTAATCAAACAAATGTCTAAATGTCTCCTTTTGTTTCTACCCTTTCTGCTTGTTCTACATGGCTTCAGTAGTATTTGATATCTTACAGTGAGCACAGGTTCTTCCAAGAGCAATAGGGCCAACTAACTTCTCTGGAATTGAAAGAGGTTGAGGTTGGGAAAGAAAGGTTTCCTTTGTGTTTGAGACTTTATTGAATATCATAAACTCAGCTTGAGACATTAAATGGAATCTTATATCTAACTACCATTTTAAATTTATTTTGTGTGGTTTCCTGGTATGGAATTTATTTTTAATGGAGGGAAGGGTTGATCAAGGGGACTCTGATCAGTTGAATCCTTTAATACACTTAATGAAATTACAAGCTTTCAAACATTATTCAGATTCATATTTTAAATGACTGAGGTTGCATATAAAAGGAAGACCTTCCTGATTTCAAATCTGACCTCAGACACTTACTGCTACGTGACCCTGGGAAAGTAACTGATCCTGTTTGCCTCAGTTTCTCCTCTGTAAATTGAGCTGGAGAAGAACATGCAAAACTACTCCAATGTCTTTGTCAAAAAAAACCTAATGGAATCACTAAAGAGTTGGTCATGACTGAAATGACCAAACAAAAGCAAAACTGCATGTAAAAGAGTGAGTAAAAGCAATGGAGGTTTTATTGAGACAAAGATTATTGTTGTTCATTTGTTTCAGTTCTCTCTGATTTCTTGCAACCTCATTTGAAGTTTTTTGGCAAAGATACTGATGTGTTTTGCTATTTCTTTCTCTAGCTCATTTTGCAGATATAGAAACTGAGACAAACAGGGTTCAGTGAATTGCCCAGAGTCACAAAGGTGGTATCTGGGATTGGATTTGAATTTCGGAGTCCAGTACACTATCCATTCTGTCAACTAGCTGCCTCATTTTTAAATGTGGATTTCTTGAATGTCTTTTTTCTGCTCCATCATTAAATTGGACAAATAAGAGAGTTTATTTAAAATCAGAGAAACTGACTTTCTGAGATAGTTAAGATGTTTTCCTTTAAGAAGCAGAAAAACTCAGCTCTTGAGTAATGCTTTTTCTTTTTGAACGCTCTCCTGAATTTCTTGCAGTAACTAGGAGGAATGTATCTTTCTCTTCACCTCACTCCACTGGCAATGATACCTTATGGCAAAAGTGCACAGCATTAGGAAACATGTCCCAGTACCCAGACTGAGAAGAATTACTTCTTGATCCCTAATATTCTTTGAAGAAGAGGTTTGAAGAGAGCCAGCTTTGTGTCTGAAGTGGATTTCCAACTGCTTGAGAGATGACAGGTTTCACAGCTAACAGTCCAAAAGAGGAGAATTGAAGAGACTTCTTGAAGTGTCTTAGTGCAAGAATTTTGATTCTTTCTTAAAGAGTCTAGCAGTGCCTTTCCCAAGGATTTCAGCCTGGATAGAAGTTGTAAGTTGCAGAAATGATAGCCAGCTATATATAACTATAACCAACTGGTGAAGAAATATGCCCCAAAAGGAGAAACCACAGTAAGCCAAGTTAAGCACCCAGGCAACATGACCAGACTAAAGAGAAGCAGCTTTGAGAATACAGCAGTGGCCCCATAGTGTTGAAGGCATGAGTTGCCCTTCTACATTTGTTCCTTGCACATATATTTCTGTACTTGGCTACTTTCCCTATTGCTTATATAAATATTTATGGGCCAATGAACCTTAAACTTATTGAGGGATGAGGGCATACTTTTTTAAATCTCCTTTTAGTTCTATCCCAGTAATTGCTTTAAGCTGTGTCTTCTGCCTTATTTTTGAAGAGCAAATACAATATTAGTATTCGTAGTCTCTGCCACAGCATGTCGTAATACTTGGGTGAAGGATAGGTTGAATAGCACCGGAGCAAGGACACAGCCTTGTTTCACGCCATTGGAGATGTTGAAGAGGTCGGAAGTCTCCCCACCAGATAGGACTTCCCCTGTCATGTCAACATGAAAGAGCTGGATCAGTTTGACGAATTTTGTTGGGCAACTGAGCTTGCTAAGGATCACCCACAATGCATCCCTGTTCACTGTGTCGAACGCCTTTGTCAGGTCTATGAAGACAATGTAGAGACTCAGGTTCTGCTCAAGGCATTTTTCCTGCATTTGCCTCACCGTGAAGACCATGCCAATGGTGCTGCGATCTGGTCGGAAGTCACATTGTGATTCAGGCAGGTTCTGCTCTGAAACAGATGACAGGAGTCTGTTGAGTATAACACAGGCGAGGATCTTTCCAGCAGTGGAGAGTAGTGAGATGCCTCTGTAGTTGTCACAGGCTGCTCGTGTGCCTTTGTTCTTGTATAGGACTATGATGGAGGCATCTCGGAGTTCTGGGGGCATGTCTTCCTCTTCCTATATGCTGGTCAGTACTATGTGGAATGCCTGGAGCGCCTTTCCATTTAAGGCCTTGTACACCTCAGTTGGGATCCCGTCTTTACCGGGTTCCTTGCCTGCATTCATTTGTTTAATGGCTTTTTGGACTTCCTCTACTGAAGGAGGGACGTCAAGTTGTTCAATGGTGTGGTTTTGGGGGATCTGGTCAACGGTGCTTTGGTCGACTGAAGAGGGTCGGTTGAGAAGCTGACTGAAGTGTTCTTTCCACCTGTTGCTGATGCCTTTTTTATCTTTTATGAGAGTGTCACCGTCAGAGGATAGCAAGGGAGTGGTGGTGGGTTTTAATGGCCCATAGACAGTCTTGAGGGCACTGAAGAATTGTTTGTAGTTTTTCGTATCAGCAAAGCACTGGCTTTCTTCTGCCTTTTTTTCCCACCATCGGTCTTGCATTTTCCTGATCTCACACTGCGCCGTGGCTTGGAGAGACTTGAATCTATTCTTTTTAGGAGCAGAGTTTGGGTTATTTTGCCACTCCATAAAGGCTTTGTTCTTTTTGTTCAATAGGTCTTCAATATCAGTGTTGTTCTCGTCGAACCAGTCCTGGTGGTTGTGTTGTTTGGGTCCTAGGACTGCCTTTGATGTTAATATTTACTGTATTAGAAATTAAAACATTGTAATAGTATTTGGGGCCTAGGACTGCCTTTGATGTTAATATTTACTGTATTAGAAATTAAAACATTGTAATAGTATTATGACCAGAGTTTTGACATCAAGTGCCCACTTTGAATAGGGTCTTAGGGATCCCCCAGAGGTCTCTAGACTACACTTTGAAGCTAGAGTCAGATGGAAGCAACATGATATAGTAGAAAAAAAAAAAACATTGGCTTGAAAGTCAAGAGACCTGGGAGTGAGTTCAAAATCTACCACTGAATAGCTCTGTGAACTTGGGGAAGTCAGCAACCACAACAATCCATTTATTAAGCTCTTGCTTCCTGCATTCCGAGCACCATACTAAGCACATAGGATATCGAGAGAAAATAAAAAGACGGTCCCTTCCCTGTAAGGAGTTCCCATTCTAATGGTGAAGAAAACATGAAGAAAAGCTGAAAAGGGGAAAAGAAAGAGTTACCTACAAGAGGGGTCATAATGGAAGAGAAGGAAGTGGCAGAGTCAGGAGCAAGAGAAGAATGAAGCACTGAGCATGCCTGGTCTAGAGGTCCTTCCAGGAGGAAAAGACAAATCTGAAGAAGGGACCCTTTTATTCCACTTGTTTTCTTATTCTAAAATTAGTAGAGTATACTTAATTGAGAGTTCCTTCTAGCTTAAAATCTCATATGGAATCCCATGGAAGTAGAGCCTCAAGACTAAAAAGAAAAGCCCTGTCAAGCCATAGCCTCTCTCCAGGGGATGTCTTAGCTGCTGAACTTCTTAGACGAAGTCCTCTGCCTGCCTTATACCTTTCCTGACCTTCGATTTCCTACCATGGTCCTGGTACTGCCTGAGATTGGTTTGTTGGATTTTTATTTTCATATTAACTGCTTTGTAGTCACATATACTGCCTGACTTATATATCCCCTTAAAAAAAAAATATTGCTCTTTTTTTGCGTCATTTTTTCTTTAATTTCCAAATGTGTCTTCTCTTCTCCCCTACCATTTCCCATAACAAAGAATAAGGAAGAAAGAGTAAAAAATCTATTAATCAAAACTAATAACACAATATTTGTTCCTACTGGCATAGTCAGTATTTGGTACCCATAGTCTCTCATCTAAACAAAGAAGGGTAAGAGAGCTTTCACTTTCTCAGCTCTTCTCTGGATCAGAGCTTGGTCATGATCATTTCAAAGGCAATCAGTTGGCATTTATTAAATAGCTTAGTTTTTTTTTTTGTTTTTCATTCCATTTACATTGTTGAAGAAGTCTGTTTTCCTAGTTTTTCCTTCTTCACCTTGCATCATCAGTTCATGTCTTCCTGTATTCCTTTATATTCTTAATTGCTTGTGATACAGTAATACACTATTACTTTCATTTGTTTATTCCCTTAATCAATGGGAATCTACTTCTCCAGTTCTTTACTAAACAAAAGCAAATACAATAGAAGCTCATGAACTATAGTTTTTGGAGTTTTGACCCACAAAGTTCCTTTAACCTGGGCTATCTGTCCCTAGGACCTCAGGCTAGTTGGGAATGGGTTTGCTCTGAGAACACCACATATTCCCTTGATAAATTGTCCTAATCTCAGTTTCCTTAATTCATCATTTACTATCTCCATGACGTCACATTTCATACTTCATATATGCCTTCTGTGACTAGAATATATTTTCTCCTCACTTCCATGTTTTGTGATTTTTAGTTTGCTTCAAAATTCAGTTTAGATATTATCTTCCATATATGATATTAGCAAAAGATATGCTGATTACTCTCCTAGCTTCTATTAGTACTCCCTACTGTTTCAATGTGCCAGGTATTTAGTTATCTGTGGGAATATCATATACCCATATTAGAATGTGAACTCCTTGAAGGTAGTGACAATTTTTGTTAATCTTCAAATTTCCATGTGATGTTTACATAGTAGATGCTCAATAAATATTAATGGAATGCCATTAATTTGGAGTTACAAAGAATTATACAATAGGAATTGCAATGAGAGAGGCAGTACTAGAAGGTGGTGTACTATATATAGTCTGAAAGGTGGACTTAAACCTGGACAGTTCAATAGGCCATGAAAACATCACTGAATTACAGAATAATAAGATCATATGATTTTAGGTCTAGAGTTTGAAGGAGTCACAGAAATGATTTAGTCCAGCGCCTTCACTTTATTTTTAAAACTTGATAATATTTTATTTTTCTCCAATTGCACGAAAAACAATTTTTAAGATTTGGTTAAAAAAAAATTGAATCCTGAATTCTCTCCCTGCCTCCCCACCTCCCTCACTGAGATAGTAAATGATTTGATATAGATTTTACAGTTGCAATCATATAAAAAATTCATATATTAATCCTTTTGTGAATATATGTATCATTTTCTTCATTTTTGTTTGAATTTTCTTCCACAAAAGATATATATATAGATATATATATATATATATACACACATATATAATATATACGATATATGAAAAATACAATGCTTTGATTTGTATTCAGATCCCATTAGTTCTTTTTTTGAAACAAATAATGTTTTTTGTCAGGAGTCCTTTGGGATTGTCTTAGATCATTGTATTGCTGGGAATATCTATTATTCGCAGTTGTTTATCATACAAAAATTGTTGTTGCTGTGTTGTAGTACAGGACTTTTAGCAGGGCAAGCTGTCAGTATTAGATGTTGCAAAACCAAGATTCCACAGAGCTTGCAAGGACTGGGTCAACATTCTAAGGCACTGAGAGGCAGTTGGGAACTAACTGACATTTCCTTTCTGGAAGAAGACAGAGAAGGGGTGGAGGTCTCTCTTTCTGGAGGAAAACCAACTTTGGAGCTGCCAGGGAATTGGACCATCTTCAAAGAGTGGTTGAGTGAGAGATTACCCCACACTGGTGGACAGTGTGTGTGTATGTGTGTGTGTGTGTGTGTGTGTGTGTGTGTGTGTGTGTTTGTGTTAATCCTCATTCCCCTCCTAAAATCCTGTGAGGACTTTCAACTTGAGACTGCTGTGTGACTCAACATAGGAATCTGGTGTTGTGAGGATCTTGGGCCCTATTGACTTTACAAATGCCTCTTTATATTTAATCACTTATTTATTTAGTTAGGTTAAGTTATTTAGAAAATTTTAAGGTTTTATATCTGGGTGGGTTAGAAATAAGATACTCCCTGATCCCCTTCCTTTCCTTTCTCTCTTTAGGTAACTAAACTTTTGTTGTATATTTATACATATGTATATTTATATTGTTTAACCCTTCATTCCAACCCCACTATAACAGTGTATAGTGTTCTCCTGGTTCTGCTTACTTTAAGCTGCATCAGTTCATATAAGTCATTCCAGGTCTTTTTTAAAATCCTTCTGATCATCACTTCTTATAGCACAATAGTATTTTATTACACTCATATTCCACAGCTTACTCAGCCTTTTCCCCATTTATGAGTATCCCTTCACTTTCTAATTCTTGACTACCAAAAAAATATAGATGCTATAAACATTTTTGTACATTTATGTCCTTTTCCTTTTTTATATATCTTTGTAATACAAACTAGTAATACCTGGGTCAGGGGGGATATATGATTTTATAAACCTTTGACCATAGATCCAAATTGCTTTCCAGATGGTTGAATCATTTGACAACTCTAATAATATATTAGCATCCAATTTTCCCACATTCCCTCTAAGTTTTGTCATTTTCCTATTCTGTCATAATAACCAGTCTGATAGGTATAGAATTGTACCTCAGAATTGTTTTAATTTGCCTTTCTCTATACTGATTAGAGCATTTTTTCACATGACTAAAGATAGTTTTAATTTCTTTGTCTGAGAACTGCTTGTTCATAATCTTTGACTATTTCTTAATTGGGGAATGACATATTCTGATACATTTGATTTATTTTTCTATGTTTCAAAAATGAGACTATTAGAAGCATTTGTTGTAAAAAAAAATTTACACCATTTTGATAACCATGTATTACCCTACATTATATTCCCCCTCTCCCATTTATCCTACTTTCCTTTTATCCTGTCCTTCCTCAAAAGTATTTTTCTTCTGACCACTGACTCTCCCAATTTTCCCTTTCTTCTATTGGATCTCTCTTTGACTCTCATCCCCTTGCTCTACTACTTTCCTGTAGGAAAGGTAGATTTCTTATATCCAATTGAGTGTTTATATGTTCTTCCCTCTTTGAGCCAATTTCAATGAGAGTAAGGTTTAAGCACCCCCCTCTCAACTTATCCTATCCCCCCAACTATAAAAGCTTTTTCTTGCCTCTTTTATATGAGATAAATTACTGCATTATATTTTTGCCTTCCCCTTCTCCCAATGCATTCCTCTTTCTCATCTCATTTTAAAAATTAAATTACAATTTAATTAAAATTTTTTTAGATACCATCCCATCATATGTAACTCCTACCCTTGCCTTCTGCCTTGGGGGCACTCATGCCACACCTTTGCCAACATGGGGATAGGCAATTGGGAATAAGCGACTTGCTCAGGGTCACATGGTTAGGAAGTGTCTGGTGAACTCAGGATCTCTCTCCTCTAGATCTGACTTTTAATCCACCAAGCCACTTAGCATCCATAAGATATTATTCTTTTCTGTATTTTTTGTGCCTCCTTTATACCAAGCTTGACTTTTTCATAATTTTCTTGCATTACTTTTTTGACCATTTTTCTTCTATTTCTCATTTTAAAAGTTTTTTGAGTTGCTCCTGTAAATCTTACTGTGCTTGAGACTAGTTCATATTTTAATTTGATCCTTTGGACGTAGCAGTATTGAGTTTGTTGTCTTCTTCTAAATTTATGTTTTGGTTTTCTGTCACCAAAATAACTTTTTATGCTGAGTTTCATTTTTTGTTTTCTCATTTTTTCTTGTCTTTTAGCTTAAAATTCTGCTACAGATGGGCTCCATTCTATAGTGAAGGGGCACTGTTCCAAGCTTCAGGTTCTTTGTTCAGCTATCTCTAGATGGCTATGGTTTTCAATTCTTCCAAGGTGATATGATCTGAGTTGGGATATGTTTAATACTCTCCAAGCCTATTCTCCTGTCTGCAAGCAACAACAAGCATTCTTTCCCACCTATAACTGTGACCAAGGTTTCCTTCTCCCCTACAACTTAAAGCACTGGTGTGTGCCAATGCTCTTCTTTACCCTAGGACTCTCATCTGGCACTACAACATAAGCTTGAGCATGGGCAATGCCACAGAGTCATGCACCTGGAGCCTGTGAAAGAGAATTCTGTAATCTCCTTCTGAGTAGCTGTCCAGTCACTTACTGTCTGTGGCTGAAAGCTCCAGTTGTCACTGAATCAGTCATCGCCAAGGCTTGTACTGACTTGCTGAGGTTGGTACTGTCTTGGCACACTGCTCTGTACTCTGTTCCCATACAGGTACAAGAGACCCTTCTGAAACTCTTCTTGCCAGCTTTCTAAGTTGCCTTGACCTGAATGGTTTTATACTATACCTATGTGGGTTCTGCCTCTCTAGATTTTTAAAAATTACTCTTACCTTCTGATTTTGAACCAACAGTGAGCATTAGTTTCAAGGCAGAGAAGTGGTAAGGGATAGGTAATTGACTTGCCCAGGGTCATACAACTAGTGTTTGTTGTCAGATTCAAACCTAAAATCTTCTATCTCCAAGGCTGGATTTATTTCCATGGAGGCACCTATCTGTCCCCAGAATTCTTTTTCTGATATTATTTCCAAATTATTTGGTGGAGATTGTAAACCTTAAAATTTCTTAGACTTATAAATGTTGGAAATTTCACCATTGGGAAATTTCATACTTGAAAAATTTCCTACTGATAGTCTATTGGAATGTGAACCCCCTTGGCATGGGAGGGTCCTTCTCCTCCCTACTTAAGATTACTTTAGGACAGAAACCTTTTGCTGAACAATGGAAAGGGCTTTGACCTATGTTTAAGCATAGAACAGGAAGTTCTTTGAGTCATGATTGATTTTAGAATTGATACAATAGAGATACTTGGAATGACAGAACCAGGTCTTGGAACTTACAATCTCCACCCTACTCAATCCTAACAGGATTTAGGAAGGGCTGCAGCATAGATCAAAATTTAATTATTTGAGAATATGACCTTCAACAGACATGTGCAAAGGGGCAGACCTCTGGGCGGTCCTGGGTTAAGCTAGAGCCACCATTGGCACAGGGAAGACATGGACAGTGATTGGTAGATGTGAGAACTGAGGGGAGGGAACTGAGATGGTGTCCTTAAAGATAGCGGGGTCTGAGGACTGGAGGGGATCGAGAGGTTTTGCTCTGAGCGAGGTGGCTCTGAAGGAGGACTGAGGAGGTTGCTCTGTGGGAGGACCAGGAGAGAAGGCTGGCTCTGAAGGAGGAGAATTCTCTGGAAACATTTCTTGAAAGGAGGCTCTCTTGAAGGTGGAGCCTAAGGTTGGCATGAGAAGCCTTACCTAGAGAGATCTTGCTGAGTGATAAAACCAACTGACTGATTTATTCATTCTTATTCCTTTCTTACTTTCTCTCTTTTTCTATTGATTAATCAGTGTATTATAAATTAAATTTCTCTATAAAACCCAGTTGGCTTGGGCATATTCATAAATTGGGAATATATTCCCTGGCAACCATCTTATATTTATATAAACCCAAGACACAGTAGAAAACATATTTCAGCGGTCATAATTGTTATATATTTCCCTTGCTCCCAAAACATTTTAATTATCACAAGATCAAGTGGGTCTGTGTACTAATTTCTCCACCTTCTTTGGTATACCTTCAGCCTGTTCACTTTAAAGTGACTTAAAAGTGACTTTAAAGAAGACTTAGGGACATTAAATGATTTGCTCAAGTTCATATAGATACTAATTTTTGGAGGCAACATTTAAACCAGGTCTTCTGGTTCCAAAGGGGTTGTCTTCATTGGCATCATTATCTTCTACCCCATAATCAAATTGTTATTTAATAATCATTACAGTATTTCAAATCATTGCTATTATTTAAGATGCAGTATTCTTTAGCAATAATGACCAATAGACTGTAAGAATACACTAAAGTTTTGTAATAGAGCAGGGACAATTTTAATGCATCATAGAAAAGACTTCCATCTAAAAGCATTGAAAGAGAAAAAGAACATTCAAAGAGGTAAATACCATATGACTGGGTATATCACCCAGGTGAAGTGAATTCATCAACATAAATGAATAAATGTGGCAGTACCATATGTTGGAAGCCATGGAAAAATATTCATTTTATATTTTCATTTTTATACAGTCATGTATCATGTGAAACCCATTAATTTGATGACAATAATGGGAAGAAAACATCTCATTAATCTATCCCCTTATGGTGACAATGGTTTCTTTTATGATTCTAGTTTAATTTCATGTTTTTTGGGTTCTATTTTGATTGAGAGACCAATAGACTAATCTACCCCCATCTTATTTCTGATTCTTCAAGGAAAGCAAAATCTTGCAAGATATAAACATAAAATAATAATCTTTTCCTTACAATATTATTTTTGAGCCAAATCTTGAAAAACAGAAAAACAAGGTGTTGACACCAAACAATGGATATTTAAGCTCTATTAGAACATACAATCAATTTTTTAAGGTCAAATTAAAAAAAAAACAGCTGAAAGATCTCTTGTCAATGCCTCCCCTCCCTACATTTATGAAGATCCTGTAGTCTTCTCTTAAAAATAGTCTTTCATAATGTTTCTGCTCATATTATTTTAGCTCTTCTGTTCATCAATGTATAAGATATTTATAGTAAAGAAGTTTCATTTTATGAGTACAAATCTCCATGACCATAACTGACATTTACATAACACTTTAACATCTGCGGAGCACCTTAACTCTATTATATCATTTGACCATGATAATAACTACTTAAAGAAGGTACTAGAAATATTCTTATTCCTCATTTAATAGATGAAGAAACTGAGGCTTATAAAGATTGGCTTGTCTATAGATGCAAAAATAAAGTGGAACTAGTCAAATGGAAAAAGAGGTACAAAAATTCACAAAGGAAAAGAACTCTTTTAGAAGTAGAATAGGGTAAAGCTAGGTGGTTCAGTGTATTAAAAATGAGGACTAGACTTATACAAAATATTTATAGCTGTGCTCTTTTTGGTGGCAAAGAATTAGAAAATGAGGGTATACCCTCCAATTAGGGAATGGCTGAACAAATTATGGTATGTGTTGGTGATGGAATACTATTGTGCTCAAAGGAATAATGAACTGAAGGAACTCCATATGAACTGAAATGACCTCCAGCAATTGAAGCAGAGTGAAAGGAGCAGAACCAGGAGAACATTGTACACAGAGACTGATATATTGTGGTAAATTGAATGTAATGAACTTCTCTATGAGTGGCAATGCAGTGATCCAGGACAATTCTGAAGGACTTATGAGAAAGAACACTCTCTACATTCAGAGGAAGACCTGTGGGAGTAGAAACACAAAAGAAAAACAACTGCTTGATCGCATGGGTCAGTGGGTATATGATTGGGGTTATAAGCCCTAAATGATTACCCTAGTGCAAATAGCAACAATATGGAAATAGGTCTTGACCTATTGACACATGGAAAACCCAATGGAATTTTGCAGTGGTTATGGGAGGGTTGTGCAGGAAGAGTTGAAAGGAACATAAAGAACATGATTTTTGTAATCCTGGAAAAATACTCTAAATTAATCAATTTTTTAAATGATGACTAGACATAGGGAGTTATAAATTTTAATATGGTCTCAAATTATTCCTAGTTGTGTAAGCAAGTAATTTTTAATCCCCATTGCCTAGTCCTTACCACTCTTATGCCTTGGGATCAATACGCAGTATTGCTTTTAAGGTAGAATGTAAGGATTTAAAATAAAAAGTAGAATTGGTCAAAATGAAAAGGGAGTTACAAAAACTTACAAAAGAAAATAATGTCTTAAAAATAAGACTTTGTTAAGTGGAAGTTAATAACTTCAAGAAACATCAAGAAATAATCAAACAATGTCAACAGAATGAAAAAAATAGAAGATGTGGAACATCTCATTGAAAAAACCTAGGAAATAAATCCAGGAATGATCACCTAAGAATCACTGGGCTAACTGAAAGTCATGATAAAAAAAGAGGTTAGATATCATCTTTAAAAAAAATTAACAAGGAAAACTGCCCTCATATTCTAGGAGCAGAGATTAAAATAGAAACTGAAAGACTCCATCTATCATCTCCTGAAAGAGATTCCAAAAAAGATTACACCCAGGAATATTATAACCAAATTCTAGAATTCCCATGTCAGAGATAAATTTTTTCAAGCAGTGAAAAAAAAAGGAACAATTTCAATATTGTGGAACCTCAGTCAGAATAACACAAGATTTCGCAGTTTCTACATTATAATATCAGAGGGACTGAACTATGATGTTCAGGTGGACAAAGGAGCTAGGATTTCAACCAGGAATCTTTTACCTTGAAAAAATGACCATCTTTTAGGGGGGAAATGGGTTTTCAATAAAATAAAAAACTTCCTAACATTTCTGATGAAAATACTAGAGCTGAATGGAAAATGTGACTCTCAACTATAGGACTCAGAAAGCATAAAAAGTAATGTCAACTAGGAGGAGCTCAGAAAAACCTGGACGGACTAAAAAGAACTGAAGCACAGTGAAGTAAACAGAACCAGAACATTGCATATAGGGACAGCAATACTGTATGATGAACAATGTGTGAATAAATGAACAATCCTCAGAAACACAATGATCCAAAACAACCCCAAAAGAATCATAATTAAGAAATGCCATCTAATTTCAGAGAAAGAAGAGATAGAATCTGCATCCTGAACAAAGGAAAGGTTTTTTACTTTCTTTTTTTTTAGTTTCCTTCCATAAAAGGATTAACATTGTGCAGGTAAAATATTTATCAGATTGTTTAAAATCTATGGTAGGGAGAGGGAGAGAACTTTAGACTCAAAATTCTTTTAAAAATGTTGATTGTTGGACTTCCGGTCAAGATGGCAACTTAGAGAAAGCTAAAGTTCGGAGCTCCAGAAACCCTTCCTTACCGATCTCAAATGGAATGCTCCTAGGGCATCGAAATTCAAAACAAACAGCAGAATAGACCCTGGAAACACTCCTCCTGGACCTGAATCAAAAGGTACAGCCCCCCCAAGAGTCTGAGCCCAAGATCACTTGGATCTAAGGGGAAGGCAAAGGGAAGGTCCCAGGACCCATTCCCCCCAACCCAGAGTGCTGAGTCCAAGGAAGCAGCAGGAACCTCAGGGCAGGCAGGGGGGCCTTGGGAGCCAGCTGTTCTGAGGGCCACCCCCTGAAAAAGACCTGAACCAGTTGTGGGGGCACCCAGACAGCAGGGAGGCAGAGAGAGACAGGAGGAGCCTGTAGCCCCCTGACAAGATCCTTCCATCTGAGTCTCACTGAAGGTCCTTGCCTGAGGGTATACTCAGTCTGAGGTTAATCCTATCACCAGCCCTCAGAGCTCCAGGAAGCCGCGGCCCCTTCCCCCTCAGAGTGCTGGCTCTTCTGGCCGGCTGAGGCACAGAAACAAGGACCAAGCCTTAGAAAGAACAATCTGCCTAGGGCTAAAACCTCTGAACGCCAGACAGAGATAAGAAAAGCTAATCCTCCCCACTAAGATAGAGATGGCAAACTCCACAGAAGCACAAAAAACCCAAAATTCCAAAAAAAAAAAAAACAAGAAAGGGGCGACTTTGGACAAATTTTATGGAGCAAAAATACAAAACACAGAGGAGATAGAAGAGGAAACACAAGCAAATGCCCTGAAACCTTCCAAAGGAAATGGAAACTCTCCACAAACCCATGAAGAATATGAATCAGAAATGATCAAAAAGATGGAAGCCTTCTGGGAGGAAAAATGGGAAATAATGCAAAAGAAATTCACGCATCTACAAAACCAGTTTGACCAAACTGAAAAGGAAAACCAGGCTTTAAAGCAAGAACTAATAAAGCAAAGCCAAAAGACCAAGAAATTAGAAGAGAGCATACAATATCTCACTGACAAGGTGACAGATTTGGAAAATAGAGGGAGAAGAGATAACTTAAGAATAATTGGATATCCCGAAAAGCCAGAAATAAACAGCAAACTTGACATCGTAATACAAGATATAGTCAAAGAAAATTGCCCAGAGATTCTAGAACAAGGGGGCAATACAGCCACTGAAAGAGCTCACAGAACACCCTCTACACTAAACCCCCAAAAGACAACTCCCAGGAATGTAATTGCCAAATTCCAAAGCTCTCAAACAACAACAAAAAAAAATCCTACAAGAAGCCAGAAGAAGACAATTTAGATATAAAGGAATGCCAATCAGGGTCACACAAGACCTTTCAAGTTCTACTCTGAATGATCGTAAGGCATGGAACATGATCTTCAGAAAGGCAAGAGAGCTGGGTCTTCAACCAAGAATCAGCTACCCAGCAAAACTGACTATATACTTCCAAGGGAAAGTATGGGCATTCAACAAAATAGAAGATTTCCAAATTTGCTCAGAGGCTTAGCCTAAGGGAAAATTGCCCATTCTCCCTTCCCTCTCGTCTCTCCCCTCTGCCCACGTGGCCAATACTGTTACCAGCTGGTCGCAATGAGTCCTGAGTGATCTACTCCAAGGATCTGGGTGATGAGCCGGCTGGGGTCATGCTCCTGGGTCTGGGCCTGGGGTGATGAGCCGTCTCGGTCAGAGGCCAGATGGGTGAGAGACAGACCGCTGGGGTGGGTCGGGCCGGGAGCCATCAGGTGAGTAGTCAAACATTTGATGACACAGGAGACCCTTCAGAATTTTAGTAGAACATGGAACCACAACATGCTGTTCCTGTGTAGTTTAAAAGAAAAATGAAAATTTTGAGAGTAGAATTTATGTGCTACACAGCAAAAATTATGAACAGAATAAACAAAACTTGAATTTGCAAAAGTAAACTTCACTAAAGAAAGGAAAGGAAGAACAATATATTGGAATGCAAATAGATAAGTAAGCACAATCTAGAGGAAGAGAATACAAAACAATAATATTAATATAAGTTAGATATATCTTGAAGGCAGTATGTGTCAAGACAACATAAAGATAAGTATCCTAGAAACAGAAGACAAGATAAAAAAGCCAATACCACAATGAAAGAAATAAAAGAAGAGAATCGTCCAAAGCATTTTTACTCGAAAAATGAAATAACAGTTGAAAGAACTTACAGATTGCATATAGAAAAAAAAAAAAACATCAAGGTTGGATACTCAAAGATATATAATGGTTAAATTGAATAATCAAATTAGGAGACAACAAATTCTGCAGGCATCATTACAAAGACTTTCAAATGCAAAGGAAAGAAAAATTGACTGATGCAAGACCCAAACCCACTAGAAAAAGAAGGGAATGGAATAATGTGATCTAAAAAGCACTGAAGCTTTAGATGCAGGTCTGAGTGATGTATCCTTCAAATCTGAGCTTAACCATACAAGACAAAAGATAAATGTTCAATAATAAAGGAAAGATTGAAACATTTTTAGAAAGAAAGCCAAAACTGAAGGGATGGTTTGTTTTTTATACACAACAGACCACAGAATTGCAAGATACATGAATAAATATGAACAGCACTACCAAAAACAAATAGTAACAGAAAGACCAGTTAGAGATTTCTTTCTAAAGATACCCAAGGAGACAGAAACGAAGGCACAAATCTGGTAGAGGCAGACAGATAACATTGTAAACAGAATCTGGGGAAATACTCCCTGTAGGTGAATCTTTTTTTTTTTTTGGTAATACATTACAACATAGGTGAGTACATGAAAAAGGTCAAGTAGAGTAGAGGAATAGAGAAGAGTAAATGCTGTGCCAAGTTCAAATCAAGGACTAGGAATGAAAGGAAGATGACATTTATGGTGTCAGAGAGAGAGATGAGTCTATAGAGGAATAGTTGGGGGGGGGGAGATGGAAAAGGGAGAGAAAGGAAGGAGATCTTGAAGGGGAATTAAACTCTACTGATGAATATTATTATATGTTAAAGGAGATAAGGACCTTACACTGGATGAAGCCTGACAGATTTATTTTTGTCTCTTTTAAATTATCTTTTTCCTTTTTTTTAAATTATGAGATCCAAATTTTTTCCTTCCCTCTTCCTCTCTCCCACTAAGACAAACAAAATTACATGTAGTATACATGTGAGATCTGCAAAGCATAAACCAGGTAGGGGGAAAAGCAAAAAATTAAGAAAGAAAGCAAGAAAAATATATTTCAATTTGCATTCAGAATTCATTAATTCTCTTTCTGGAGTTAGATAGCATTTTTTTTCATCTTGAGTCTTTTGGAATTCTTTTGGATCATTTTATTCATCAGAGTAGCTATGTCTTTTACAGTTGATCATTACATTAATGCTACTATACACAATGACATCCTGGTTTTTCTCACTTCACTTTGTATCAGTTCACATAGGTCTTGCCTTACTTTTTTGAAGCTAGTCATAATTTCTTATAGTAAAATAATAGTTCATCACAATTATATGCCACAAATTGTTCAACCAGTCAACTGATATATATTCCCAACTTTGTAATTCTTTGCCATCAAAAAAGGGTTTGTATAAATGTTTTTGTACGTATTGATCTTTTTCATCTTTCATCTTTTTGAGGTATATATGTAGTAGTGGTATTTATGGGCCAAAGGATAGGCATAATTTATTAACCCTTTGGGCATAAGTCCAAATCCCTCCCCCCAGGTTAATTAGAGCAGTGGGCAACTCCAGAAATAGTTACTTATTGTGCTATTTTTCCTGTTCAACTCTAGAATTTTTCATTTCTGATAGGAGTGAGTTGAAAATTCAGAGGTGTTTTAATTTGCATTCCTCTAAGCAACAGTGATCTACAGCATTTTTGGTAGGACTAGAGATAGCTTTTAATTTCCTCTATTGAAAACTGCTAGTTCATATCCCTTAATGATTTATCAATTGGGTAATGGCTCTTACTTTTTTTAAATTTGACTCAGTTCCTTATATATTTGAGCATTGAGGCTTCATCAGGGAATTTTTGTACCTCTTTTCCATTTACCTATTCTCTTTTTTTTAGAAAATTCTTTTCTTTAGTGAATTTTTATTCCTCTGTTATCATTAGTCCAATTCTGTTTTTGTGGGTTTTTTTTGTTTTTAGCATTTTTGTGCTCCTTTTACTAAGCTGTTACTTCTCTGTCTCTGTTTGTTTCAATTGTAAACCCTTATCTTACATCTTAGAATTAATACTTTGTATTGGTTGCAAAGCAGAAGAGTGGTAAGGGCTATGCAATGGGAATAAGTGACTTAACCAGGATCACACAGATAGGTAGTGTCTGAGACCTGATTTGAACTCAGGGCATTCTATCTCTAGGTCTACCTCTCAAAATACTGTGCCATCTACTTTCCCTCTATTAATCATTATTTCATAATTTCTCCCATGTCATTCTTATTTCTTTTCCCTTTTTTACTCTACCATTTATTTATTTATTTATTTATTTATTTGTTTTTTTAACTTTTTAAACATTATTTTATTTGGTTATTTACAAACATTATTCATTGGAAACAATGATCATTATCTTTTCCTCCCCCCAACCCCCTCCCACCACTTCTCCCATAGCCAGCTCACAATTCCACTGAGTTTCACATGTGTTCTTGGATCAAACCCATTTCCATGTTGTTGGTATTTGCACTAGAGTGTTCATTTAGAGACTCTCCTCAGTCATTTCCTTTCAGCCCCTGTAGTCAAGCAGTTGCTTTTCATCGGTGTTTTTACTCCCACAGTTTATCCTCTGCTTGTGGGTAGTGTTTTTTAGATCCCTGCAGATTGTTCAGAGACATTTCATTGTCCCTAGTGGAGGAGTCCATTACCTTCGATTGTACCACAGTCTACCATTTATTTTTAAAAACTCTTAGAGGAAATCTTGTGGTAGTTGTTTCCCATTAGCATTTTTTTCTTTAAGGCTTTGGTTGTAATTGCTTTTATATTGTTGTTTTCTGAATTAGTATCTTGGTAGATTTTTGCTTGCAAATATTTTTTGTTGTTTTTGTTTGTCTGTTTTTTTTTTCTTTTTTGGCTCATTTTCCAGCCTATTTCTTGACTATGAACTTTATAGTAAAGTTAGGCTCAGAATGCCTGTGGGGCAGTAAAGTATTGTCCCAAATTGCAGATTTTTTTCTTGTGGCTCTTTTCAGAGTTATTTCTGAAGGTCTATATGTTTTCAATGATGGTGTGAAACAAATGGAAATGCCATCCATGACTTCTTGGTCTGAACTCTCATCTTTACACAGGAAGTACCTCTGGTCTCTGGCAGCTGAAAGGACTAGTACTTTTCTTGGCTATGGAAGTATAACCAAGTCCCTTTCTCTTCTAGAACTGCAAGTAATACTGATCCTCTCTGCCTTATAACTATTACTAGGACTCTTGGTCCTTTGTTATTGATCACAAGCTCTGTTCTCTTCCCTGAAACTGCAGTCCAAATCTGTGTAAGGGTAAGAAAATTACCAATCAGCAACAGTTTCAACCAGTGTCAACTAAGGGTTGTTCCCCTGTAATTTCTTTTTTCCCAGGTGTCTGATCCCCTTACTATCTCTTTCCTGATAACTATGGAAGCTGCTACTGTTGCTATTATAGCCACCTCTAAGTCCCACTGCTGGTGCCATCCCAGCAAACTCACCAGTTGGTCCCCCCTTCAGGATCACAAAATTCTCCCAAGTTGACCTCCCAAGTTGTCTTAGCCTAAAAAAGTATTTGACTCTGACCTTTTACTTTTTGCTACTGCCTCTACAATATTTGAGAAATTATTTTAAAATTGTTTTGATTAGGAGAGTCCAATTGTGTTGCTGCCTCTACTCTGCCATCATGGCTCCCTATCCATTGTGGGATATTTGGTAACTGAAAAGTCTATTTCTTTTTGGTTTGAGGGAGTTGGAACTTGGGTGGGTTGTGGGCAGCTAGAAACCAAAGGACAGGAAGAACGAGGACACATAGAGAAGATTTCCAGATAAATATAGACAAAGAAAAGGTGAGTAAGAGAGAGTAAAGGTAGGAAAGCCAACCATTGGGATAATGTCCTCTTTGACACCTGGAATAATTGGAATTATTCTGATACTGAGGCAAAATTGAAATGGAAACTAGAATGTATGTTGAAGGCAGAATCTAAAATGAATTTTTTGAAGTTTTAATTGTATAAACAATATAGAAAAGAGAAATCAAGTGATTATATAGTTTATGAATCAGAAATGAGAGTCTAGAGTAAATAGAAATAGATATATAATACAAATAGTGAGAGAATTTTATTTTGAAAGGGATACCAACCAAAATTTAAAAAGCTCAAGGGGAATAGAGGAAGAGAGAATCTAATTAATGGAGGGGATAAAAAGATGAGGAAGAAACATATAACCAGATAAAAGCATAAGAAAAGAATAAATAAACAAAATCCTAAGGATCAAAGGTAACAAATGCAAAGAAGTTGGAGGAAAGAGAATGGAACCAGTAGAAACAGGGCCACCTTAAAAAAAGACTAATTTAAAATATTTGAGGGAATATAATACTATGTATAGAAGAGAAGATGAGAAAAATCATAACTGGAGAGGAAAAATAATTTTAGAGACAGATGGGGCAAAATACAAATCACTTATAACTTTAAATGTGAATGGATTAAACAATCCAATAAAATGAAAACAAGTGACAGATTGGATAAGAAAACAAAACTCAACAATCTGTTGCTTGCAAAAACACACAAAAACCCCAAAGACATACAGAAGATAAAAGAAGGTATGGAAAAGATATTACTATGCATCAAGGGAATCAAAAAAAAGAAGAAGAAGAAGAAGCAAGAGCTGCCATCATGCAATCAAAAAAAGCAAAATAATCATTAAAAAAGGATGAAAAAGAAAATGATTTCATTCTGAGAGGAGCAATGAACAACAAGCCAATACCACTGGTAAATTTTTATGATCAAAATGCTTTATCATCCAAATTTGCAAAGGGAACATTTGAACTTCATGAAGACATTGATAATGATAACATAACACAACAGTGATAGTACTTCAATATCTTCCTATCAATTTTGACTAAGTCTAACAGAAAGATAAACAAATAGAAAATATAGAATTGACCAAATTTCTGGAGAAACTAAAACTAAAGATTTATAGAATAGTGAAAAATATAACAGTGAAAGAATATATACTTCTTTGCATCACATGGATTCATTTAATACAGCAATTGATCATGTACTAAGACCCAAATATTGCAAACAAATGTAAAAATTTAGAAATGGTCAATATATCCTTTGTAGAACATTATTCAATAAGAATAGAAATAGGTGCAGGGACTACAAACAAAAGAAACCAAATGGAAATTTAATAATGCAATCTTAAAAAATGAGGGGGTCAATGAAAAAACAATAGAAATAATAGTACAATGTAAAAAATAATTGATAATGAAGAAATGACATACCAAATTTTCTGGCATGTAGCTAAAGCAATCCTCAAGGGGAAATCACATACTTAAAACTATGCATAAATTAAATAGAAAAAGATTAACTGAATATGTGCTTAAAACTGAAAAATAAACAAGTAATCTTAAAAAGAGGATATGTTAAAATTAGAGGGCCAATAGGTAAATTTGAAATAAAGATATTGCAAAACTGATGAATAAAAGTAAAACCTGCTTCTTTGGAAAGACTAATAAAATTGATAAGATTTACTGATAAAATTGAATAGAAGAGATTGAAAAAACAAATGAATAAAACAGCAAATGAGTAAGTTGATATCAGGGCAAAGCCAATAGAAGTAAAAAAAAAAAAGAATTTACAATACATATTTTACATAGATATTTGCTAATAAAATTGAAAACAGAAAATAAAGGAATAACTTTAAAAATATAAAATAATCAAACAATCAAAAGACCAGATAGAGATATTGGATAACATAAAATCAGAAAAAGGAAATAGATCCAGCTTTGAATAAACTTCCAAAAGGTGATGTGTGTGTGTGGGGGAGGGGTTGGGGTGAGGGAAATAAACTCCTGAAACTAATAGGTTCATAAGAAAATTCCATCAGACTTCTCTTGATGAATAGTCAACACCAATACTTGATAAATTATTCCTTAAAAAAATAACAATGACAAAACCCTTTCCTTCTATCTTAGAACTGATACTGATTATCAGCTCCAAGGGTAAAAACTAGTAAGGGCTAGGTAAATGGTGTTAAGTGACTTGCCTATGGCCATACAGCCAGGAAACGTTTAGTCAGTTGATCAATTGTCTTAAAATCTGAGAAACAAAGCACCGTAACAGAATCATTCTATGTGAAATGTATGGCCTTTATACCTGAACAAGGGCAGCATAAAACATGGAAAGAAAACTAAATACAAATATCATTCATGAACATTTATTAAAAAAATTTAAACAATGTTTTATCCAAGAAATTATTCATTACGACAAGTAGCTTTTAAACCAGAGATGCAAGGATGTTTCAAATGAGGAAAATAACAAAACCATCGTAAAAACCAAAACATTCAAAACCACATGATCATCTGAAGAGATAAAGAAAAAGTCTTTGTGAGAGTACAGCTTTTTTATGTTAGGTTGCAGAGGATCATAGCTCACTTCACTAGGCTTCCCTCACTTCTCCCTCTCCCCAATCCTGACTACATCACCTGCCCCGCTGCCTAGTAGTCCAATGGGAGAGATTTCTCCCTCCCCTGGGTGGAGTAAGGGATGGGGTGGAGAGGGGCATGCCCAGCACTCAGTGGGGGAGGGGCACAGTATTGTGGGGCGGGGCAAGGGTACAGCAATTGGTCTGGGGAATGGCTGGGGGCAGGACCTGGCAATCCATCTCTTAAAGGTTTCCTATCACTGCCCTAGCATAAAAGTCCTGTTTTATAGCAAACAGGATATTTAGCAAAACACTTTGCTGTGAGAACTATCAGATATAGTTAATAGAGCAATTAATATCTCAGTTTTAGTAAGGATGTATGGAGGACAAGGAAAATATTCCAGTGACATGCAGAAACTACAATGTGTGTAGTTCTACTGGTGCCAAGGAGCAACTATATGTAGTCACAATATAAGTTCTTTTGCCTACTTAAAGGTAAGGTAATTGGAATAAAGGGAAACCACTATTTTTCCAGTATATAAAGGAGGATAGTGAGTTTCTTGAAAGAATGTGGGATGTACTTCAATAGGGAAAAAAAGAAAAATCTAAAGGAAGTAGAAAGGAACCCACACATCTGAAATAAAGAGCTTTTGATTGGTTAAAAAAAACAGAATAAAAGGGCAAGATCAGAACACTAGATATCTGTTATAGATATAATAAGTTTCAAGCATGAGAAGAGAAAGGAAAATGTTGGAGGGTAGAAGAATGTGATTGAGAGAAGCAAGAAAAAGAACCAAAGAGCCTAAGGAACTTTAAAATACTTTCAAGGCTCTTTCCCTTGAGGATAGAAGCCAGACCTTATGAGAAGGAAAAAAAAAAAGTTAGTTCTTCAGAGATGGAAACTCCTGGGTTCAAATATGGCCTCAGGCATTTCCTAGTTGTGTGACCCTAAGCAAGTCACTTCACCACCATTGCCTAGCCCTTATTGCTCTTCTGCTTTGGTACCAATACTTAACATTGATTATAAGATGCAAAGATAAGGGTTTAATGAAAAAAAGAATGATTACAAGGACCTTTTAGTGCCACTAAGAGAAAGAACATCCATGATTTTTCAATGCAAGAAATGAGTAGTGATTTTTGGCATTCCCTACTAGATAACAATGAGTAGGTTATATGTTTACCTGCCTTGAATACTTGGGATATAAACTCAGAATATGATGGAAAGTCAACTGACAATTGTTAAACAACTTGACAAAAATGGTCTATTTCTGGTGATGCAACTAGATAGAATGGCAAATAAGCCTCTAGACCTGGAGGGAAAAGGTTTAAGTTCAAATCTAGTATCTGATACTTTCTAGCTCTGTCTTCCTGGGCAAATCATATAACCTATTATTCTCTCTCAGTTTTCTCTAAAGAAAAATGGCAAAATTAATAGCATCTCTATCTCAAGGTTGTTGTGAGGATAAAGTGAGATATTTGTAAAGCACTTTGAAAACTTAGAATTTTTAGGTAAATACTTGCTATTTTATCATTATTTTTTAATCTTTTCCTTCTCATTATTATTATGATTATTATTTGTGTGGGGAATCATTATAGCAGATGTGAGAGGGAAGTAGGCAAAACCAGCAAAGTTGAATGATAAATGAAAAAGAAAGAAGTACTATGTCATGCAAAGTATGCCCAGTTTGGAATAATTTATTTATTTATTTAATTTCTATATTTTTATAGTATTATAATTATTAAATATTAAAATATATAATATTATAATTATAATATAATAATATTCTATATTTAAATTCTGGCTCTGCTATTTATGACTTGTGTGATTTGATGAGATGAGAAATCAGCTGAATTTTTTCTTTTATGACTTCTATGCTGGTAAATGAGTGTAATGTTACACCACCATTATAAGTATACACAGAGATGGACCAGATGTACTGTGTGTGGTGATACCTGACACATTTTATATATGCCGATGCAGATAATTTACACAGGTTTGTGCAAAGCACTTGACACAGTTTCTTGTACTATTCTTATGGACAAGAAATAGATATTTTAGTCAGATAGCACTATAATTGACAAATTCAGGGCTACTTGAATGGCCAGACCCAAAACACAGGCAATAATTGATTACCATTAATTTGTAAGGACATGTGTAATGAAGCACTCTAGGAATCTACATTATACCTTTTGCTATTAGGCAATGTCATCAGTGATTTAGATAATAACAGATATGCTATAATTATCAGTTTTACAGATGATATATCTGGGGAGGGGAATGAATGGTGAATGCACTGGATAATATAGGCAGAATTACAAATTAAGCAGACAGGCTAGAACATTAGACAAAATTTAGTAGATGGAAATTTATAGAAATAAAATCAGACATATATATGACTGAAAAAACATGAACCCAACAATTTCAGTATGTGGGTGGTGGTGAGTCTAGATAGTAGAGTGTCTGAAAAAGACATCTAAGGACTTCAGATGACTGCAAGGTCCAAATGCATTAACAGTATGGTATGATAGGCAAAAAGTGAATTTAAGTTTAGGTAGCATTAGCCCAAGAATAGTGTGCAAAATTAGGGAGATATTATTCCCATTCTGTTCTGTACCATTCTTATTAGCATGTGGAATTGTATTTATTCCTGTTTATCACTTTTTAAGAAGGGCAATGATAAGCTGGAGAATAGCCAAAGGAAGGCAAACAGGACTGTAGGAAATGTTGAAATCATAACATATAAGGATAGGGTGAAGGAATCAGGACTCTTTAGTTGGGAGAAAATATTTAGGAAGGATAAGATAGTTATCTTCACGTGTTTGAAAGACTATGATGCAGAACAGGCATTAGATATGTCCTGTTTATCCCCAGAGGCCAGAAATAGGATCAACAGATAAAAAGTGCAATATAAGATTTGATATTAGAAAGAAAAATAGCAAAATAAAAAACAATAGAAATAATTTTCTAATAATTAGACCTATTCCAAAGTGGAATGGGTTATATAAGTAGGTAGTAGGTTCTTTTTTGTTTTTCTCTCCTTTGTACAACACTCTTCCATAATGTCACCTGATGGAACAATTTAGGCAATGAATGTAGAGGACAACAGAAAAATAACTTTTTTTTTGTTAATTCTGCTATGGAAAGGACAAATATCAAAGATTTTCTAGGACTGCTTTTCAAAGTAGATGGAATAATGATGATAGATAAGTAAGAGAAGATGCAGTTATTTAATCCTTCCTTTGCTTTGATTTTCTCTGCCAAGGAGAATGATCTTCAGAGTGTGGATAAAAAGAAGTTAGTGAATGGGGAATTGAAATGCATGATGATGAAGAGATGGTAAGAAATCACCTAGCAGCTCTCAATTTATTCAGATCTCTAGGCTTGGATGAAATACATCTTAGGGAACAGAAATAATTTGTTGAGTTGCTGTCGATGAGCTCTGAAATAACATTAAGGACAGCAGAGGGGCCACAGGTCAGAAAGAAAGAAAATTCCCCAGTTTTCAAAAAAGAAGGCACTAGATTTTTAAAACTCTAGTGTGGTTATAATATGGTGTCTTCAAAACTAGATAATCCTAGACAAACCTCATTTAATTTTTGGAATATTTGAATGATAGAGAAGAGGAATTGCTGCAATATTATATATATATATATATATATATATATATATATATATGAAGCAGCTTGGCATAATGAATGAGATAACTTCCTTTGAGTTAGTACACATGAATTTGTCATGTCTAGTATGAGCTAATCCTGTGAGTATAGGCAAGTCACACACTCTCAGATCACTGAATTTTCGTATCAGGGCTTCTCTATCAATAAGAAAATAATCTCTCTCTCTTTCTTCCACTCTTTCTCTCTCTCTCCCTCCCTACCTCCCTCCCTCCCTCTCTCTCCCTTCCTCCCTACCTCCCTCTCTCCCTCCCTCTCTCTCTCTCTCTTTCTCTCTCTCTTCTCCACATATGTATACAGACACATATGTCACAGTTGATAAATATTCAAACACACATGCATTTATATACTTCAAGATGCATGCAAAACATACATGTGCATATATATGCATGCATGTTTATATGCATATGTGTACAGAAATCTATGTACTTATATTCTGCCTGGCAGAAATTAGAGCTGTAATTACAATGGTTTGGATGAAGGTAAAGATGGTGAAAAAATAATCAGATGACTCAAAGCTAGGAGGGAGTTTTAAGTAATATAAGGATAGGATCAAGAATTAAAAATATCTCAAGAGGTCAGAAAAATGATCAAAATCTGATTAAATAATATTTAATAAGAGTGTATGTAAAATCTGGCATTAGAGTTCAAAGAATGCAATCATACAAATGTAGGATTGGGTGAATAACAGTGTAGAAAAGGCTTAGGGATTTTAGTTGAATACAAGCTTAATATGAATTAGCAGTGTACATGGCAACCAAAAAGGTAACCAAAACCATAAACTGCTCTAATAGAATTATTATATATGGATGTAATGGAATATTGTTCTGTCATAATAACCTACCAATTAAATGGTTTCAGATATACTTGGGAAGAATTATATGGACTAATGCAGTAAAGTGAGTGAAATAAGGAGAATAATTATGGTCAATAACAACATAGTAAAAAAAGCAAATACTTCTGAAAGATTTAAGAACTTTGATCAATATGCCAATGATGATTAAAGATGACTAATGATGAAATATGCTATTCACCTCCCGAGAGAGTCAGTATACTAAATTTGTATAATAAAACATGCAATTCTTAATATATCCCACAAAGGAATTTGTTTTCCTCAACTATGCATTGTTACAAGGCTCTCTCTCTCTCTCTCTCTCTCTCTCTCTCTCTCTCTCTCTCTCTCTCTCTCTCTCTCTTGTTCTCTCATTTCTTTCCTTCTTTTCTTCCTTCCTTTTTTATTGGAGGGATGTGGGGGAAGAAAGATAAATGATTGCTAATTCATAAAAATTAAGTTTAAAAAGAATGAGAAGGATTGGAGCTCTCCCAACATTCCCCTCCAAACAACTTAAAAATAATGCCTCAAATACAACTCCCATTTATATTAAAAACCCTAGAAAGTATAGGAATATGAAGATCATTTCTCAAAATAATAAACAGTATATTTTAAAAACCATAAGTAAATACTATATGCAAGGGGGACAAGTTAGAAGCCTTCCCAATAAGATCAGGAGTGAAGCAAGGATGCTCATTATCACCTCTATTATTTAATAGTGTACTAGAAACACTAGCAGTAGCAATTAGAGAAGGAAAAGAAATTGAAGGAATTTAAGTAGGCAATAAGGAAACTAAACTATCACTCTTTGCAGATGATATGATACTATACTATACTCATCAATACAATATGGTGATTTATTTTCCAATTAATATTAATTTTGCCTTTTTGTGGACCCTTTTAAAGTATAATTTTATCACATTATGATCTTAAAAAGTTGCATTTATTATTTCTGCTTTTCTATATTTGTTTGCAATATTTCTATGCCCTTGTACATGATTAATCTTTGTATATATAACATATACTTCTGAGAAAAAGGTATATTTCTTTTTTTCCTATTCAGTTTTCTCCAGAAATATATTAACTCTAATTTTTCTAGCATTTCATTCACTTCTTTTACTTCTTTCTTATTTATTTTTCATTTTGATTTATCTAGTTCTGAAAGGGGAAGGTTGAGATCCCCCATTAGTATGGTCTTACTATCTAAATAGGCCTACGCCTCCTTGAGTTCCTTCAATTTTTCCTTTAGAAATCTAGATGCTATATCATTTGGGGCATAAATGTTTAGTACTGATATTATTTCATTGTTTATAGTACCCTTTAGCAAAATGTAATTTCCTTCCATGTCTCTTTTTTATCATTACTTTTTTATTTGGTCAATTTCAAACATTATTCCTTAGTTACAAAAATAATTTTCTATTCCTCCCTCCCCTCCCTGCACCCTTCCCATAGCCAACGCCCATTCCATTGGGCATTACATATGTGTCCTTGATTAGAACCCATTTCTTGTTGTTGGTGTTTGCACTGGGATGTTCATTTAGAGTCTACATCCCCATTCATACCCACCTCGACCCATGTAATCAAGCAGTTGTTTTTCTTTGGTGTGTTTACTCCAACAGTTTTTCCTCTGAAGGGGGATAGTATTCTTTTTCATAGATCCCTCTGCGTTGTTCAGGAACACTGCATTGCCACTAATGGAAAAGTCCATTACGTTCGATTGGACCACAGTGTATCAGTCTCTGTGTACAATGTTCTCCTGTTTCTGCTCCTTTCACTCAGCATCACTTCATGGAGGTCTTTCCAGTCTCCATGGAATTCCTCCACTTTATTATTCCTTTGAGCACAATAGTATTCCATCACCAACATAATACCATAATTTGTTCAGCCATTCCCCAATTGAAGGGCATTCCCTCATTTTCCAATTTTTTGCATATGTATTCTTGTATATGTATTTTTCCTTATTATCTCTTTGGGGTACAAATCCCACAGTGCTATGGCTGGATTAAAAGGCAGACAGTCTTTTATTGCCCTTTGGGCATAGTTCCAAATTGCCCTTCAGAATGGTTGGATCAATTCACAACTCCACCAGCAATGAATTAATGTCCCTACTTTGCCACATCCCCTCCAGCATTCATTACTTTCCTTTGCTGTCATGTTAGCCAATCTACTAGGTGTGAGGTGATACCTCAAATATGTTTTGATTTGCTTCTCTCTGATTATAAGAGATTTCAAACACTTTTTCATGTGCTTATTGATGGTTTTGATTTCTTTGACTGAAAATTGCCTATTCATGTCCCTTGCCCATTTATCAATTGGAGAATGGCTTGATTTTTTGTAAAATTGATTTAGCTCTTTGTAAATTTGAGTCAGAGGTTTTTGTTGTGAAGATTGTTTCTCAGTTTATTTTTTCCTTCTAATTTTGGTTGCATTGGTTTTGTTTGTATCAAAACTTTTTAATTTGATGTAGTCAAATTATTTATTTTACATTTTGTGACTCTTTCTAAGTCTTGCTTGGTTTTAAAGTCTTTCCTTTCCCAAAGGTCTGACATGTATACTATTATGTGTCCACCTAATTTACTTATAGTTTCATTATTTATGTTCAAGTCATTCACCCATTCTGAGTTTATCTTGGTGTAGGGTGTGAGGTATTGATTCAACCTAATCTCTCCCATACTGTCTTCCAGTTTTCCCAGCAGTTTTTGTCAAATAGTGGTTTTTTGTCCCAGAAGCTGGGGTCTTTGAGTTTGTCATATATTGTCTTGCTGAGGTCACTTGCCCCAAGTCTATTTCATGGATCCTCCCGTCTGTCTCTTAGCCAGTACCAAATTGTTTTGATGACAACTGCTTTGTAATATAGTTTGAGATCTGGTACTGCAAGGCCACCTTCCTTTGCATTTTTTTTTATTATTTCCCTGGATATTCTTGATCTTTTGTTCTTCAAAATGAACTTTGTTATGGTTTTTACTAATTCAGTAAAGAAGTTTTTTTGGAAGTTCGATGGGTATTGAAATAGAATATTGTAAACTGAGGGAAAACTATTACTTGTTGCAATGACTGTGGTCCTCTGTTTGGCTGTGACTAGAGAGAGCTGCTAGAGGGGAACAACCCCTGAGGATCTCCTAGTTACAATGGGGATAGACAAGAGACACTGTTAGTACAGGGAAATGCTGCCACTCAGGGATACTGGTACACAGGGGACACTGCTCTGGGATTTACTCTGGGGTTTGACTATTGATCCCTACTGATGGCTTATGGATCAGTCTACTTCCTAACCTCTTCCTCCCTCACTCCATCCCTTTTCCAACCCTCTCCTCCCTTGCCTCCCCCACCTCCCAATACTTCTTGAAGCCTTTGGCTTCTTCCCTCCCCCCTCAGTGAACTATAAAGATCTTTTCCTTTTCCAATTAGGGGTTTATTGGGATAACAGGATGGGAAACTGAGGAAAGTGAGATGAGGGTTTCCCTAATCTATAAGGGGAATTTGAGAGGGTTATGGAAATAGTCCAGTAACAAAGGTGAGAAGAGGAACAGTTAGATGAATGGAGGACAACAGCTAAGACCTTCTTTCTTCTTTTACAACACCATCAAGGTCTCCCAGTTTCTCCTGGCCAGCTTAAACTCTCAGAGAGACAACCAATTCAAAAGCCAAGTTTTTCCTTCTCTCTCTGTGGCCAGAAAAACCCCAACTCTTGATCAGTCAAAATCTCAGAGAGTGCAGGGGCCTCCCCTTGATCAGAAAGCCCCTAAAAACAAGCCAGCACATTCAGGGTCTTCAGCCAGCTCCCAACTGCCAACCTCAACTGCCAAAGAGAGAGACACTCCCCTTCATCAGAAAGTCCCCCAAAACAAACCAGCATAATCAGGATCTTTAGCCAGCCTCAATTGCTAGTCTCCACAGCTAGAGAGAGACACTACTCAACTGCCAGTCTCAATTGCCAGAGAGAGAGTGACACTTCCAGCCCCTCCCTCTCGTCAGCTCAACTGTCACTGCTCCTGGGAACATTCCGTTTTAGAATCTTCATCTTGATTGAAAAAACATGTCTCCAGCTTAGTCTCTTGCATCTTGGCTTGTCCTTCAAAACCTTTCTCTCTTCATGCCTCTTCCACAGTATGGCACTAAATAAATACATAAGTTGGGTAGGATGGTCATTTTTATTATGTTAGCTCATCCTACCCATGAGCAGTTAATGTTCTTCCAATTGCTCAGATCTAGTTTTAGTTGTGTGGAAAGTGTTCTGTAGTTGTGTTCATACAGTTCTTGTATTTGTATCAGCAGATAGATTCCCAAGTATTTTATATTGTCTAGGGTGATTTTGAATGGGATTTCTCTTTCTAATTCCTGATGCTGAGATGTTTGGAGATATATAGAAATGCTGATAACTTATGTGGGTATATTTTGTATACTGAAACTTCGCTAAAGTTATTGATTATTTCCATTAGTTTTTTATTTGATTCTCTAGGATTCTTTAAGTGGACCAAAAAGAGTGATAGCTTGGTGTCTTCATTGCCAATTTTAATACCTTCAATTTCTTTTTCTTCTCTAATTGCTACTGCTAGTGTTTCTAGTACAATGTTAAATAATAAAAGTGATAATGGTCATCCTTGTTTCACTTCTGATCTCATTAAGAATGCATCTAGTTTATCCTCATAGCAGATGATGTTGGCTGATGGTGTTAGATAGATTCTATTTATTATTTTTAGGAAAGACCCTTCTATTTCTATGCTTTCTAGTGTTTTCCATAGGAATGAATGTTGTATTTTGTCACAGGCTTTTTCTGTGTCTATTGAGATAATCATATTTTTTTGTTGGTTTGCTTATTGATATAGTGAATTTTGTGGATAGTTTTCCTGATATTGAACCATTCTAGCAGTCCTGGTATAAATAGCACCTGATCATAATGAATCAACCTCTTGATCACTTGCTGGAGTCTTTTTCCTAGTATCTTACTTAAGATTTTTGCATCTATGTTCATTAAGGAGATTGATCTGTAGTTTTCTTTCTCCGTTTTTGAACTGCCTGGCTTTGGAATCAGTACCATATTTGTGTCATAAAAGGAATTTGGTAGAACTCCCTCTTTGCTTATTATGTCAAATAGTTTGTATAATATTGGGATTACTTGTTCTTTGAATGTTTGATAGAATTCAGTTGTGAATCCATCAGGCCCTGGGGATTTTTTCTTAGGGAGTTCTTAGATGGCCTGTTCAATTTCTTTTTCTGATATGGGATTATTTAAGAATTCTATTTCTTCTTCTGTTAATCAAGGCAATTTGTATTTTTGTAAATATTCATCCATATCACCTAGATTGGCATATTTATTTCCATATAATTGGGGAAAATAGTTTTTAATGATTGCCTTAATTTCCTCTTCAGGGGAGGTGAGCGCTCCCTTTTCATCTATTATACTGTTAATTTGGTTTTCTTATTTCTTTTTTTTTTTATTAGATTGACAAGTACTTTGTCTATTTTATTTGTTTTTTACAAAGTGCCAGCTTCTAGTATTATTTATTAGTTCAATAGTTCTTTCAATTTCAATTTTATTAATTTCTCCCTTAATTTTCTAGGATATCTAATTTTGTTTTCTTCTGGGGTTTTTAATTTGTTCACTTTCAAGTTTTTTGATTTGCATGTCCAATTCATTGCCCTCTGACCTCCCTAATTTGTTAATATATGAACTCAAGGATATAAATTTTCCCCTGAATAATGATGTGGCTGCATCCCAAAGAGTTTTAAAGGATGTCTCATCATTGTCATTTTCTTCAGTGAAATTATTAATTGTTTCTATGATTTCTTCTCTAACTAACCAATTTTGGAGAATCATATAATTTAATTTCCAATTAATTTTTGATCTGGCTCTCCATGTACCCTTACTGATCAGTATTTTATTGCCTTATTATCTGAAACTGTTGCATTTATTATTTCTGCTTTCTGCATCTGTTTGCCCTGTTTTTATGAATTAATATATCATCAATCTTTGAGAATGTACCATGTGCTGCTGAGAAAGTATATTCCTTTTTGTCCCTATTTATTTTTCTCCATATATCTATTAACTCTAATTTTTCTAAGATTTCTTTCATCTCTTTTACCTCTTTCTTATTTATTTTTCAATTTGATTTATCTAAATTTGATAGTGGTAGGTTCAGGTCTCCCACTATTTCCTCCTTCAATTCTACTAGTTTTTCCATTAGAAATTTGGATGCTATGCCATTTGAGGCATATATGTTGATTACTGATATTTCCTCATTGTCCTTACTGCCCTTTATCAGGATGTGGTTACCTTCCCTATCCCTTTTGGTCAGGTCTATTTTTACTTTGGTTTTGTCAGATATCATGATTGCAACTCCTGCCTTCTTTCTATTAGTTGAGGTCCAATAGGTCTTACTCCAACCTTTAATTCTGACCTTGTAAGTATCTATCCTCCTCAGATGTGTTTCTTGTAAAAAACATATGATAGGATTTTGGATTCTAATCCACTCTCCTATTCATTTACATTTTATGGGTGAGTTCATCCCATTCATGTTCAAAGTTATGATTGTCACTTATGAATTCCCTAGCATTTTGATATCCTCCCCTAGTTCTCTCCTTTCTTCTTTTGCTATATCCTTTTAAACCAGTGGTTTACTTTTAATCAATCTCCCTAATCCCCTCCCTTGATATGATTCCCTTTCTGGTCCCTCCTTTTTTGTTCCCTTCTTGTTTTTTTAATGGTCTGTTAATTTCCCTCCCCCATTTCCTTCCCTCCCTTTTTGTAATCCCTTCTCCCTAACCCCCTTATTTTTCCCTTATCACTTACCCTGTAGGATAAGATAGAATTCAAGATACCAATGGATCTAGATGCTCTTCCCTCTCAGAATTGATTTTACTGAGAGCAAGGATTAAGTATTACCTATTGGCACTCTCTTCCTCTCCTTCTTATAAGAGTATTCTTCCCCTCCCCTTCCCTTGTGTATCTTTGTGTGAAAAAGATTATCCTATTTATTTTATTTCTTCAAGTATCTCTTGGTACCATCTTTGATTCTCCCCAACACTTTTTCTTTTTTTGCATATCATCTTATTGCCCTTAATGCCCCAATCTTTTACTATGAGTGATTTTTCTAATTACTATATAATAATGAATACAATTTTGAGAGTTACAAATAACATTTCCCCCATATATATAATTTGATCCAATTGTAGCCCTTAAAGAAGAGTATTTGAATAAAAAAAAACACATTTCCCCCTTTTCCCTCTCTTTCTTATTTACCTTTTCTTTTTTTTTCTTTAAATTGTTTTATTTTTTTAACATTATTTTATTTGGTTATTTACAAACATTATTCACTGGATACAATGATCATTTTCTTTTCTTTCCCCCTCCCCCCTCCGCCACTTCTCCCATAGCCAGCTCACAATTCCACTGGGTTTCACATGTGTTCTTGGTTCCAACCCATTTCCATGTTGTTGGTATTTGTATTAGAGTGTTCATTTAGAGTCTCTCCTCAGTCATTTCCTCTCAATCCCTGTAGTCAACCAGTTGCATTTGATCAGTGTATTTACTCCCACAGTATATCCTATGCTTGTGGATAGTGTTTTTTAGATCCCTGCAGATTGTTCAGAGACATTGCATTGCCCTAGTGAAGGAGTCCATTACCTTCAATTGTACCACAGTTTATCAGTCTCTCTGTACAATGTTTTCCTGGTTCTGCTCCTTTCGCTCTGCATCACTTCCTGGAGGTTGTTCCAGTCTCCATGGAATTTCTCCACTTTATTATTCCTTTGAACACAATAGTATTCCATCACCAACATATACCACAATTTGTTCAGCCATTCCCCAATTGAAGGGCATCCCCTCATTTTCCAATTTTTGGCCACCACAAAGAGCGCAGCTATGAATATTCTTGTACAAGTCTTTTTCCTTATTATCTCTTTGGGGTACAAACCCAGCAGTGCTATGGCTGGATTAAAAGTCAGACAGTCTTTTATCGCCCTTTGGGCATAGTTCCAAATTGCCCTCCAGAATGGTTGGATCAGTTCACAACTCCACCAGCAATGAATTAATGTCCCTACTTTGCCGCATCCCCTCCAGCATACATTACTTTCCATAGCTGTCATGTTAGCCAATCTGCTAGGTGAGAGTTATTTTGATTTGCATCTCTCTGATTATAAGAGATTTCGAACAGGAACAGTTTTTCATGTGCTTATTGATGGTTTTGATTTCTTTGACTGAAAATTGCCTATTCATGTCCCTTGCCCATTTATCAATTGGAGAATGGCTTGATTTTTTTGTAAAATTGATTTAGCTCTTTGTAAATTTGAGTAATTAGATCTTTGTCAGAGATTTTTGTTGTGAAGTCTGTTTCTCAGTTTGTTATTTCCTTCTAATTTTGGTTACATTGGTTTTGTTTATATCAAAATTTTTTAATTTGATGTAGTCAAATTATTTATTTTCCATTCTGTGACTCTTTCTAAGTCTTGCTTGGTTTAAAGTCTTGCCCTTCCCAAAGGTCTGACATGTATACTATTCTGTGTTTACCTAATTTACCTATAGTTTCATTCTTTATGTTCATGTCAGTCACCCATTTTAAATTTATCTTGGTTTAGGGTGTGAGGTGTTGATCTAATCCTAATCTCTCCCACACTGTCTTCCAGTTTTCCCAGAAGTTTTTATTGAATAGTGGATTTTTTTACCCAAAAGCTGGGATCTTTGGGTTTATCATATATTGTCTTGCTGAGGTCACTTGCCCCAAGTCTATTCCATTGATCCTCCTTGATGTCTCTTAGCCAGTACCAAATAGTTTTGATGACAGCTACTTTGTAATATAGTTTGAGATCTGGGACTGCAAGGCCCCCTTCTTTTGTATTTTTTTTTTCATTATTTCCCTGGATATCCTTGATCCTTTGTTATCCCAAATGAATTTTGTTATGGTTTTTTCTAAATCAGTTAAGAAATTTTTTGGAAGTTCTATGGGTATGGCACTAAATAGATAGATGAGTTTGGGTAGGATGGTCATTTTTACTATATTGGCTCGTCCTACCCATGAGCAGTTAATATTTTTTTCCAATTGCTCAAGTCTAGTTTTAGTTGTGTGGAGAGTGTTTTGTAGTTGTGTTCATATAGTTCCTGTGTTTGTCTCGGGAGATAGATTCCTAAGTATTTTATTTTGTCTAAGGTAATTTTGAATGGGATTTCTCTTTCTAGTTTTTGCTGTTGAACTATGTTGGAGATGTATAGAAATGCTGATGACTTATGCGGGTTTATTTTGTATCCTGCAACTTTTCTAAAATTGTTGATTATTTCAATTAGCTTTTTGGTTGAATCTCTGGGATTCTTTAAGTAGATCATCAAGTCATCTGCAAAGAGCGATAGCTTAGTCTACTCCTTGCCTATTTTGATGCCTTCAATTTCTTTTTTTTTCTCTAATTGCTACTGCTAGTGTTTCTAGTACAATGTCAAATAGTAGAGGTGATAATGGGCATCCTTGTTTCACTCCTGATCTTATTGGGAATGCATTTAGTTTATCCCCATTGTAGATGATATTGGCTGATAGTTTTAGATATATACTGTTTATTATTTTTAGGAACAACCCTCCTATTCCTATGCTTTCTTATGTTTTCAATAGGAATGGATGTTGTATTTTATCAAAGGCTTTTTCTGCATCTATTGAAATAATCATGTGATTTTTGTTGGTTTGCTTGTTGATATGGTCAATTATGTGGATGGATTTCCTAATATTGAACCAGCCCTGCATCCCTGGTATAAATCCTACTTGATCATGGTGGATGACCCTTCTGATCACTTGCTGGAGTCTTTTTGCTAGTATCCTATTTAAGATTTTTAGATCTATATTCATTAGGGAGATTGGTCTATAATTTTCTTTCTCTGTTTTTGATCTACCTCGTTTTGGAATCAGTAACATGTTTGTGTCATAAAAGGAGTTTGGTAGAATTCCCTCTTTGCTTATTATGTCAAATAGTTTGAATAGTATTGGAGTTAGCTGTTCTTTGAATGTTTGATAGAATTCACTGGTGAATCCGTCAGGCCCTGGGGATTTTTTCTTAGGGAGTTATTTGATAGCCTGTTGGATTTCATTTTCTGATATGGGATTATTTAAGAATTCTATTTCTTTTTCTGTTAGTCCAGGCAGTTTGTATTTTTGTATATATTCATCCATATCACCTAGATTGCTATATTTATTGCCATATAACTGGGCAAAGTAATTTTTAATGATTGCCTTGATTTCCTCTTCATTGGAGGTGATTTCCCCCTTTTTATCTTTGATGCTATTAATTTGCTTTTCTTCTTTCCTTTTTTTAATTAGATTGACCAGTACTTTGTCTATTTTGTTTGTTTTTTCAAAGTACCAGCTTCTTGTCTTATTTATTAAATCAATAGTTCTATCACTTTCTATCTTAATTTTTAGGATTTCTAGTTTGGTTTTCTGCTGGGGGGTTTTAATTTGATCGATTTCAAGTTTTTTTGTTTGCATTTCCAATTGATTGATTTCTGCTCTCCATAGTTTGTTAATATATGCACTCAGGGATATGGATTTACCTCTGATTACTGCTTTGGCTGTATCCCAAAAGGTTTGAAAGGATGTCTCACCATTGTAATTTTCCTTGATGAAATTATTAATTGTTTCTGTGATTTCTTCTCTAACTAAACGATTTTGGAGTATCATATTATTTAATTTCCAATTAATTTTTGATTTGGTTTTTCACGTACCGTTACTGATCATTATTTTTATTGTTTCATGATCTGAAAAGGCTGCATTTATTATTTCTGCTTGTCTGCATTTGTATGCCATATTTCTTTGACCTAGTGTATGGTCAATCTTTGTCAATGTGCCATGTGGTGCTGAGAAGAAGGTATATTCCTTTTTGTCCCTATTCATTTTTCTCCATATGTCTATTAATTCTAATTTTTCTAAGATTTCATTCACTTCTTTTACCTCTTTCTTATTTATTTTTTGATTTGATTTATCTAAATTTGATAATGGATGGTTCAAATCTCCCACTAATATTATTTTACTGTCTATTTTTTCCTTCAATTCTCCTAGTTTCTCCATTAGAAATTTGGGTGCTATATTATTTGGTGCATACATGTTGATTAGTGATATTTCCTCATTATTTAAGTCCCTTTTAACAAAATATAATTACCTTCCCTATCCCTTTTAATCAGGTCTATTTTTGCTTTGGCTTTATCAGATATCATGATTGCAACTCCTGCCTTCTTTCTATCAGTTGAGGCCCAGAAGGTCTTACTCCATCCTTTAATTCTGACCTTGTGGGTGTCTACCCGCCTCATGTGTGTTTTTTGAAGACAACATATGGTAGGGTTTTGGATTCTAATCCATTCTGCTATTCATCTACGTTTTATGGGTGAGTTCATCCCATTCACGTTCAAAGTTATGATTGTCATTTGTGGACTCCCTGGCATTTTGATATCCTTCCCTAATTCTAACCTTTTCTTCTTCCACTCTTCCTTTTAGTCCAGTGATTTACTTTGAATCAGTCCCCCTTGTCCCCTCCCTTGATATGTTTCCCTTTCTAGCCCCTCCCTTTTTATTCCCTTCCCCTCCCCCCTCTCCTTCCTTCCCCTTTGGTTTTCCCTCCCCCCTACCCCCCTTGCTTTTCCCTTCGCCCTACCCTTGTTGGGTAAGATAGAATTCAAAATCCCAATGGATTTGGATATTTTTTCCTCTCAGAGCTGATTTCCCTGAGAGTAAGTTTCAAGTATAAACTCTCTTCCTCTCCTTCTTATAGGAGTTTTCTTCCCCTCCCCTTCCCGTGTGAATCTTTGTGTGAGAAAGATTATTCTATTTGATTTTTCTTTTCCCTTTTACACATTTTTACACATAATTTACAGATTACATTTTCTATATATTAATATATATAGATTGATATAAATGTAGTCCTAATAGAAGAGAGTTTGAATAAATGAAAAGATAACAATTTTCTCCTTTTTTCCTTTCCATCATATTTACCTTTTCAGGTATTCCATGCTCTTTGTTTTTCTATATTGAACTTTCCACAGAATTCTGGTCTTTTCTTTGCAAAAACTTAGAAATCTTCTATTTTGTTGAATGTCCATACTTTCCCTTGGAAGTATATAGTCAGTTTTGTTGGATAGCTGATTCTTGGTTGAAGGTCCAGCTCTCTTGCCTTTCTGAAAATCATGTTCCATGCCTTACGATCATTCAGAGTGGAACTTGCAAGGTCTTGTGTGACCCTGATTAGCATTCCTTTATATCTAAATTGTCTTTTTCTGGCTTCTTGTAGGATTTTTTATTTTGCTTGAAAGCTTTTGAATTTGCCAATTACATTCCTGGGAGTTGTCTTTTGGGGATTTAGTGTAGAGGGTGTTCTGTGATCTCTTTCAGTGGCTGTATTGACCCCTTGTTCTAGAATCTCTGGGCAATTTTCTTTGATTATATCTTGTATTACAATGTCAAGTTTGCTGTTTATTTCTGACTTTTCTGGAAGTCCAATTATTCTTAAATTATCTCTTCTTCCTCTATTTTCCAATTCTGTCACCTTGTCAGTGAGATATTTTATGTTCTTTCTAATTTCTTGATCTTTTGGCTTTGCTTAATGATTCTTGCTCTTTTCCCTGTTTGTTGTCTTCCAGTTGCCTAATTCTGACCTTTAAAGCCTGGTTTTCCTTTTCAGTTTGGTCAAACTGGTTTTGTAGTTGCATGAAATTCTTTTACATTAATTCCCACTTTTCCTGCCAGAAGGCTTCCATCTTTTTGATCATTTTCGATTCAAATTCTTCAAAAGTTTGTGGAGAGTTTCCATTTATTTTGGAAGGTTTTGGTGCATTTGCTTGTGTTTCCTCTTGTATCTCCTCTGTATTTTGTATTTTTGCTCCATAAAATGTGTCCAAAGTTGCCCCCTTCTTGTTTTTCTTGTTCTTTTGAGGCTTTTTTGCTTCTGTGCTGTTTGCCATCTCTATCTGAGTGAGGGGGGCTGGCTCTTCTGTTATCTGTCTGGTGTTTAGTGGCTTTAGCCCCAGGCAAATTGTCTGTCTTACTCAGGAAACCTGGAATTGCTGGTGTTTCAGTGTTTCGGTGTTACTACCCTCCTCAGTTCCGACCTGATGCTTCTCTGTTGCCTTACTTCTATGCTCTGCCCTTATTTGCCTTTTCATATTTCTCTTGATCTTTGTGTTTGGATATCAAACTTTCCAATTACTTCTGGTTTTTCCTTTACAAATACTTGGACATCTTCTATTTTGTTGAATGCCCATACTTTCCCCTAGAAGTATATAGTCAGTCTTTATGGATAGGTGATTCTTTGTTAAAGACCCAGTTTTCTTGCCTTTCTGAATATCATGCTCCAGGTTGTGGGTTCCTTTAGTGTGGAAGTTGTGAGTTCTTGTATGATCCTGATTGGTACTCCTTGGTATCTGAATTGTTTCTTTTTGGCTTCCTGTAGAATTTTCTGCTTAGATTGATAGTTTTTGAATTTGGCAATTACATTCCTTGGAGTTGCCTTTTGGGGATTTCTTGTAGAGGGTGTTCTATGAAATCTTTCAATTTCTATTTTTCTCCCTTGTTCAAGAACATCTGGGCAATTTTCTTGGATGATTTCTTGTAGTATGATGTCAAGATTTCTGTTTATTTCTGGCTTTTCAGGTAGACCAATGATTTTCAAATTGTCTCTCCTTCCTCTGTTTTCCAGATCTGTCACCTTGTCAGTGAGATATTTTACATTTTCTTCTATTTTGTCAGACTTTTGACTTTACTTTATTAATTCTTGCTATTTTGCAAGATCATTGGTTTCTAGTTGCTCAATTCTGGTCCTTAAGGCCTGTTTTTCTGCTTTAATCTTTTGGTTTTCTGCTATAATCTTTTCATTTTCTCTTTCAACCATTTCATAATTCTCTTGCCAGTAGGCTTCCATCTTTTTGATAAGCTCCAATTTAAATTCTTCCAGAACTTGTGGACAATTTCCATTTTTAGAAGGTTTTGTCTTTGTTTGAATTTCCTCCTGTATTCCCTTTGTAGCCTGTGTTTTTCCTTCATAAAATTTTTGTAGGGTCACTGCCTTTTTTTTTAATCATTCTTGGAGGGTGTTTGCTCTTGTGCACAATTTGCCATCACTGTGGAGGTTTTAATTTCCCTTTTTAGGCAGAAATCTGAGTGAGATGGGCAGGTTCTCTGTGTATGGAGTGAAGGAGCAATGATTTTGCATGAGGCAAGCTCTCAAATCTCTGTAGCCTCCCTGTTTCACAGTTCTTCTCTGCACTAACTTCCCCAGAGTGCTCACGGTCTGTGCTCTTCAGCCCACCAGGGTTTCAGGTGTAGATGCCCTCAGGGATAGGTCTTTGGTGATCTTAGTCAGCTCTGAAGGACCTAGAGGTGCCCTTTGATAACTGTAGAGTTGTCCCTTGCTCACTTGCTGATTCTGGTGTGTGCTGGGTCTGACTCTGGCTCCATAGGTGGGGTGGGGGAGGGTAGATCAGCTAAAATTTGGTAGGAGATTTTTTGCCCCCTCATACTTTCAGAATGCCCCAACCCCATGTGCCTTCAATTCTGTGCCTTATTGTAGAGTCCCTTTGTACTTATGAAAATGTTTTTTTTTTTGGTCTTTTGAGGTAGTCTATGTCTCTGGGTGCTGAGGAGAGGAAGCATCCTGCTTCTAAACTTCCATCATGCTTACCTGGAAGTGCTTCCTTATCTCTTTTAATTAGATCAATTTCTACTTTACCTTCATCTGGTATCATGATTGCTATTCCTCCTTTTTAAATTTCAGATAATTTAAAATAAACTCTGCTCCACCTTTTACATTGAAACTGTGTGGGTCACCTTTCCTTAAATGTGTTTCTTGTAAACAACATATAGTAGGATTCTGGTTTTTATTCCACTCTGCTATCTACTTCCATTTACTGGGTGAATTCATCCCATTCATATTCAGTGTTATGATTACTAACTGAGTATTGCCCTCCATCAAATTATCCTATTTAAGCCCTTCTCTATTCCCTTTCTCTCTGTTCTTTTTAACCAGTGTTTCACTTTTTGTCAACCCCTAACTTCCCCCTCCCTCCAATTACTGGCCTTTTCCTTTGCCTTATTCCCCTTCTACTTCTTAGTAGATAACATAGAATTCTATACCCAACTGAATAGAAAAAATAGAATTCTATTGTCCATTGAGTATACTTGATTTTTCAAAACTCTCTGAGCCAGTTACCATGAGAGTAAAATTCAATCATTGCCCATCACCACTCTTATCTTCCCTTCTCTATAGTGATGTTTCACACATTTTTATACTATATAATTAACCCCATTCTGTTTCTCCCTTACCTTTTCTCTCAGTACAACCCTTTCTTTCAGTCCTTGATTGATTTTTTAATATATTATTCATCCACATCCATATCATATCATATGCATCATTCCATATCATCACATTTACATACACATATCATCATATATCATCGTGTACATCATATCATCCTAATTAGCTTAATTCTTCACCCTCTTTCTGAATAAATTCCTTCTGCCTTCTCTATTACTAAAAGTAAATTTTGAAAGTTACAGAAATCCTCTTTCCATGTAGATATATGAACATTTTGACCATAATGAGTCCCTTAATTTTTCTATTTCTTATTTACCTTTTTGGGCTTCACTTGTGACTAGTGTTTAGACATCAATTTTTTTGTTTGTTTGTTTATGTCTGACTTAATCTTCAGAATTGCTTGGAAATCTTCTATATTATTGAATGCCCATCCCCCCCACCCCCAAAAGTATATACTAAATTTTGCTAGTTAGGATACTCTGGGTTGTAAATCCAAATCTTTTGCTTTCCTGAATATCACATTCTATGCCTTTTGATTCATTAATGTAGAAGCCCCTTTGTGCTGTGTGATCCTGATTGTAACTCCATGGTATTTGAATGGTTTCTTTCTTGCTGCTTGAAATATTTTCTATTTTACTTGATGGCTCTTGAATTTAGCTATTACATTCCTGGAAACTGTCATTTGAGAATTTCTTTCTGAAGGTGATCTGTGAATTCTTTGAATTTCAATTTTATTTTCTTGTTTAAGGATCTCTGGGCATTTATCTTTAATAATTTCTTTTAATACATTTCCAAGGTTTTTTTTTTCCTTGATCATGATTTTCAGATATTCCCCAAATCCTCAAATTGTCTCTCCTTCATCTATTTTTCTAAGTCATTTGTTTTTTTCACTAAGGTATTTAATGTTTTCCTCTTATTTTTCATTCCTTTTATTCTGCTTTATTGTTTCATGATTTCTTATGAAATCATTAATTTCTAAATTCTGATTTTTAAGGCCTGATTTTCCCGTCAGTTTTTGGTTCTCCTTTTTCAATTGATGCATTTCTTTTTGCATCACTTTCATTTCTTCTTGTATCACTTTCATTTCTCTTCCCCATGTTTCCTCTGCCTCTTGTAATTGGTTTTTGAAGGTTTTTTTTTTATCTCTTCCAGACTCTATGTACAATCCATATTTTTCTTTTGGACTTTGCATGTGTTTCTTTGCTTCCACTATCCCCTTCTGTGTCTGTATCTTATTTTTTGCCTTAATAAAAATTCTTTAGAGTTAGGTGCTTTTCTTTGTTGTTCGCTCATTTTCCCAATCTAATTATAGGTAATTTTCTGGGAAGTTGGGGTATCTTCTTAAATTTCAGTCCTTCCTTGATGCTATTTTTATTTTCTGGGTTTTTAACCAGTATCAGTTCTTGGAGGCCAATGTGATTCAGATTTTAGGATTGAGAGTTCTGAGAGCCCCCTCCCCCTACTGATTGAAGTAACCCTTGAGATGCTGCTGGCTTAGGACTTGCCTCAGGCTTGGGCATAAGCTTTTATCTCACTCTGAACTGGATAAATTAAAGGGCTGATAAAATTCTAGTCCTACACTTACACTCCAGTTTTTGGTCTCACTATGTACTTGATTCAATCAGGCATACCCTTGATTATTCTTTCTTGGAGCCCTTAGTTTTGGACAACAAGATCTGAGGGGGGGATGGTCACCCTAGTGAACTGTGTCCTCACCCCAAACCATGGATCATATACTAATCTTAAGCTCAGACTGGGATTCCTGGCTTTGCTCTGGGCCCAGAAGGATCAGTCTACTTCATCCTAGACTGCTCTGGACTATGATTATAACTTTTCCACAAGTTTGAAATGTCAAGGGGTGTGGGTTGTCTTGTATTACTATTTGCCCACTCATGATGTCCCGATATGAATGTTGGTGTGGGCTTGGGTTATGAACCTGTGACAACAGATGTAGGAGTTGGGGGTGTAGCTTGCTCTTCCCTCCGTGCTACATCCTCTTTCTGGTTCTGCTGTCCTCTTACCCTAGTGCCCCAGATGTTCTCTGCATACCTTTTGGATTTTTCTTTTCTCAAAAGTTATTTCACTCTGTTTCTTTGTTGGTTCTTTCATTTCTGTATTTGTTTTGTGGAGATATTTTCATCTTAATTGGAGAGGTTTTCTTGGTGACATGGAGCAGCTCTGGTTCACTCTGCCATCTAGGCTCCACCTCTGGAAGTCTTGGAACTTTTGGTTTTCTTTTCTGTTTTTCTTAGTCCTTGCTTAGTTAAGAGAGTTAACATATTTCTCATTGGTTTACTTGATCATTTTCCAATTTGGTCACCATTTTATGTAATTATTAAAATATAGGTGGGCAAACTATACTTCTCTGTGACTTTTTATACTTTTATCTTAAATAATAACTTTATTTCTCCTTCACCTAAGGGACTGTGAAAGATGAAAAGAAGGGGTAAAATTTGGATGAGAAGCAGTTGGTTAAGATAAGTCTTAGAAAAGTGTCCTTTGTCCTCTATTCTTTTAAGCCTAACTTATATTTTATATCTTCCCAAACTTCCATCATTCCCTAATTTGGTAATAACTTTTTCTACCTTCATACTATCCCCCAAATCTCATTGTCTTTTCTAATATGCATTTATGTAATACCAAGCAGTATTTTTATTATTATCTATATTTCTTGCTTCCCCAATACAGTATAGCCTCCTATGGATCAGAGATGATGTCCAAACTTTGTATCTCTTTGGTTCCTTTATTCAGTAGGATATCAGTATATATTAGTTTTATCACATTGTAGCTCTTAAAATAGTTCTACATAACTGAAAGGACTTTAGTTTTTATTATCTTGTTCCCAAAAGTTTATAATTTTTTTCCAGCACATAAGCAAATAGTTTTAGAGGAATTGAGGATTTTGAAACTATTGCTTTTGGCTGTTATAATATGTAGTTACAATGTAGTGATTTTTTTTCCGTAAGAACATCTGCATTCTTCTAATTTGGAATGACAACTCACATAACTATAGCATCTTTGATCAGAATGGACTTTTGACATCTTATGCACCAATATTTCTGCCAAAGTAGTAATCACTTCTACATTCTTTGACAGACAATCTGCCAGGAAGCTCACTATTCTGGGTTAGAAATTGTTCCATTTTAAAAAACCCTTCTGGTTGTTCAAAAAAGTCTCTTCCTATAGTAAAAAAAATCTATCACCACCCATTATTTTTATTTCTACCTACTATATAATATTTAGTATCCTTTTAACATGAGAATTCATCAATCAGGATATATGAAGTAACAATATATTAAATACTTTACTTTAGGTGGAGTGTTAAGTAACAAGAATACAAAAACAAAAGTGACATAATACCTACCTGCCCTTTGGAGTTTGTATTTTCACAAGGGATATAATTCATAGAAGGTAGTGGTGACTATGAAAAGAGTACTGGCCTAAGCAGTCATAGAAATAGTAAATAGAGTAATAGAGTAGTAGGCTGTCACATTCTTAGCAGCTGCAATGGTGAGATTGCCTTATAAATTTCTTTTTCAGTGATCAATACTTATTTTCTTTCTTCTATCTCCTGTCACTGAAAAAAAAAACAAACCTCAAAACATATATATTTCATCAAGAAAAATAAAATCCTACAATCAACATGTTTAAAATTATTTGTCTCATTTTCCATTTTAATCTATCCCCTTTCAATTTTTGTTATCTGGGAAAGAATAGAAGTGGAAAGTAGTTCAGATGTTAGCAGCAGGTGCATACTGTAGCAAAACAGGTGGTAAGATGCTTATACTATGTAAGTCCCAATTTCATGGTGAATAGGTGAATGGGACAGAAAACATGGCATAGGGGCATATACCTAGAGTGGGTTTCAGATGTGTGAAGATAGGTTTCAGAAATCCCCTCAGTTTTTTTACACAGTTATTCATACAAAATGACAAAAATAATAGCACCTCAATATAATTTAAAACATGTCAGTGAAGGGGGCAGCTGGGTAGCTCAGTGGATTGAGAGCCAGGTCTAGAGAGGGGAGGTCCCAGGTTCAAATCTGGCCTCAGCCATTTCCTAGCTGTGTGACCCTGGGCAAATCACTTGACCCCCATTGCCTAGCCCTTACCACTCTCCTGCCTTGGAGCCAATACACAGTATTGACTCCAAGATGGATGGTAAGGGTTTAAAAACAAACAAACAAACAAAAATATGTCAGTGAAAAAGGAAAGGAGATTCTCATAAAAAATCTGGCATAGTTTTCATTTCTTGGAGATATTTAAAATTTATTAAACTCAAATATATTGAACACTAAATAATGTATTTATATATATTATACAATTTAGATAAATATATATATGCATATATATATATAATATATGTGTACATTCCATACTGGTACAGCTAAATGTAATATTTCTCAACTACTAATCCTTAATTATTTGCAATCTTTTTCAATCTTTTAAAATTCCCTCCAAGTTTAAATGGAACAGATTCAACCAAAACTCTCTTGGCGACTCTCATTTTTATATATCCAGGATGGTATAAAATAAGAAGAAACTTCTTTCTAGATTGATACACAGAATCATGGCAATTTAATTTCTAGGCTATAATTTAGAAAGACTGTCCTCCTGATAATGCTAAGAGATCTGAGACTAATTTCCATCATCACTCCAAAAATCTTTGTACCATTATTAAGTCTAAATCAGTATAGCTGACCCCTGATCAAAATTGTCCATAAGATGCATTTTAACTAATTTTCTCAAGTATGCTTTTCACCTGTATAATGATAGAAGTCTGCAGAAATATTGTAATTTGAATTGTACCCCATTCCCAATGGAAATACTCCTTTCCAAAGTCCTTGGTTTCTATTAACAGTGCTTTGTGAGATTTAAAATGGTTGAGGTCTTAAACTGTAGTGAGTTAAAATGGTGGAAGATATAAATTGTGATAGATATAAGAGAGGGTGAGTAAATTTGACCACAGAAAATATGTTTCACTACAGTGTCTTGGTTTTTAAATCAAATATAAGGTGGTCACCAGGGAATATATTCCCAATTATTCAAATACCCAAGTCAACTGGGTTTTATAGAGATTTTAAATTAATAATATAATGAGGAATTAGAGAAAGAGAGAATGAGTAGGAAAGGAATAATTATGAAGGGCCTCAAGCCAATATGGCCTAGACCTGAGTCTTAAGAGAGAGAATCAGTCAGTCAGTCTTTTAACACTCACCACAAGGTCTGTCTAAACAAGGATTCTAGTGACACCAGGCCAGCTCCATCTCAGCTGACTTCACCAGAGAGCCTTCCAGCCAGAGACTGTTCCAAAGGGCCTCTCTCCAGAGCCTCCAGAGGGACAGAGTCACCTTAGAGGAGCTCCAGCAAGATCTCCTTAGAGATTGTCCTCCAAGAGCTTCCCTTCTCCAGAGCCTCTCTCAAGAGATTCTTCCCAAGCGGTCCTCATCAGAAATCCTCCAAAAGGATTTCTCCAAAAGGATCTCTCCTCAAGAGATTCTGCTTTTTCTTATAGAGGGGTTTTTCTCCCATGTCACCTCCCCTAAGTCCCTACATCTACCAATCACTGTAGACACTTTCCAAAGGACTGCCCATCTAAATTCCTGATAAGTCGACCAATCTCCTTAGTAAGTCTGAACGAGAGAAAACACAGCTGAGTCAGCTAATCTCATCAAGAGAAAACTTGCCCTACCCTTTTAGGTACCTAGCATCCCATTGTATCAATTCTAAAAACAGGCCTGGCTCAAAGAACTCCTTGCCCCACCATAAGCATGGGTCCAAGTACTTTCATTGTTTAGCAAGGAGTTTTCTCTCCTAAAGAAGTCTTAAGTACGGGTAGAGTAGGGGTCCTCCCATACCAAGGAGTTTTCTCCCCTAAAGCAGTCTTAAGTACGGGTGGAGTAGAGGTCCTCCCATTTCTGATCCTGGTGAGTTCTCACATCAAAATGGGGAATGTTTCTCAATAGGGAATTTGTTCCAATTAAGAATTCCCTGATGGGGAAATTTTTAACATTCACAAGTCTGAGAGATTTCAAGATTTACAGCTTAAAAGGACAGTTATACCTACCAACTTGATTCAGTGTTGAAGCTGACAGACTTAATTATAGCATTGCTCTGTTTCACCTGGAATATGGATCTATCCTTTAGTGTCATTCCTATATGTGGGCTGTCTTATCTATGGTTGCTTTCTATTTGTAAAAATTTTGAGACCAGTAGAGAGGAATAAAAATCTTGGTATATGAAGCACTATTGATTCCGCTCCACTAATTGTCTTTCTCTTTCTCTTTCCAAAATATGACAGGAAAAATCTTGTTCTAAATCAAATATTTAGTTCCAATATATTGACCCATAAGTCAGTATCTAATTGGTCTGCTTACAAACTGCTACAGGTTCCTTGACATTGGATACAATGTTCTCTCTTTGAAAGACATCAATCCACTTTTCATAGAACCTAACATTTGAAGCTCCTGTAAAGAAAATATGAAAGGACTGTTAACAGGTAGAGTTCCCATAATCATAAACAGTTTTCTATAATTAAGCAGTGATGAAATCACAAACAAATGAAGATGAACTGGTTAAAGCTTCAAAAAATAAAATCAAATTGGAATGTTTCTTCCTGACGATGTCTGCACTCATTTTTCTGCATTCACTTCTCCTCCTCCTCCTCCTCCTCCTCCTCCTCCTCCTCCTCCTCCTCCTCCTCCTCCTCCTCCTCCTCCTCCTCCTCCTCCTCCTCCTCCTCCTCTTTCTTCTTTCCTCCCTTACCTTCCATGTTGGAATTAATGCTATACTGGTTTCAAGGCAGAACACTGGTAAAGGCTAGACAATGAAGGTTAAGTGACTTGTCCAGCATCTCCCAGCTGGGAACTTTCTGAGACCAGATTTGAATCTAGGAATTCCATTCTCCAAGCCTGGCTCCCAATTCATTGAGCCACCTCATTTCTTGCTGGCTCATCTTTTTAATAATAGCAACCATGGCTAATATTTTTATAATTCCCAAAGTTTATAAAAGTCCCAAGAATCCCATCAATCAGAAAATCTCAAATCTACAGATGAGAAATGTTAAAGGTAGCCATGGTATAACAGGGAGAGAGTTAGATCTGGTTGTAGGTTCATAGGCTCCAAGTCCATACACTTTCTTTATCACTTACTATATTTATGAACTATTACTATTTAGTCACTTTTTAGTTGTGTCTAACTCTTTGTGATCCTATTTGGGGTTTTCTTGGCAAATATACTAGAATGTTCTTCCATTTCCTTCTCTATCTCATTTTATAGATGATAAAACTGAGGCAAACAGGGTTAAGTGACTTGTCTAAGGGCATATAGCTATGAAGTTTCTGGGGTTAGGTTTGAACACAGAACTTCCTTACTTCAGGCCTAGTACTTTACTCACTGTGCCATTTAGTGGTATCTTTGTGACCTACAGCCACTCTATTAACTCTCTGGAGCTATGTTTTATAAGATTTAAAATTGGTTTGACTAAATATAAAAAATTTAAAAATGAGATTGTGATTGCCATTTATAAAATATTAGCCCCTAAACCAAAATGACTGTTAGCAACTTTTATTTACAAGGTAGAGATAATTACAGTGGGAAATATAGGAAGGAGACAAAGACTGGTGAGTCCTACCAGTCCTAAGTGCTGCTCCTTTAAAGTCTGGTACAGCCCTGGGTAGAGGCTTTCCTAAGTCCCAATCTCCACTTGGATTTTCCCGTAGTCCTCAGTGGTGTCTTCAGGCAGAGTTTCACCAACTCAGAATGAATCTAAGGAAAAGCATGTCTCTTCAGCTCTACCCACTGACATAGAATCCAAGGGAAGGGGGCAGCTGGGTAGCTCAGTGGATTGAGAGTCAGGCCTAGAGATGGGAGGTCCTAGGTTCAAATCTGGCCTCAGCAACTTCCTAGCTGTGTGACCCTGGGCAAGTCACTTGACCCCCATTGCCTAGCCCTTACCACTCTTCTGCCTTGGAGCCAATACACAGTATTGACTCCAAGATGGAAGGTAAGGGTTTAAAAAAAAAAAAAGAATCCAAGGGAAGAGTCTCTCTGAGGATCCAGTCTCTCCAAAAACCAAGGAAGGAAAGAGACCAAATCATGTTGGTCTCTTCTTTTAAACCTCCTTTGCCCACATCATTTCCTGTCTCTCCCCCTCTTTACAGAAACCAATTGCAATCTTTTAATTTGCCTAGCACTACCCAGGGTTGGGCAGTGCCCTTTGGAAGTAAGAGTTTTTTGGGGTTTTTTCTAATAAATGACTTGTGAATTCTCTTACTTAAGCTTTAAGTAGGGGTACTTTGAGTTCATGATTGACTGAGTTAAATATTGCTGATAGATTACATTAAAATAAATAGAGATGGTAATTATATCTTCACACTTTTCAGATATTTAAAATGAGAATAGAGGAGTTGACTTCTGAAGTCCTTTTCACTTTTAAATTTATTATCCTTTATGGTTTGGAGAGTGACATATCCAGAATGACATGTATAATGGAGGGTCCTTAGACTGAAATGTGATACCTCTTGTGGTTTCCACTATACTCCATAGCCTTTCTTTTCTTTATCAAAAAATAAAAAAAACAGATATTAACTGAACAAATATCCTCATTTCAAGCTTTCAATTGAAGTACTAAGAAGTAACAAACAACCCAAAATAACAAAAAGCAAAACACTCAAGGCAAAAAAACAAAAACAAAAAAATAAACTTACAATGCATAGTCAAGCAATTATTTATAGGATGCTAACTAAATTTGATATTACTAGTATTATTAAAGTTTTGTTCCCTTATCTTAAATACTGTCCATGAGGAACCACTTTTCTATTGTTATTCATAGCAAAAATCCACAGGTCACACATTTATAATTAAAAGAAAAAAAATGAGCATGTAATCATAGAAAAAGACAAATTGAAATTAAGCCAGATGTTTTTTTCATGTTTGTTCAAATATCTCCCTTTAAACTTACTCCCTGGTTTTAAAATGGGTGATGAGTAGAGCAATTGCTTATCTGATCAAAGTTCCTGATTTTGATATGATAAGGGAAGGAAAAATTTTTTGAGAATATACTTTACCAAAAGACTAAATAAATATCTATGTCTATGATCATATATACATGTATATTCAATCTTTGGTAAAATTTATTAGAATCTTTTGCTTGTTTGCAAATTACAAAATGACACAAAAAAGGATGTCCTTGGCATCTGTTCTAATGTTTCTCTCACCAAGCAGGCTGCATTTGTACACAACTAAAGGCCCTAGGGCTTTTGAAAGATCAAAATAGTATATCTTTGATACAAAGGTGACCCATTTCTTGTGCTAAATGTAGGGGTTTTTTTAGAAACAGTTTTTCTGTAGTTTGAAGCAGAAAAAGTTAAATGTTCATGATGCTTTGAACTTATAAAGTTATATTATGAGCACTTGCAGGACTTGACCCTTGGGAAAGTGACATTTCTGGAAGATTTTCTGGCATACTTCCCTGAAACACAATTTCTTTACTTGTTTGACTGCTCAAATTTGTACATTTGACCATGGCTGATAGATTTTTTTTAGTATTTTTTTTTCTGGGCCAGAGCCAAGATTGCAGAAAAGAAGCAGGAAAAAACTTGAACCATTGAGCATCCTCTCCAGCCAACTGTAAAATAACTCCTCTAAACAAATACTGGAGAGAAAAAAACAGCAAGGAGACAGACTGAAGTAACTTTCATGCAGAGAACTTGAAAGATAGGTAGAGAAAGTCCAGTTCACTGGAGTGAGAAGAAAGAACAGACCATAGGAGGCTCCACCAAAGAGTATCTATGAAAGGCAACAGCAAGCCAGTCAACCACACATCTACTATTCCAGTTTCTTAACCTAGACCGAAACCAATGTCTATACCATGATATCATGCCTAAGTCAAAAGCAGTGCAGCTGTGAACACATTTTATTAAGTCCTAATCCCTAACCCAAGCCTGAAGTAAGGTCCAGAATCTCAGCAGTTTGTGCAGCATGCCTAGTCTATGGAAAGGGTGAGTCCCTGAGCCCCAGCACAAGGCAATCTACAAGGTGCCTGGCCTGTATAAGCCCACAGGGGGACTCAGAGCTAACCCCTAACAAATTTCAAGGTTAAGTTACAAGTCTCAGGGCAAAGCAGTACACAGCCTGCCTGACCTGATCAAGCCCATAGTGAGACCAAAATTCCTGATTTTTAGCCCTAGCACAGGGTAGCTTATAGTGCTCTAAGCTCTGTAAGCCACCACAGTCTTGGGGGTGATTGAATCAGCAGTGGGAGGTGGCTTTCAGAGCTTGCATCCCACAAACTATTATATCACCTTGGAAGAACTGAAACTTACAGAAACCTGGAAATAGAGTTAAGGGGAGCACGAAAGAAAAAACTGAGGTTTAAGAGAATAGAATGCCCTCTCTATGCTGAGAGCAGAGTCCTCCTTTGAGATAAAAGTGAAAGTCAAGAAAAAGGCTAGGAAAATGAACAAATATAAAAAATAACACTTAACCATAGAGAATTTTATGGAGAGAAAGAAGATCAAGGAACAGATACAGAAAGAGACAGTGAAAACAAAGCAAACATATGCAAAACTTTAAAGAAAAATACAAATTGGTCTTAGGCTTTGGAGGAGCTCAAAATGGATTTCAAAATTCAGTTAAGAGAGGCAAAAGAAAAATGACGAAGAGAAATAAAAGCAATGCAAAAAAGAAATGGGCCAAATGAAAAATGAGGTTCCAAAGATCATGGAATGAAATCATTCCTGAAAAATTATAACTGGACAACTAGAAACTAATGACTTCATGAGACATCAATAAACAAACAAAATCAAAAGAAGGAAAAGTAAGCAGAAGAGAATGTGAAATAATTCATTGAACAAACAACTGACATGGAAAATAGATCTAGGAGAGACAATTTAAAAATTATTGAAAGCTATGGAAAATAAAAATAAAAAAGCCTAGACATGGTAATATAAGAAATTGTCAAAGAAAATTATCCTAATATCCTTTTAAAGATGATATTAAGATAGAAATAGAAAGAGTCCACTGATCAGCTCTGAGAAGAAATTTCCAATGGAAAACTACCAAAAATATTATAGCTAAATTCAAGAGCTTCTAATCCAGGGAGAACATACTGCAAGCAGAAAGAAACAATTCAGATACCATGGAGTTTCATTCAAGATTATACAGAATTTATTAGCCTCCATATTAAAGGATAAGAAGGAGTATAATATGATATTCCAGAAGGCGAAAGATCTAGATTTACAACCCAGAATCATCTATCCAGCAAAATTGAGCATATATTTTCAGGGGGAAAATAATCATTTAATTAAATAGATTTCCAAGCATTCCTGATAAAAAGAACAGATCTAACCAGAAATTTGATTTCTAAACACAAGACCCAAGAGAAGTCTAAAAAGTAAACAAGAAGGAGAAAATTTAAAGGTTTCGATAATGTTAAACTATGTATTCCTACATGGAAAAATAATATTTGTGCTTCTTAAGATTTTTAATGAGTATTAGAGTAGTTAGAGTATACTTAGAATGTGTGAGAGTATATGACATTCAAAAAAATTCAAGAGGTGAAAAGGAATAACAATGACAGGAAAGGGAAGGAAAAAGTGGAATGGGGTAAATTATCTCACCTAAAGATGTGTAAAAAACTATTACAATTGAGGGAAGGATGAGGGTGCTGATGGGCAATACTTAAACCTTGTTCTTATTGTAATTGACTCAGAGAGGGAATAATAACCATACTTAAATTCAGGTGTAGAAGCCTATCATCCCCTATAGAAAATAGGAGAGGAAAAAGAAAAGGGTGGTTTGGTGGGAGAGAAATAGGGGGTGGTGATTAAAAGCAAAACATTTGTGAGGAAGGAAAAGGGTGAAAGGAGAAAGAGAATCAAAAGGAAAAAAATAAGATGGAGGGAAATACACAGTTGAGAATCATAATTGTGAATGTGAATGGGATGAACTCACCCATAAAACAGAAGCAGATAGCAGAATGAATTGAAACCAAAATCTTACTTTAAGCTTAAAATAAACAATTTATCCTTGATCACATAGGTAGTCAGTAAAAAAAAAGAAAGAAAGAAAAGAAAAAAGACCCACATCTTTATAACTTTAAGTCCAATGCTCTTTATGCTGTTTTGCATACCTATAAGATATTTCTGGAAGGCATAATACATTAATTAATGATATATACTGTTAATTGTCAAAATTAGCAATGCAAAAAGGATTGTATTTGGAAGAAGAAGACTTGGATTTAGATATTGGCTCTATTACTAAGTAGCTAGGTTTTCTTAAGGAAGTGATTTTGTTTCTCTGCATCTCAGTTTCATCATCTATTATAATGAAAAGATTGCACTAATTGATCCTTTCCAGCTCTCACATTCTATGATTTTCATTTTATCAAAAAATTTTATTCAGTTGCAATGAGTACAGCAGGAGATCACAAGAATTCTGAAGAGGAGAATACTAAAGGGGTGTGAATAGAGAGCTAGAGAATACCAAAGGTCAATTTCACCTCACTCAGAATTTTCCCAAGGACCAGCCTTGCTTTAATGTAAATTGGAATTCTCAATAATGAAACTCCATCTATTGATTCAAATGAACAGCTCTTCCTTTTCAGCATAGATGACCAATTAAATGGAGGCCTAGGTATTTTCTCTAGTGCTCACTAACTCTCCAAGCAAAGAAATGTAAATAATCCATCTCAGAAATTAGAGGGCAGAAGTAGAGCAATTATAACAATTTCCATAAAATTAGAAATCAAGAACCCTCACAAGTTCATAGTCTGATGAATTGACAGTAGAAAATGCCAAATCTGAAGTTGTGCAGTGTCAACCAAGAAACCCACCCCTCAAATTAGAGAAATTCTGGTTAACATAATAACAAAGATTTATTATAAGGAAAGAACTTCAACATGAATGCCAGAGGACATTCAAAATGGAGACTTCCAACCCAAGATAGGTAGGGACCATTTATACTTGCAAACTACAAAGGGAGTAATTTGGGAAGGAATTAGGGGTGAAGAGTGGACAGTCTCTTCCAGGAACAGGTGAAACAAAAGCCTGGATGTTTCAGGATTTTTGATAGTAACTGCCAAGCACAAGGCTGGTGTTAGCTGGTTTAGACTGTTTCAGATAGAATTTGTAATGGACATCTCAGCAAGGTCAGCCAGTGAACACTGTGATGGTGTCTGGGAATGAGCATGACTTCTGGCTCACTTCAGGTTCCTAAATGGTTCTTTTCTACCAAAAGGCTTACTCCATCTTTGATGCATCCATATCCTAAGGTAGTTCATGGAAAATAGACATGTTAGTTTCAGGAATATTTCCACAGCATTTAGCACTATTCTCCCTTCAACTTCCACAGTCATTTGAGCAAAGAAAATGACATGCCTAACATCGATAAATGTATAAAAGGTATGACTCAAACCCAGGCTTTTTTCCTTCCTCAAAAGGCAATTTTCTATCTATAATGAATACTACTTCTCTAGCTGGCCATAGTATCATGAACACTGTCCCTTATTTTGAAAGCCCAAATCAAGAGTTCTTAACTTTTCTTGTGTCACAGATTTCTTTGATAGAATAGTGAAACTTGTAGATTTCTTCTCAGAATAACATTTTTTTTTAACTCTTACCTTCCATCTTAGAATCAAAACTGCATTTTGGTTCCAGGACAGAAGAGTGGCAAAGAGGATTAAGTGACTTGGCAAGGGTCACATAGCTAGGAAGTATCTAGACCTAGGATCTCCCATCTCTAGGCTTGTCTCTCAATCCACTAAGCCACCTAGCTGCCCACTTTTGAATAACATTTCAAAATCCATTAAATATTGCATAGAATTCTCAGGCTGGAGTCAGGGAGACCAGAATTCAAATCTGGCCTCAGATACTTCCTAGCTTTATGATTTTGAACAAGCAACAATGTTTGTATCAAGTTCCTCAATTGTTAAATGTCCCTTACATTGCAAGGTTTTCATAAATGAGGTTATTTTTATAATAAGCACTTAGCACAGTGCCTAGAACAGAATAAGCACTTAATAAATGTTTATTTGTATCTTTGACATCTTTTTGGTTTATGTCTCAATTATATTATTGATAATCATAAGGTTCATTGAATTAAATTAATTATTCATGGTTTCATCTATTAAGGAGTTTTGAATAATCTTGTTGTATGCATGGGAGATATCTTGGAATGGAACTTTCAAGGCCACATTTTGTTCTACTGAGCCAATTATTTTCGGTAATACACAACTAATTAACAGAGCTCTATCTTGTATTCTATACATTTTTAGGCAATTGTGTATATAAAAATATGATTTGATAGAGCAAATCATTTGCAAAAGACTTTATTCTCTTTTCATCTTTTCTCAAGGACACATTTGATATATGTGCAAAGCAATGCCAAAAGAATTCAAAGAATTGAGAAAAAGAAATGTATGAATTAGAAGCTTTTGGTATAGTCTCTGTAGCTTTTTTTTTTTTTGGTAATAAGACTAATTTTTTTGTTTTCATTCTGTGAGCATTTGAGATGGTGCAGTGGGAAAAGTGTGGGTTTGGGAACCTAAACGTTTTTCAATGGTTTTTACATGTAGAGGAGTTTGGGTACAAATATAGACCTACCATTTACTCTAATTTTCAAATTTTTTCATCGACTGCATCTTTTCCTCCTGGCTACAAACATGTTCAAGTCCCTCCTAACCTTCAGTTAGCCCTATATCCTCTCAAGTTAATGTACTTTTATTTCTCCTTCCTTATGTAATCAAATTCATAGGGAGGAACAAAAGGGAAACTTTGTAAACTCATTGCCTCCATTTTTTTTTCCATTTCCCATTTCTTATCCCTGGATTATAAACTCACCACTCTCTCCAGGTTTGGCAAAGATGTATTCCTCACCAAATATAATTATCTTTATCAGTCCTTATCTTTTATTAGCCTTCATGCAGTATTTGAGAAAATTATCCCAGCTGTTGGATATCATTTTTTTTTCCCCCTGTGTCTTCATGATACTACTCTCCCCTGTTTGTTCCTTAACCTGTTATGCCTCTCCTTAGACTTCTGGATCCATATGCTCTTCTTTCACCCTTGCACAGTGAATCTATCCCAGGGCTTTTTGCCCTGGGCCCTCTTTTCTCTAGGTCAATGATGGCAGACCTTTCAGAAATGGAGTGCTGGGCCTTTCCATCATCCCACCCTGTAGAGACTGGGTGCCATGCCCCACTCCTTGTCCCCCATTCCCTCCTGGCCCCTCCCAGATGGGGGAGCAGGGAAGCACTCTCATTGGCTGCTGGGCAGAGGGGCAGGTAAAGTGAGGAATAGCTCTGCTCCAATTTCCTCTGACTTTCTGGTAACAAATTCTGGTGGATAACTGGCGTACCCACAGAAAGGACTCTGCGCCCTTTTGGATACATTTTCCATAGGTTTGCCACCATGGCTCTAGGTGATTTTATTCATTCCTCTGTATGCAGTTTTCATTCTTATGTAGATTAAAGCCAAAAACACATATCTAATCTCAGTTTCTCTTTTGGGCTCCTAGTAACCAATACAATTATTCAATATCTGATTGTGAGTCTCCTCATCTTTAGAGTGAGGAGTTTTGGTTCAATGCCCTCAAAGTTTTCTTCCATCTCTAAATAGATGGTCTTATGACCAATTGGATATCAGTTTTGATTAACTTCAATCCCTCTTATATTATTTCAATCCAGTTGTGTTAGGATAAAGCTTTTTATAGGAGTTTTAATTAATAATTTAAGAAGCTATGATTCTTAGTACTACTGTCTATTTCTTCACTGCCATCACTTTGGAATTATAGAGAAGATGAACAGAACTAAGAGCTTTTATACATATATATAACATAACATTATCATATAATATATATTTTAATTAAATTAGGACTCTGGTCCTTAGATTTCAGGGAAGTTTATTAGAATTACTTGGATAGGTAAAAGAAGAAAGGGAGATAGAAAGATAGAGAAAAGGGCCTAACTTAGCTACTCATGTGACTTTTCCAGCAGCACCCCCCAGGACCAAAGTTCTTTGGCAGAATGCCAGAGATAGAGAGACTCAACTTCCTGGTTAGCTTGTTTTTCTTTCTTTCTTTCTTTCTTTCTTTTTTTTTTTAAATAATTTCCTGCTTCCTGTGTCCTGTCTTTCACCTCCAGATCAAGTTCAGACTCAGGAATGCAGGTAGTCAACATAAGCAGGTACACAGATCAAGGTCAACTGCATGACTCCAGAAGGGTAGGAGGTTAAATTTCCTTTGCACAATTAGTATAATATAGTATAGTGTAATATAATGTAGCAAAATGTGATTAATATAATATAATACAATATAAAATAGCATAGTATAATATAATATAACATAGCATAATATAATTTAATATATATTTTGTTCACACCTCTGTTTAATTAACTAGTTGGCATGGGCTCTTCTCTGGACTATATTAATTTTTTTCTCTGGTTTGGTACAGTCATCCAGAGCTTGTTCTATTGGCATAGTCTTCAAAAATTCATGATTTCTAGGGGCAACTAGTGGGCTCAGTTGACTGAGAAACAGACAGAGATGGGAGATGCTGGGTTTAGATATTTCCTAGCTGTGTGATCCTGACCAAATCATTTAGCTTCCATTGCCTAGCCCTTGCCATTCCTCTGCTGTGGAATCAATACATCGTATTAATTCTAAGATGGAAGGTGAAAGTTTAAAATTGTTTTTTAGATTATGATTTCCTTCATCTCAGCAGGAGATATAGAATAAGACTTGTAAAGAGATCTGATATACTTGAAAGTTCTTATATCAGTCAGATTAAACTTTTCTTGACTTCAGGGATGAAAACTAATAGTAATAGATAGATGTTGTGGATAAGAATGTTTCAACTAATCATAAAGGTCCCCAAATATATGGAATGAATGAATCAACTGTTAAGACTGGATGAGCTCTGCAAAGAGTTGTTGTAGAAGGCATTCATCCCATTCATTCTTTCAGTAAAGATTATACTAAATGACCTCTTAGTCTCCTAAATGTGAATTCAATAACATTATGATACCATGCTTCAGTGATCCAATTTATAATGAAAGTCATTGAGAAAGTACAGTTCCAAATACAATCATTCCTATCAGATACAACTTCTCCCTTTACTTTTTGAGTTTGTTCTCCTCAGCTGACAAATAATCAAAGTAAATGAACAAGCAATTCTCAGATGAAGAAATTAAAACTGTCTTGACTCATAAGAAAAAATGTCCTGAATCACTATTAATCAGAGAAATGCAAATTGAAATAACTCTGAGGTACCACCTCACCCCTATCAAACTGGCTAACGTGACAAAAAAGGAATATGATACATGTTTGAGGGGATGTGGAAAAATTGAGACTAATACACTCTTAGTGGATGTGTGACCTAGTCCAAACATTCTGGAGAGAAATCTGGAACCATGCCTTAGAGCTAATGTATAGCCTTTGACACAAAATTGCCACTATTAGTTTGTATTCCAAAGAGATTAAAGATAGAGGGAAATGACCTACTTATATACAAAGTTTTATGGCAGTTCCTTTTGTGGTGGCAAAGACATGGAAACTGAAGGGATGTGCATTAATTGTGGAATACCTGAACAAGTTGTGGTGCATGACTGATTGTAATGGAATACTCTTGTGCCTTATGAAATGACAAATAAGATGATCATAAAAAACATGGAAAGATTTGTATGAAGTGATGCAAAGTGAAATGAGAAGAACCAAGAGACAGTAGTATAGGATCACTAACTATGAATCAGTTAACTATTATTAACAAGGCAAGAATACAAAGATAACTCCAAGGGACTTATGACAAAAAAAAAATCTGCTGGCATAGAAGGAAGAGGAGTCTGTCTGAATGCAGATTGAAACATATTTATTCACCTCACTTTATTTCTTCCATGAATTTTTCTCTAGTATAAGCAATATGTGTCTTGTTTCACAACATGATGAAAATAGAAAGATTTGTAACACATGTATGACCTATATCATATTTCCTGACTTTTTGAAAGGGGGAAGTGTGGGAAGGAGAGAACATATACTGAAAAATGTCAGAAATGATTATTAAAATGATATTGGCATATAATATGGAAAAAATTTAAATTAGAAAAAAGTTCATTCATTTTAAAAATTTGATGTTCTATAATGAGTCTTCCATAATAGTAATTTGGCTGCATTCATAATAATAATGGAATCCGTGGAAGCTGAAGTGAAGGGTGACATCCTCAAAAAAGTCAACAAGAGCTGATAGCTTAAAATAGACACCTTAGTTAACTTTTCTATCAATGACATTTTCATTATTACTGAGCTATTGTATCTGAAAAAAATTATACTTAAGTGATATGATGAAGGTTGAATTATTGGGAGCTTATAGGTACAGGTTATAAGTTATAATTATAATAATAATTATAATTATTGGGAGTCTGTGGTACAGGTTATAAGTTCTCTCTTGATACTGATGTAATATGAAGAATAGAACCCAACATTTGTGCTTTATTGCCATGCTATATAGCTTTGTTCAGGGCCAAATCAATAATTACATTTCATAAAAATTTCAGAGCTAAGTTTTAGACTTGGTGACAGAAATAATATAGTATACTTTTTAATATACCAGTCCTAAGTGGTAGGATTTAAGTGGACAAGATTTCTCCTTGACAGTTCATTTAATTGTTACCATTTTTTTTGGTACAGGATAGCAACATTCCACTGAACCACTATCAGTATCAATCTTCTAAGAATGGAATCTTCATCCAGTGTTCTATGAACTTAGCCTGTAATATTTCTATGTTTTATTTGCTTTTCCCACAAGAGTCATCTATGTTGACAGATTACCAGGGAAGTAGTTTTTAAAATTTATTTTATTAATTTATTATTTTAATTTATTTTATTATATTTTAATTTATTTTAAATTTACTTTTATTTATTTATTTTGTAATTATTATTATAATTAATTAAATTAATTAATTAAGAATATTTTCCCATGATTATATGATTCATGTTCTTTCCCTCCTCTCCTCCTACCCTGTAGCCAATGCGCAATTCCACTGGGTTTTACATGTGTCATTGATCCAGATCTATTTCCATATTATTGACATTTGCACTAGGGTGATCATTTAGAGTCTATATCCCCAACCATATCCCCATCGAACCATGTAATCAAGCAGTTGTTTTTCTTCTGTGTTTCTGCTCCCACAGTTCTTTCCCTGGATGTGGATAGCGATTTTTTTTTTGTTGTTTGTTTGTTTGTTTTTCTTCTCATAAGTTCCTCAGAATTGTCCTGGATCATTAGATTGCTAGTAGAGAAGTCCATTACATTTGATTGTGCCACAGTGTATCCATCTCTGGGTACAATGTTCTCCTGGTTTTGCTCCTTTCACTCTGCATCAGTTCCTGGAGGTCTTTCCAATTCACATGGAATTCCTGCAATTCATTATTCCTTTGAGCACAATACTATTCCATCACCAACGTGTACCACAATTTGTTCAGCCATTCCCCAATTGAAGGGTATCCCCTCATTTTCCAATTTCTTTGCCACCACAAAGAGGGCAGCTATAAATATTTTGTAACAGTCTTTTTTTCCTTATGATCTCTTTGAGGTATAAACCCAGTAGTACTATGGCTGGATCAAAGGGCAAAAAGTCAGTATTTTGTTTTATTGTTATTTATTTAAAAAAATTAAATCCTTATCTTCCATCTTAGAATCAGTAATGTGTATTGATTCCAAGGCAGAAGAATGGTAAGAACCAGGAAATGGGGGTTAAATGACTGGCCCAGGATCACACAGCTAGGAAGAAATATGTGATACCAGATTTAAACCAAGGAACTCCCATCTCTGAGCCTGGCTCTCCATCCACTAAGCCAATTAGCTATCCCCATTTTGATAGTATTTTCAAAAAGAAAGGTAGTATGATATATTGGATAGCAAACTATACTTAGAGATGGGATGATCTGAGTCAAAACACTGTCTCAGATATAGGCCAGTTCTATGATCATGAGAAAGATCCTGACTGTCTTGATGTTATTTATTCATGACCCTTCATCTCCTGTCTTCATACTTTTTTAAAGATTTTCTCCCTTGTGTGATATGTAATTTATTTTCACCTCTGCTTCTAAGAATCCCTTACTTATTTAAAAGCTTAACTCAAATACTACATGAAACTATTCCTGATTATTATACTTCTTTTAGGGGCCATACTTGCCAAAGTTTCTCTATTCACACACACACACACATACACACACACACAAACACACACACACACACACAAAATGTCGAGTAGCCCCCTACTCCCTTATACTTCATTGGGTTTTAGTGATAGTGATAGGTTTAAGATAATCAATATTGTGACTGTAAAGTGATTATAATCCCATCATAATCTTAATTACAATCAGTAGAATTCATGATTTCTAAGTTAAAACACTTGCAATGCGATTTTCAGCCCCTCCCTTATTAGTTACAGAGTAAGTACTTCTCTTAAGACATAAGATGCAGACCATCTGAGTTTCCTGTCCAAATGTGGTTCAAAAGCCCACACCCTTCCCTTTTTGGAATTAACCACAAGTAACATCCTTACCCCCAACCAGATCAGATGAGTATTAGGTAATGGTCATCATTATTTATTTTAATAAGGGTATATATTATGATTTAATCTTTTGAACAAACATGGACTAACCAATCAGCTTTGTTGTTGGGTAACTGTTTCCTAAGCAGGTCTACATGATACTGTCTTGTGATATGAGACCTGCACCTTGTATGGAAATATAAATGTTCCACCTTGTTAGGAATTATTTAGTTTGTTATTGTATCAGTATATAAATCAGTTCTCTGCCATATTGAGTCATCTTTTGCAGTGGTCTATGTAACATGTGTAAGAGTCTGGTTTTGTAGGGACATTTGGCCCTCTTCCAATAAAATCTAACTTTCTATCTCGACTTGAAGATTTTTGACTTTTTTTACTTTATTCATCAAAAATTGTTTATATCAGTGTGATGGATTTATTTTTTCCTGACAATCTATTTATCTACACACACACACACACACACACACATATGAATATACATATATACAATATGCATGTATATGTATACATACATGCTTTAATGCATTATCTATGTACATACACATATCCACACCATCACTATGTGTAAATAACCCCTCAAAGCACATTGATTTGGAACTTTCTACTTACTGATAAAGGTCAGTATCTTATGTGGCAATAGAGTTAGTGAGAGTGAGATAGTTCCAGTTTCTTCAGTCTTAATAGTTATTTTTTGGACTCTCTTTGAGCTAAAGAATCACATTGGGCTCTTTAATTGGTTTAGGCACTTCTCGCTTCCAGTTTCAAGAGAGAAGATGAAAGATGTCCACCCCACTGTATAAGGCAGAAAAAACGACTCTGGAAAGGAGCTGACATGAGAGGAAGTGGCAGTCATATGATGTTTCTTTCCCCATCTTGCTACACTGGAGACTTTGGGGGACTTACCCTTAGGTAATATTTAGGGCTCTCTTTCTCTGTCTCTTTTTCTCTCTGTTTCTGCATATCTATGCATATTTTTCTGTTTGTCCCAGAGTTACCTCACTTGGAAATGGGAGAGCCCCTTCACTCTGGTATATTTATACTTTTTCTGATTTCTGTTTTTAACTCTGACTTGGGTAAATAGGCTTCTTTGATAATTGCTATGTGAGTTCATTGTGGAACTGGTGTTTGGTGGGAAAGGGATCAAATTTCAGACATAATATTTGAGGTCCTACTTCCCCAATTAATGAAACAGTGATTTTAAAAAAGTTAGCTTGAAGTTGATAACTGTATTTCCAAAACTAATAATATCTGAAGAAGCAGAAATATAACTCAAGCTCAGTATCCCTTCTCTTTGAGGAGAATAGAGGTGTGACTTCTATACCTAACTCCCTGATAACTACTTCTGGAAGGAATTAGTCTCCCCTGGCAAAGGGCAAGGGGAAAGAGGCAGGAGATGTCTATTCTGCCTTCCTCTGAGTCACATAACACCCCCATACTAGAGATAGGGGGTAGCCTTCACTTTATATAGTTTGTGCATATACACACATGTATACACATGTTTATATGCATTTGCAAGGAATAATTAGGTAAAAAGAATGCACATACATATAGGTGCATGTTTATATATATGTATTATATTTTGAAATATGCATACATATATATCTAAATCTATCTGTATCTATATGTGGATATATGCATGTATGATGTATATAACATAAATATGTATATACAAATGTATATATATATGTATGTGTATGTGTGTGAATATATCACCTATATATTTGAAGCTATAGTTTAGTTGGTTCTTTTTGCAAAGAAAATAATCCATTTACTTTTAACCTTCAGAAAAATGAAATTAAAGACAAATAGACACTGTACTGTACTTCCCTAAAATCTAAAGTAGGATACTAGGCAAAAGTGAAGCACCATACTTTAAACTTATCATTTCCTGAATAGAAGGCCAAGTGGCTGTGGTAGCCATGTAACTGTCATGGTGACTCAATTATACTTCTAAGCTAGAGTGTCATAGGCTGACTATCACGGCATCTTTCTAGTGATTCAGTTCTAACTGGCCGCATGACAGCTTTTATGGCAGCTTTTCTAGGGCTTTTATAACTTTAAGCTTAGAAAATGATACATGTTGTATACTGAAATGCCCCCCACTATTGGATGGGGTGAGACTGGTTTTCCTCTGAAGGCTGAAATAACCTAATTATGGAAATTCCTTCAAGGGAAAACATCTTCCAATCCTATTTCAAACATAGCATATACAATGAAGTGAATACATGGAGCTCTTAAGATAGTTCCCCTTCTTTTAAAAAAAATTCCCAACATAAATTGAGGGACTCTAAGCTCCAATTTGGAACAAGAACACAAAACAGTTATTCACTCACCCTTTTCTGTATCCTGGAAAAGATTTTACTGTAATGTATAGGGGGAGAGTTTATCCACACAGATATCCTTAACAAGAAAACTCTCTTTGGGCAAAATTTATCCTTCGGTTGGACCCATTGATTAGAGAGAGATTTCTGGCAAGGTTCTTAAGCACGGAGCTTTACTTCTTATCCAACCCAGAGTTGTCAAATTGCAGTGTCTGGATTTTTACCCAATAAAGTTCATAAGACCATTTCTGTGAGAAGAACATTATTTATTAATGGGGACATGCAATTCCCATGAAAGAAGGGATCCCTTTTACCAGCCTTGTTTCAAACACACACACACACACACACACACACACACACACACACACACACACACACACACACACACACGACCAAAGGAGTCCTGCCTCTTATTAGAAAGGAAATTGTGTCCTCTTTCTAATTGGCCTGACAGCTGGAGCTTAGGATCTATCCTGAAAATTCCAATTGGTTGATATTTCAAAAGAGTAGGTGGGTTTAGAGATCTCAGCTCCTCCTTCATTATTCTTCACTAGCTGTGTGTCCTTGCTGGGTTATTGCTGGGAAAGCTAGCCCAAGCTGTCCTCAGTCATGTGGCCCACTGTCACTTTTCAGGATTAATTTTCTACAATATATACACATATTTATCTAATACATGCATATTTACATAGAAACTCACATATAAATTTATTTAATACACATATTTATATAGAAACTCACATATCTCACATATGCATATGTGTATGTATGTACACAAACATGTATAGGCATGGGTCCATATCTACATGTTTATACATGCATGTATATATGTACACATGTACTGGTGTATATATATATGTATACTCACATATTTAAATATATATGCATACACTAACACAATATATAGTTATTTCATTTACAACTATCAATCTATGCTTATTTTTAAAGGTCAGAGACTCTTTCTTTCATTTTGTCTGTATATTCCCAGTGCCAAGGGCAGTGCTTTTTATATAGCTGGTACTTAGTTGATTAGTTGATTGGCACAAATAGAAACTCTCAAAAGAGCTGACTTTATATATCACTTTATATATTAGTTTTTCAAATTGTCTTATTAATTTTAACTTATTTGATTTGCATAACCATTCTGTGAAGCAAAACTATTCTCATTCCCATTTAAGAGTTACCAAAGTTAATCAAGATGAGATAACCAAGCAGGCAGCTAGGTAGCATAGTGTATAGAGAAATTGCGTCTGAAATCAGAAAGACCTGAGTTCAAATCCAGCCTTAGATACTTATTAGCTATGTAACCCTGAGGATGTCACTTAACCCTGTTTGCTTCATTTTCCTCATGTGTAAAATGTGGTGGAGAAGCAAATGGACATTCCTCTATCTCTGCCAAGAAAATGCCAAAGAGGGTTACAGAAAGTCAGACACATTTGATAATTAACTAAACAGCAACAGTGAAGAAATGCAGGGTCTGAGAAATTGAGAGGTGATTCGCTTAATCTCATAGCTCTTTAACCTCGAGGACAGGAAGCATACCCAGTCCAAGTCCTGTGTGTTCTACCCATAATACAGTGTGTATTAAGGCTTTAAGTTATAGAAGAATTTTTAAATTTCTACACAAGTATTGCCATAAATAAAGTTTTAGCTCTATGCCCAGTCTTTGTTTCTCTCTCTGCTTGCCTCTTCCTTTCTTTTTTTTTCTGTTTCTCTATGTCTCTTATTCTGTCTCTTTCTCTTCTTCCCTCTACTTGCTTCTGTCCTTCTGTCTCTCTTGCTCTTTCTCCATCTCTCTCTGCTTTAAATGACCCATTGACAGGCTCTCTATCTTTTAAAAGCAACATCAGAATCCAATCATAAAATGACATATTAATACTACATATTTCAAACCTGTGAGTTTTCCAGTACACAAGAAGAAAACTTTACATTTTAAGAAAATCTTATATTGGCTGTGGCTGTTACCATCTTAAAAGCTTCTAGGATGCCTAAGGCATCACCTAGGTCTTCTTATCTCTAGAAATTTCCCTCCAGGTGGATTTGTAAGGAAGGGCTTCCAGGAAATTGCAAACCTCTTAAAAATTCCTCTGCTGAACATCTTTTTATCTTTACTCCCAAGACTTTTATCTTACCTTTTTTAACTTTACCTTGAATGTCCTAATGAAAGTGCCTAAGGATCATCACATATGCAAGGATTCAAGTGTGGCTGCTCTAAAATGGTAATCTCTCAGGAAGATAAGAGCATTTTATTAGGATTGTTGATTAGAAAAGGAAAATGCAGTAAGAACAAGGCTAGGTTCTTGCTTGTTCAATTGTTATGTTCTAGGATTCAGTCAATCAGCACTTATTGAAAACTAACAATCTATTGACCAACACCCTTTTATTAAGTACCCTTAAGTATTAGGCATTGTAATGCGTATGGATACCAAGACAAAAATGAATTTAATGGGAGATAGAATGTAAACATTTACAGAGTATCTCAAGAGTTTTAAATTGTTACTATTTAAAATTACACTGAATTTGTAGATACTCTGCATAAGAATATACAAAATAAAACCCAAGTACTGGAAGGACATTAGCACCTAGGGAGAGGTCAGAAAAAGTTTCAAGTAAAATATGGCATGTGAACTGACCTTTAAAGGAAATTAGGGACTCTATGAGGCAGAGATCAATGGAAATATGTATAGAGAATGGGAAACAGAAAACATGGTAGTGAAAGACAAATTGTCCAATGCCAGGGGCAGCAATGAAGTCAGTTTGTCAAGATCAGAGAGTGCACAATATGTTATATGCAACACATTTCTGGGTGCTGAAAGAGCTATACAAGCAGGTAAAAAATCTGGTTTGATGGGTTAATGGGGAGAAGACTATCAAATATCTGTGGAAAAAGCAACTGGAATCCTTTCCATTCTTATTTTAAGTTTTTGAAACCTCTATCCTTCTCACTACTATCTTAAGTGATAAGATGCCCAACTCTGAATTAGTTAAATGAACTGGGTTTGAGTTCTAGCTCTGTCATTCACTAGCAGTGTGACCTTAGGCAAGTTACTTAACATTTCTAATACTGTTCTCTCCCCAAGAAAATAAGGATTCAAATAAAATCAAAAGCCATTTTGTAAAGCACTTACTAAAGTACATGCTACTTTTCCTGGGGTAGCAAATAAAAAAGTAATGCTGGACATTGTCACTGCCTTCAAGGATAATTCAATGAGTTTGTGGAATAAAATATTTATGTATATACATGGAATAAAGTACCAGGACAATTCCTTTCTGCTTCTAGCATCCTATTTCATGAATGTTTGGGGAGGACTGGTGCTTTGGTGTCAGGACTTGCCAAGCACTTTTCAGGGCTGCTCATCTACCTCTGGTGTCCATTTCTCACCCTACTCTTACTTCTAGATCCAAGAAGTTGTATGTAGCATGCTTGGTCACAATCTGGTAACCATCTCAGCATTCAGGCTAAATCAGGTTGCTGGCAGCCAAAAGGACTAAAACCAATCAGTAACTTCAAAGGATGTCTACACTAAGCATGGGAAGACTTCTTCTGATTGAATGGGCAGTTGAGAATAATTTATTCCAGTGTCTATTGAGGTAGCTGATGCAGAGGCTATGCAGTGATTAGAGCTTGTTTAAAACATCAGATACCAACGTCATCTAAAGCATTCTGGGCCATCCCCAGCTGGTCCTGACTTTTGTCTTGCCAATGGACTTTGATAACTGTAAAAAATACGGAGGTTAATGACTTTCTGTAATTCTGCCTCAATCAAATCCAATTCACAAGCAAATCAAGACATCACACAGTGATAGCATAAGTCTTCTTTGAAAATGAAGGACAAACAGCAACAACATTCTATAATATATTAAAAGGTAAGAACATAGGAGAAAGTAATCCATGGTATGTATTGTGAATTTTAGATTTACTCCACTCTGCTTAGTCTTTAGAATTTTAGCAACCAGGAATGTTTATACCCCCACCTAAGTATTCAGTGTGGGGGACGATGGTCTGTGACCCATGTGTGCTAGCAAGTGACAATTCATAAACAACTAATTGACCCCTTGGGCTGTCCTAAGCCAAGTTTAAGCCATCATTGGTACATGTGAGACACAGGAAGTGATATAAAGAACTGCCTTTATATTTTGTGTCACTTCCTGTGAGAGGGACTTTGGCTGCTTTTTGTGGTGTTTCTTGACTTGGAGGGCTGGACTGCTTCCCTTAGGTGACCATGTGGTGAATGTTAAGGCTGAATCCTCTTTCCCTGGCTTTCTGAAAGCACTAGTCTCCAAGGAGGCCCCTCATCTTGGAGGAAGCCTCATGGCTGGAAGCTGAGCTAGATTTACTCTTATGAGAAGGCCCCTTGGCTGAGGCCTCTGAACTCCCCCTGGCTTAGGCCACACCAGAATAGATCTTCTACCCTTTTCACTCTTTCTCCCTCATTCTTAATTTCTTCCTTCTATTGTAAATAAACCACCATAAAATTCTATTCTGACTTGAGTATTTCACTGGGATTTAGAATTTAAATCCCTGGTGATCATTAAATAATATATTCAGTCTCAACCCTAAAATTTACCCTTAAGAGTATAAGAGACTATTTCTACCTTAGGAATCAGAGAAAGCTTTATGTATTTTAATCCCCTACTCTAAATTCCTAGATACCTCCCATATTTTTATAGATCCATAACAAAAACCATTATTAGATCATGAGAAATGCATAGGAGAAAAAGATCTATGGAATGAGATAATGCTTATACTTAGGACATTGCTGAACACTTTATATAAAAGGTAGATGACCTTGAAGGAAGCAAAATGGTCAAACAGGGAAAGAAATAGGAGTGAAAGTAGATATTCTCATAGAAAAGACATTGCGTGCATGTCCATAGACACTGGAATAGACAATAAAAAGTACAATTTTCCTGCAATACATAATAAATGATATGAAAAAAACAAAATGCAACTCATCAGGTAAGTCAGAACAAAAATTTAGTAGAATGTGGGTCTGATTTTCCTTTTTTGGTCATCTTTGCCATTCTGATGGATGTGAGGTCAGAATTTTTCTCATTTACAATTCTCTAATCAATATTAACTTTGAGGATTTTTTTCCTCTCACATGGCTGTACATGGCTTGAGTTTCTTCCCTTCAGAATTTCTTGTTGATATTCTTAGACAGCTGATCAATTGGGGAATGGCTTTTATCCTTATAAATGTGTGTTAATTCCTCATGTATGTTGGAAATAAGACCTTCAAAGAAGTTTGATGCAACTATTTCTACAGTTACTTGTTTCCCTTTAAATCTTATTTTAAAAAGTTTGTTTTCCCAATTAAAAACATTTTAAAAAATTATCCATTTTATCTTCTGTGATCTTTTCTATCATTTGTTTCATTGTTAACTTTTCTAGCCTTGCACTAGATAGCTTCCTCCAGCCTTCCTATTTTTCTAACTTGTTTGTGATGTGACCTCATATTTAGAAAACATATCTTTTTGCATTTATAAGGATGATATTAGAAATTGGGTCTTGTTATATTAGTTTAGAGATAAGAAGTAGAGAAGCTGGCTTGAGAAAGAATTGGAATTTGAAGCAGACCTAAGACAGTGTCAGTTTCAAATTTTGACAGTGTGTGTGGGAGGTTTCAATGGTTTTTCTGTGGCAGTTCGTCTCTGGGAGTGGCAGTTACTCTGTCTGGGTGTAATTGTTACTCTGATGTAGTTGACACTTTCTCTCAGAGTGCTGGGAAGAGGTGACATCTTTTTTCTCCCTCCTCACTGTCTGAGGTAGAAGGAAAGGAGGGGAAAACCTGAAGGAGCTAAGTGATTTTCCTTTTCCATCTTGGGAAACACTACTGACTATCTATTATTGTTACAGAAATTGTTTTTATATATGAGAAGACCAAAGAAATACCAAGTCTTTGGTTTGGACTCTTGAGTCTGTTAAGGCTCAGAGTCCCAACTTGGTTCTTGCTGAGGTTCAGCCAGTTAGCCTTTTTTTTTTAAATAACTTTTTAAAATAAATATATAAATATAATATGTTATATTTATATATAATATATAAAATTATAATAATATAAATATAAATATATTTTTATAACTTGGAGACAAAGTTAAGAAGTAAAAGGATAATAGTGTTTAGTTTATTGTAGAATAATGAAAATTTGGGTTAGTTGGATCAGGAAGGATCAGTGTAGCCTGTAGAAACAGGAGAAGCAGTTCCTTGTGGAACCAGAGAGCTTTATTTGGGTGGAGTTAGAATCCCTTAGAGTTAGAAATCCTTTTTTTTATCCTTTTATTGTCAATAAATAGTTTATTTTTATATTAGTGTTCTTGTGCCTAGCCCTGAAGAGAAGTTGACTTATGAGCTTCACTTCACTGATGTAAAATGAAGATACTTTTTAAGCACAGCAAGCAGAATACCAAATCAGTTTATAAATCAATAATCAATTTGTTGACCATTCTTTTTATAGATTTTTTTCTTTGTAAAAGGTGTGAGGTGTTGGTCTAGATATGATTTTCCCAAACCACTGTCCAATTTCCCTAGAAGTTTTCATAAAATGAATGTTTTTTCTAGGAGCTAATGTCTTTGACTCATCAACTACTAGGGTCCTGAATTAATTATTTTTCTGTATGCTGTGTCAATTCCATTTTAAATCAATTCTGAGTTATTTTGAGAACCACTGCTTTTAGTAGTTTGGGTATCTATCTTTGTTAGACTCACTTTGTTCTCTTTATTTTCATTACTTTTCTTGTTATTCTAGACCTTTTATGCACTCCAATATAAATTTTGATATTTGTTTCTAATTTGATAAAATATTTTGATAGGTGTGATTAGAAATAGAGACATTAGGCAAGAGGGATAAGTTTTATAATGAATGTGATAAATTCACTTTGAATATGTTGAGTTTGAGGTACAGGGTAGGCTTCCAGATGAAGGTGACCATTATTAATTGGACTTTTGAGCCTAGAGTGAAAAGGAGAAATCCTTACTGGAGACATAATATGAGAAACCATCTTCAAATGTGATAAATGAAGAGTGGATGTGGTGGCTGAGGAAAATGATACACTACCTTCTTCACACAGTTGGCAAGATCAAATGTGATAAGGTATATAAAGAGCTTTCAAGCTTGTGCCAGTTCTGATAAGCTCTAAAAGATTCAAGCATGAGCAGAGAGATGAATTTTGTCCCCTGTTTTAATAACCTATACAGTAAAAAGCAAGAAGGTATATGACCAGGAGACTGACCATTAGATAATAAATACTTGGCTATGGGGAATCATGAAAGAGATCTGTGACTATACAGAATCATCTAACATGTAAATTGCCTCCAAATATCAGTCAGAAGGAACCTCTAAAGCCATTTTTCTTCTTCATACCTGAACAAGAATCCCTTCTGAAATATTTCCAGAAGTAGATGACAGAGATGGGATAATCTTTGTCTGGAGAACTCCAGAGGCATTCAAATGATCATACATTACCTCCATATCTTTGATATTCTGGGCTACCTGGAATGTCTTTAAAATTTCTTTCTTTTTTTTTTTCTGAGTGTCTGTGATACTACATCATCCTAGTTCTCACTTAACATTTCTTCTGTTTCATTTGTTATCATCACTTTCCCCAGAACTGTTGTTGTCTTTATTCCCAAAGTTCTGTTCCTGGTCTTTTCTGTTTATATAATCCTTGCTTGGAGAATCCTTACATACCTCAAATAAATTGTCATTATAGAATGTTAGAGAACAAATGTTTAGAGAATCATAGGAACTCAAATCTGGAAGGGATCCTACACATCAAATAGTCCAACCCCTTCATTTTACAGATTAGGATACAAGTTCAAGATGGTTTGGGATTTACTAAAGGTCACATAGATTGCTTTGGTAGAAATTGGGTTAGAATCTTGATTTTCTGATTCCTAATCCAGAACTAGCACTTTCTTTCATTTTATTCTACAAGGAAAGAAATTGCTAAAATTTAACACTTCAGGACTGATGAAGAACTTTTTGGTTTGTTTGATTGGTTCATTTGATTTTCCGCAAACAGACCTCAAGTAAAAGCTATTACCATTCTTTCATTACTGATGTGGAAAATGAGGCCTGGAGAAATTAAGTGACTTGCCCAGAGTCACTGAACTGACAAGTAAATGAGATGGAATTAAAACTCAGGTCCTATTGACTTCAAATCTATGTCCTACTCACTGAATTGCTTTGTCTTTCTATAATAAAAACATAAACAAAAGAAGTAGCCAATGGTATATAATTTATATATATAGGATGAAGAATATTGAAAACTAGTTAAGATTTGGTATGTATCCTCACAATCATACTAATGGAAAATAATTTATGTTTAAGATATTGTGGCAGGACATAATTCTAAAAGAATGTCTAGATGCAATTGTTTGGTTGATGCCCCACATGTACTAGTCCCTGGCTACTATTATATTGTATTGGTTTGCTCAAGTTCAGCTCTGGGGAAGCCTGTCAACAAGGAAAGAAGGCTCTCCATTATCACATGAATTGGTTCATTCAGGAAAAAGTAGTTATTCATAAGAATATTTATAGTTCCATATTTTAAGAAAATCCTGAAAAGGTGGTGGTGGTGGGAAGGAAATGAAAGAGATGCTGGCTGTATAAAATGAATCAGTGGTGACTTATTACTACTCTAAGAAAGCAATGATAAGTAAAAGATGATGATAGTGTAAGGATTAAAATAAAAAAAAAGTTAATCCCATCTTCACAATAGATCATACTAACAAAATAATTAGAACTGAATCCAGTAGCTTAATATATCACTAGCTCAATCAGGGACATACAAGAGTTTTTGTATTAGTCATGCTGAATGACTAATACTTCTAATAGTCATGCTATTAGAATTGTCTATGAAACAACCAAGCTTGATTATTCTGTTGACCTGTATCATATTATAACTCTTCTCTTGGTGCTTGGCCACTTCTAGGCATTCTTTCCCCCTTGCTACTCAAAGACCATGGAGGGAGAAAACTTCAGCAGCTCTCTCTGGAAACCTTTTGATACTCACCAGGTCAATGTAAAAAAAAAAAAAGAAAAATAATTGAGGCAAGGCAGCTATGGACTGCAGTACAAATTGGCTAGTTGAATCTGTTTTCTACCCTTGGCATATTGTTCTTTACTGCCATCATATTAGATTATAGAAGATTTGTTCTTTTCTACAACTCAATGGAATCACATTTTATCGACTCTAGGAATACAGAGAGCCATTAGTCAGAATTTGCCTCTTTTTCTACCAGGTGTAATACTCTAAGTCATTGGCTCTTCAGGTTCATCAGTCAGTTGGCAGATTCTGAGCTGATTAGACATACCTAGCTAGAAGCCAACCTCTAAAAGTTCCCACAAGATTTACAGGATGTAAAAGGCTAGTTAGTTAGTATTTGCACAAGTTATATGTGTGTACACATTTGTGTATATGTTTGTATGTGGGAATATGAGGAGCAGGAAGAAGTACAGTGGTACCTTGATGCAGAAGTTCAATTTTTCCATGGCCAAACTCATAACTCAATTGGCTCGTGCACCAAATCAAATCCCCACATTTAAATTAATGGAATGCAATTAATCCATTCTGATCCCAAAAAGCCACATGATTTTTGTTTTGTTTTGTATGCTTTAAAATATGAAAATTTACCTTATAAAAATAACAAATAAATATATTAATAGATAATAAGAAAGAATGTAAAGAACTAAAATTGCTTTTGAAATTTTATTTACCTTCTAGGTCAGGCAAAGATGTTGGAGGAGAAAGTTTTCATTTCATACACTATTGCTTAATAGAACTTTATCTCTACACACTTAATGCTACAGTTAACTGCAAAATTGACTTTACACATTACTTATGATCTGTAACTCTATTGTTAAACTTAATTGCTATTTTTAAACTTTACTTAATTATAACTTTTTCATTGAATTTTGACTAGTTTGCCACACTTTCCTCAATTTCACTTAAAGATCATTTCAACAAAGACCTTTCCATAGAAGTTTGTTTCTTCCTCCCTTTCTGAATGTTTTGATAATGTGTGAAACAAGTGTTGTTACACAGATTCAATGCATGACCTGTGTCAACTTTTTTGGGGTGTTTCTTTTCAATAAACTGTTTAATTTTTTCCCAAATCCTCATCATTTCCCTAATTTCACTTGTACTGATTACCTCATCCACCTCAGGCTGCTCCCCACTAATTAACTGCAAAATCTACACATATTGCTGCTGCTGTAACTCTTTTCATTCCTTGGTCATCAGGATCCATGGTTAAAATTTAAGAAATTTGCACCCAAAAACTGATAATAAAGACAAAAATAAAGAAGAATGCAAAGGCAACTCTATACAGGTTTTCCCACAGTCAGATAATCACTGAACTAAATGAAACAGCCTCATGTAACTTGTGAGATCAACATTCAGCAGACTATCTAATGGAGGGTGGTGGAAACTCCTGATTCAAATATCTGCTTGTGACTTAAAGCAAGAAATCCCAATTGTAACTGCTCATATCTCAAATTACTCGAGACTTAAGGTGCTCATGTGTCAAGGCACTACTGTAATTGTAATTACACAAAATGTGTTTAAACAATGGCGATGATAATGATAATTATTGTAACAAATATTAATAGAATGAAAAACTTCAGCAATATCATGAGGTTTGATCTTTACAATAATCCTGTGAAATAGCTTTTACAGATATTATTAGCCTCATTTTATGAATGAGAAAATGAGATTAAAAAATTAAGGGAATGGTGTATACCCACAAAGATATTAAATGTCAAAGGTGAGGAATGAAAGTAGGTTTTCCTGAATCCAAAATAAGTACTAGTTGCTAGCATTTGTTACTAGTTAAGTATACAGATACTAGTTACTAGTTAAGATTTGATATGTGTCCTCACAATCACAACAATAGAGAATAATTTATGTTCATGGTACTGTTGTTATCCACTCGTGAAAAAAAAGTGTTAATTCATAGTGTTAAATAATTCAGAAAGGAGTCTTTGAAGATATTTTGATTGAGTATATGAATGGAGTCATTGCTATCCTTGTGACTAATGCAAAATGATTATGCATGTAAAGAGTGAATCCTGTTTCAACCCAAGTCCTCTTAAAAAATCTTTCTTTCCTTTATTGCTTTCTGGATATGTATGTGTTTGGGAAAGGGGGAAGGTGTGGAGATAGGAGCTAACTGACCTCTTGAGAATCAAACCTGGATCAATGCCTCTAATTTCCTAGACATCTATGTATTTAATAATGAATATAAAGTATTAACATAAAAACTGAGTTGCCTTAGGATAGAGAACATAAAAAAACTTCTTTAGTGTGTGAATGTTCCTGCTGTCAAATTTAAGTATGGCCAAACCGGACAAAGAAATATGAACCATATTTCATCTTACAACCAAAATTTGAAAGTTAACTTTTTGGGAAAAAAAGAAAATTATCTTTTAAGCTGAAAGCAAGTACCTGAAAATAGTACTTGTAATAGGATTTCTTCCCTCAGGAAGAATTATAGAATAATCACTGAGGGACCATAACATCACTACTCTGTAAGAACCACCTATTACTTGTTTATTTTTCCTTTTGGAAGATTATATTATACGAACCAGAGAAGAACAGAGGTCACAGGCCATGTATATGACAAATAATCCTCTACAGTATAGCCAAACACAAGACATTAGTGACTTTTCCATTGAATTGCTGAACATCAACCCAAAATCTTACTTTGCTTATCCTAATGCCCCACCCTTTCCATTCATGACTATTAAATAAATACTGTTGTGTGCTATGGAATTAACCCTGTTAGACTTTTGCTTCTTAGTTATAGAATCTCAGAATCATATAAATCTTAATAAGAGATTTAAAAACTACCTGTATCATGTCTATAGCATTCCACAATTTGTCAGTCTCATAACCTTGTGGGGAGAAAAAAAAAATTGTTTTGTTGTATTCTTCATGAACTCCTGCTGGCTCATAGTAATTATCACTCTGCTTATAAATGTTCACAAGCCATTCTTTTAATAATATATGGTGTATTTTTAATAGGGATGAAAGTCAAGCTATACTATTTTTAAAAGTTTGAATACAAATTCAATTATCTTTCATCATGGAGTCAACAACCATAGCAACACTTGTCTTTTTTCTGCGACTATTCCTGGACAACTTTTCCTTAATGACACCATAACTTCTTGGAGCACCAGAAGTCTTTTCCTTCTCCCATGATCTAGCACTCTCCTACAAAGAGTCTCCAGAGATTCCAGTACAGGATAGTTTACCATCCCTTCTTTTCCAGTCAAATCACATTTTTCTTATCATTCAGCCTCCTTACACTGACCAGCATTGTCCAAATCCCTTGTCACTATCACCATCATCATCATCAACAACATCATATTGCTGTTGTTCTTCCTTTTGCTCCTCTGTTTTTCTTGTTTTCTTTTTTTATGTTTTAAAAATCTCTTCCATTTTCCCAAAGAGCTCTTTATTCCCCCTGAGGACCTGTAAAGTTGAGAGGCATCCCTCCAGATTTTAAACACTTTTCTCTAGGAGAGAGGCCAACTAATACTAAAATTAGTGTCTGCAAGCCAAGTAGTGGACACTCAAGTTACTTTTTAATAGTATTTTGGGCTATCATGGTCAATTGTCATAGGAAATTGCCTGCTTAACATTGCTTTAAAATATATATATATACATATATATATATATTATATTTGTTTGTTACATTAAAGTTCTCAGATATCTCCCTCCCCTCCCTGCACTTTAGAAAGAATCATTAGGATATATATATATATATATATATATATATATATATATATATATATATATATATATATATACATCTCTACAAATATGTATATGTATATGTATATATACACACACATACATATATACATGTGTTAGTCAGTTTCTATCTCCACAATGCCTTACTCATCTAGTCGCCACCCTAATTAAGGCCCTCCTCACCTCACTTCTTGACTATGGAACTGTTCATTGGTCTTCAATGATCCAATTGTTTAATTGGTCTTCCTGACTCAAGTATCCTGTTATTCCACTTCCCACAAATCCTTTTTACAACTGTTGAAGTTATTTTCTGGAAGCTGATTATTCCACCCAATCCCAACCCCACCCCCTTTTTTTTTAACAAATGCCTGATGTTTCCTATTGCCTCAGGGATAAAACACTTGCTCCTCTTGTTGGCTGTGAAAGTTTTCCCCTCCTCCCAACCCTTGCTTCCTCTTGTATTATTCTTCAAACAATATTTCTGTTGCTATATAGAATTTTCTCTTCGTTCTGCTAAGTTTTGCTTTTCCATTGACTTTTGTGTTTTATACATGAGCAATGATCTTTCTGATTTTTTTTTCTATTGAGATAATATATTTCCTCTGTTGCCTTTGATGGGTAAGTAACAACTCTGCTGGAATAGGCCAGTCAGTCCACCAATCAGTGAATAAATATTTAATAAGTGTCTATGAACAATGCACTGTGCTAAGTACTTGGGACACAAGGAAAAGCAAAAGCCATTCCTGGCTTCAAAGAAATTATCAGTTTAATTGAGGAGAAACATGCAAATAATGATGGATGAACAAGTTCTAGATAGGAAAATTGGAAATAATTCACAGAAGGAAGTTATTATAATTAAGAGGGATCAGGAAAGACTAGAATCTGGAGAGATACAAAAATAAGATATACTCTCTCTGCTATTGGCACTTACAAGCTATTGGAAAAAAGAGAATAATCTATGTAGTTGTAGAACATTTATATATATATATATAAATGTTTGCCAAGCAATTTACTTAAACAATCCCAAATAAGCCTCACAACAAACCTGGGAGGGATGTGCTATTTACATCTCCACTTCCCAATGAGAAAAAAATAAGGCCAAAATGAGGTTAAATGATTTGCCTAGTGTCAAGCAAATAAATGGCTTGTCTTTCCAAGTGCAAGCCCAGTTTTTTATCCATCATGCTGCCTAGATTACTACACACACACACACACACACACACACACACACACACACGTTTATATATATATATATATATTTTCATATATATGTATACTAGTTGAAGATAAAAAGATGATACAGAAGACAGTTTACATTAGAATGTGATACATGGCTAAGGGAAGAATTAAATGTAATGAGATCAGAAAAGGGAGAAATTCTTGTTGAGACTATCAGGCAAAGTTTTTCATGGAAGAGAAAATATATGGGGAGTTTCCACAGTATTCAAAAGTAAGTTTCATTCTGTCTTGTTTTACCTTATATGTAGCAGTTACTAAAGCATCTGCTTGAATTGTTGGAATCAATTCCCTGCCTATATGACATAGGCAGAACAAAACTCAGAAGAAAACTGAGATTAGAATGTATGTACACCTTGAATAAAGGGAAACATACATAGAATAGTGAATTTAGTCTGTCCTATAAAGTCTTCTGGAAAATCAGGCATTCTCTGTATTAAACCTTCAGGGCTGGAACTCTCAGAACTCATCACACAGATGGTCAGTAAAAGTAGACTTCATCTGTCCCATGGGTTTCTTTGGCTTTGAATGTGTCTTCAAGGAACTTTGGGGCCTGTTCGCATTATTCTCATCATCTAGAAGTTTATAAGAAAGGTGTTGGGTGATATGAAAAACTCTGAGATGTTGATCTTTCTAGATTAACTTTAGTTTTGCAAAGATAGAAGATTACAAAGAAAGATGACTGAAGGGATAAGATTAGTTATATGCTGCTGGTCTAAAATTATCAATTTTTAGAATTAAGTTAGAAGAGCTATATGGTGAAGTGCACAGAATTATAAACTTTGGAACCAGGAAAACTTTTGAGTTTGACTTACTCTATCTACTCCTATTAATTTATAATGTGATGAGTTTCGACTTGTTACCTTCTACTTCTAAATCTAGGATCTTGTGATAACTTTTAGTTTTAATGGAACATCTGTAAAGTATTTGAGTAATGATTTTGAGATGACAGAGAGATTTTTCATCTGATCACATTTGAAGAGTCATTAATGATTGGATACATTTCTTAGTTCCTATGATTATTATTAGACATTTCTGAAGAACTGTGATTTCATTGTGAAGTCTCTTAGTGACCTCAGCCATGTAGAAATGACTAAGGAGAATTATAAGCAGATATACAAAAAGAAAAAGAAAATTGTCCTTAATCATTGACATTTTTGGAGACTACTGATGTGAGAAATGTGAGCAGCCCATTAAGGACTTGGTGAACTGCCTCAAACTGACACTGGGGTTGACACTTGCCAATTTAAGCAAAGCATTTGTCATATTTTTATACTAATGATGACAACAATGGCCTACATAGCTGAGGGATGAGTTTTATACTATGATAACAATTTTCAAATAGTTGTAAATAGACAATGAAACTGTATATCAACTCACTAATCTACATTTTGACTTTCTTGTAAAGAATTCCCTTAGAACAGTAGTTAGTCCATTTATAAAATCTTTATATTTAGGAAAAAACAGGCTCCTTTATTCAATACTTTATTATAATGAGTGTTTGTAGGGGACTTTAGGGTCCTTTTAAAGGGAGAAAAAATTCTGATGATCTCTATGAGTAGGGATGTGAGTTAGAGACATTTTGGAAAAACTCTAAAATTATATTCAGATTTATATTGTCATAGACAAGGGTACAACTGAAAAAAGGGTTAACACAGGCAAAGACTTCCAGGTTTTGTTCTTTATAACATATCTATCAAATTATTAGACTCAACAAATGTCTAATGGGAATTCATCCATTCCTTTATTCATTTATCTATTTATCACCTGGGAAATTACTAGGGGAAAAGAGCTTTTATAGAAGATAGTATTGGACATGGCATCAGGAAAATTTGAGTTGTAATCAGGACACATATATTGCATAAAACCCTGTACAAATCACTTGAACTCTCTAAGATAATCCCATCAATAAAATAAAGTAAAGTAAATTAATAATAATAGCAACTAATTCAAAGTTAGGCAAAGAATGATAAATGAAATATGTGTAAAGTGTTTTAAAGTACTCCATAAGTTTTTGCTACTATTATTTGGATTAAATTCAGCAAACACTCATTTAACTACTGAAGTTTTAAGTGAAATAAGACAGAGCAAGGTGAATACCTATAAATTAAGGTAAATTTCCAATTTTCCCTCTTTTTCTAAAAGCTTTCTGAATCCTTTAATCTAGAAGTGATTTCTTTCTCATATTAAATCATATCACTTCCTTTCCCTGATTCATTATATTTTACCATATATTAATATTATACATAATAGTTACCATGTATTATATTATGTAAATATAAACAATATATTTAGTGCATAAATTTGTACAACTATAAAGGTTATTCTTTTTTCCACTTAGTAGAGTATGCTATACTAGATAGTCTAATATAGGCAGAAACTATATGAGATTATATCAAAGACAGATTTTATATTATCTTTTTATACCTTTCAACTTTTAGCTCTATGCTAGGATAAATAGTGTTCAAGAATTAATGTGTTGGCTGAATTGAATGATATCTATTTCTGAAAGTCAATCAGGCTCTTACTTACTTTTAGGTAAAGGGATGTGTTATTGTTTCCAAATCATGATAAAATATCAGAGCTGAAAGTCATCTGGTTTTAAACAAGTTCAAGTTTGAAACTCACATAAAGATTGTATACAAGTTAATTTGTTGCTAATTTATTCTTCCATATGTATATAATATGTACACACCACACGAATTATGTACATGTAAAATTTAAATGGAAACAAAAACAATAGAACTTTTTATCAATGAGACAAAATAGAAGGACATTGCCCTATTATTGCTCTATGTTCCTCAAGAAATAGAGGTTAAATTGAAGGTTATTCTTTTTACATTCTTTATTTTTCTTGTTTTGATTTAGTCAGTGTGTTTCCTTTTGCTGCATTGGATAATATGGAAATATATTTTGTATGTCCACATGAATAATCAGTCATATTTTCTTGCTTTCTCAAGGGATGGGATAGGGTGCATAGAAGATAGAGAATTTGGAACTCAAAAATGTAAAACAATGTTAAAAATTTTACAAGTAATTGATTTAATAAATAATATAATATATAAAATAAATAAATAAAATAAATTTATTAGACTCAACAAATGTCTAATGGGAATTCATCCATTCCTTTATTCATTTATCTATTTATCACCTGGGAAATTACTAGGGGAAAAGAGCTTTTATAGAAGATAGTATTGGACTTGGCATCAGGAAAATTTGAGTTGTAATCAGGACACATATATTGCATAAAACCCTGTACGAATCACTTGAACTCTCTAAGATAATCCCATCAATAAAATAAAGTAAATAAATATATTAAATAAATAATTTGATAATATGACAATAAATAAATAAAATAAAATAAAATAAATAAAATAAAAATAATTTAAAAATAAAAGTATATATGTTACACATGTATTTAATTTAAAAGACTGATTGCAGTCAACACAGAAGAGATAAAAGAAAATTATAAAAAACGATTTGCTAGGACTTAACCAATCAGGTAACTAAGAGAACAGTGTGCTTCTTTCTAAGATACTTAGAAACACTCTGGTTTATCCCTTATAGTTTCTCTGTCTAGTAGATGATAAACAAAGTGGCTACTTGATTGAAGAGTTTCTCAGGCCAACCAACAATACAATGTCCAAATATAGATTTTATGAGTCTCATTTTTAGAGCTGGGCAATAACTTATCCAGACAGAGGAGGACAAGATGCTATACAAATTCCAATGTTCTTTAAGGCAGGTCTTGCATATCAAAGAAAAAAACATTAACATTTATTGGTGATCCTTGCTTTCCAGTGCTTATGCATCATCCTTGAAGCCATTAATTTTCTATATAAATGAATCAATTCTTTAAAGTCAGAGGTTATCCACAAGGACTTGATGACATTTTAAGGAAAAATGATCTTTTAAAACCATTTGCTTCATGAACTTCCTTCTTGTGTCTGCCAGGCACTGGAGGAGAGATCAAGGAATGTGGAAAAAAAATATGGAGTTAAAAGCGGATTACTCTCCACTCTCTACCATAATATGATAGAAATAATGGAAACTGAATATTTTAAATGAAGTTGAAGAAACAATATTATTAATGAAAAATATTCTTTTAAAGATAATGATTATAATAAGAAGATGCAAGACATTTATGAAGTGCAGCTAAACCAGTCCAAAGAGAAAAAAATATGTATGGAGAAATTTAAACTAACAAAAATGAAGATAGAATTAACTATATAATGAATAAATCTAGAGATAAATTAACTGAACAAGTTAACTCTAAAAAAATGCAAAGAACAAAGGGAGAAATCTTGTAAATTAGAAGAGAAATAAGAAAACTTTAAAAAATTACAGAACAGATGAATTATCACTTTGTAAGAATAACAAAATCAACAAACACATAGGTTACATATATAAGAAAATAAAATCACCAAAATAAAAACCAAGGTGAACTCATAACAAAGAAGTAAAGATAATTATTTTAAAAGTATATACCTACAATAAAATACTAGCTAAACTGAGAATTCAAATGAAGTTTATGAGAATCTACAAAACTATAAAATACACATACTAATGTTGGAAATAGTAATCTTGAGTAACTTCAAAAAATGAAAAAATTGAGGAATGGAGTTATTAATGAACTCCTATCAAGAAGAAAAATTTAAAACTTGAGGGACTAGATGAATGTGCATATGCATTTTTATCAAACATTTAAAAAGAAATTAATACTGATACCATAACAAATATTCTCAATAATGGAAAAGGAAGACAAACTATACCAAATACTTTTTGTGTCATAAATATAGCCCTACTGCCCATGCTAGAAGGAGAAGAAACAAAGAAAGAGGATTTTTATATGAAATGCTTTTTTAATATTTTTTTATTTTTATTTTATTTTTATATGAAATAAACATTTCATGATAATGTACATCGATGCAAACATTTTTCAGTCAAATCTTTGCAGAAAAACTGGAGAATTATAGCTAAAAATAATTCAGTATGACTCAATTGTAATCATTTTATAAATAAACAAACTTAATATTCATTTGGAAAATGAGTCTAAAATCTAAGAATGATGAAAAAAGAATGAATAAAGAACAAAAATGTAAGATATCACAAATTTAATGTATTTTTAAAAAATTACAAAAATATAAAATTTGACCAGGTTAAGTGAATAAGAAATTCAATCATTCATTCAATCAGTCAAAAGACAATTATCAAGTGCCTACTACTTATCAAGTATTATGCTAAGAGTTAAGAATAAAAAAAAATGCAAAAGTCTTTCCTTGCTCCAAAAGAACACATGATATAAAAGGAAGACAGCAATCAAATGTGTCTATAAAAATACTTTTAAGTTAAAACCTCAGTTCAATGAAGTGGATGTTTTCAGGTGCAGGAACCCTCACTAGAAACTGATTTTTGTACATAAATCTAGAATAAAAACATATATTAAGAATAGTGGACAACATAAGATTATAAAAAGTAGAAGCTGAAAAATACTGGCTAAATGGGCATAAATGTTGAGAAATAAAAGCTATCATAAAATAGAAGAGAAGAATATAGAGATTATTTCAGATTAATACTCCTTTTATACCTTTCAGATGACTTTTCCAACACCCTAGAAATTGAGTATTATTATTTCACAAATTGGAAAACTGAGGCAAATAAAATTAAATGATTTGCCTGGTGTCACAGCTCATGACCAAGACAGGATTTGAAGTCAGGTCTTATCTTCCTAATCAGGACCCATGCTCTATTGCATTGACTTAGTTGACTATATGGAAAAGTATATTTCATGTTTATGGGGCAGGCTTTTGTAACTACTAACTTTATAATTCTATTTCAATGAATGCCTTGCTTTCTCCTAATTATGCCAATTGACTATTTATTAGTACATGTATTTGTGGGAACACATTTATTATAACTTTTGGAGTGAAAACGCACAGATGACTTTGAACTTAGAGTAGTTGTCCCTAGGGATATTAATCTATGAATGCAAATCAGTGGTGTATAGTACTAAAAGGATTAATATAATAATTTCAAAATGAATACATGACCTAGATATAAAAGATCATAACATTAAAATAAACAAAAGCAAATGAGAAGAAGTATTTTTTTTTATATCTAAGATAAGGGAGAGAATTCTTAACCAGATAAGGGATCAAAGGCATAATAAAACACAAAAGCAAATTTTAAAAGATTCTTTTTCAGATTCAATGAAAGAAGAAGGAAAAAGAAGAAAAACTGAAGAGTAGAAAAATATTTGCATTAACTTTCAATAAAAGTGTGTTATTAATATAGTATTATATAACATAGAAATATATATGTGATATGAATTTTTCTTACTTTTTGGATGTATTTTGTGAGAAAAATGACCAAACCACTCACAATCTTTGACCTAGATATCTCACTACTGTGAATATACTCTAGAAAGTCAAAGATAGAAACAAAATTTCAATATATGCCAAAATATCCATAATAGCACCCTTCATGGTAGCAAAAAACTAGAGTCTCTTAATTTTCTCAATTGAAGAATGCCTGAAAAAACATAGCATATAAATATAATTTCAAGAAATAAATGATGAATATAAGGAATTCAAAGAAACTTGGAAACATTTTTATGAACTTATTATATATATATATATATATATTCAGAGGCAAAAGGCCAATGCATATAATTACCATAACAATGTGCATGAAAAGAAGCCAGACTGAATAACTGGAGAATAAAAACATAAAATCTTAGAAAACAAATAATGAGACACAAAACTCCTTATTTCAGAGAGGTGAAGATTAATAGGATGCAATATTGTATTAATTAGCAGATATCACTATACTTCAGTTTTTTTTTTGTTGTTTCTTACAAAGTAGTATTCAAAGTGAGGTAGCCCACTATGACCTCATGACAATGATATAAAGAAAAAAATTCATATAACTCAAATATCATCAATATTTATGATATACTTAACTTCAGCATCTACTTAAAATTTGTTAACTAATAGATCACTAAATTTGTACAATACCAGAGAACTTGGAGCTAAAAAGGATTTTTGTGGCTATCTAGTTCCATGTTCAACCTATGGCCTGTGGGGAGGAGTGGGCAGTCCCCCTCCCTGCCCCAACATGCCTGAAGACATTTCTCAAGTGACCCATTCCTTAGTCCACCAGCCCAATGGGAGCACTTCCCCCACCCCAATCTGTGATAAGGGGGCATTTCACATGCAGCAGGAGGGTGTAATTGAGGCACTTGGTCTCTAAAAGCTTTGCTATCATTGATCTAGTTCATTCTTACACATTTCTCTGATGAGCAAACTGAATCTAAGCAAGGTAAATAGACTTACTTAAGGCTACATAAGCAATTACTATCAGATTCTGGTCTTCTGATTTCATAGCTACTGCTTTTTGCCCACTGTTCACATTATTGTCTTATTTATCCATTTGGTCACATGTGTGGACTTTGGTCACATAGAGGGACTTTGGGGCATACTTGAACTGTGTCATGAAAAGAAAAGTATTTTAGATGTCATTCTCAGTCACCGAGAGACTACCACTACTGATGTGAAAGGGAAGGCATTCTAGGAAAAAGTAAGAGACTTTTAGATCAGTTTAACTGGAACACTGAGGATGAGAGGGAGGTGATATACTGTATAATGAAACTATAAAGAAAGTTGGATTCCAGTTTGTGTACATTTTTAAAAGATAAACTTAGGGATTAATGTTATATTCTAAAGGCTAATATTGACTAGTAAGTGGGGTGCGGTGGGGTAAAATGGTCAGAATAACAATTAAGAAAAACTATTTTTATAGAGATTAGATTTAAGATAAGAGAAACTTGAATTAGGGAGACTAATCAGAATGCTATTATAATGATAATCTTAAAATATGATGAAGATCTTAACTAAATTAGTGGTTATTAGAGTAGAGAAAGGCGGATCAGATTGTTTCAGAGGTAGGAATGTTAAAATGTAGCAACTGATGACATATATAGGATGAAGCAGAGTGAGTTTACCACAAAAATTCTGAATGGGTCATAAAGTATTTTTACTTATGCGGCCTTGCCTGTGAGTGCCACAAGAAAAGAAAGAGAGAGAAAGGATAGTAGTTTGGAATTCCACGGGGGGCGTGACAGAGCCAGGTAAGAGATGGCAGAATTGAGTCAGAAACTAAGCTGTATTGATTTCAATGGAGCCCATAGCCAACACCGATCTCTGGACAACTCAAAGGCAAAATCCATCCAGTGACCCAAATTTAGCACTACAGAGGTCAGAGGATGATATAGCTTAGCTGAGAGAATAAACAGAGTATAATAGGATGAATTAGAAAGAGCTATGTATTAGCATTGGAAAAGAAAGGCACCTGGCCAAAGGCCAGTATCTGAATCTGCAGTAGAAGGTGGCTTTCAGAGCTCTGGACCCACAGGCAATCACACCACTTTGGGAGAACTGAAAATCACAGAAACCTGGAAATAGAGCTAAGAGTAGCAACAAGGAAAAACTGAAGTTTAAGAGAGAGCCCTCTACACTGAGAACAGAGCATGCCTTTAAATAGAAGTGAAAGTCAAGAAAAGGACTAGGAAAATAAGAAAACATAAAAAAAAAAACCCACCACACATACCATAGAAAACTTATGGTGACAATAAAAAAGCAAGGCACAGACACTGAAGGGGATGGTGAAAACAAAGCATACAAATACAAAACATCAAAGAAAAATATGAATTTGTCTCAGGCACTGGAAGAACTCAAAAAGTACTTCAAAAAGCAATTAAGAGATGCAGAGGAAAAATGGGGAAGAGAAATGAAACAATGAAAGAAGAAAATAACAGTGGAACTGACCAAATGAAAAATGAAGTTCAAAAATTCAGAGAAGGAAATCATTCATCAAAAATTAGAATTGGGTTGGAAATGGGTTCGAATCAAGGACACATGTGATACCCAGTGGAATCACGCGTCAGCTATGGGAGGGGTGGTGGGTGGGGGGAGGAAAAGAAAATGATCTTTTTATTCCAATGAATAATGTTTGAAAATGACCAAATAAAATAATGTTTAAAAGGGAAAAAAATATTAGAATTGGGTAACTAAAAGCTGACAGCTTTGTAAGACATCAAGAAACAATAAAAAAGCATGAAAAAACAGTAGAAAATATGAAATATCTCAATCAGAAAATAACTGATCTGGAAAATACATGCAGGAGAGAGAATTTAAGAATTATTGGACTTCCTGAAATCCATGATAAAAAGAGCCTGGACATAATAATAATATGAAATTATCCAAGACAACTACCCTGATATTCTAGATAAAGAGAGTAAAATAGAAATTGAAAGAATCCATAAATCACTCAATTAATTAATTTCTAAATCATAATTCTGAGGAATATTATAGCTAAATTCAAAAGCCTCCAAGCCAAAGAGAAAATACTGTAGGCAACCAATTTAAATGCCATTGAGTTTTTGTTAGGATTTCACAAGACTTTACACTCCACATTAAATATTTTGAAGCCTTGGATTATGAAATTCCAAAAGACTTACAACCAAGGATCATCTACCAAGCAAAACAGCATATATTCTTTCAAGGGAAAAAATAAAATAGAAGATTTCCAAGCATTCTTGCTGAAAGGATCAGACCTGAGCAAAAAATTTGATTTTTAAAGACAAGATTCAAGAGAAGGCTATAAAGGTAAATAAGAAAGAGAAAATTTAAGGAATTCACTAAAGTCAAACTGTATGTATTCCTACATGGAAAGATAGTATTTGTATTTCTCAAAAAAAATTTTTTTTTCAGTATTAGAGCAGTTAGAAGGAATATACATAGACAGAAGTTGTGGGAATGTGCTGAGCAGGATGATATGATAGGGGAAAAAATCAAGGCCAAAAAAAAAAGAACTAAACTGATAGAACTGGGAAGGTAGAGTTTGAATAGAGTAAATTATCTCACATAAAGAGGTGTGAAAAGCTATTACAGTAGAGGAGAGGGTGAGGGTGGTGATAGGCAATGCTTAAACCTTATTCTGATTTTAATTGACTCAGAGAGGGAATAACAATGGTACTCATTCAGGTAGAGAATCCTAACTTAACTATAGAGAAGTAGGAGAGGAATAAGGAAGCAGGGTAATAGAAGGGAAAGGGAAGTGGGAGGTAGTGATTAAAAGCAAAACACTTGTGAGGAGTGACAGAGTAAAAGTAGAAAAATCAGGATCAAGAAGAGAAAATATGATGGTGGGAAATACAGAGTTGGTAATCATAACTGTGAATGTGAATAGGATGAACTAATCCATAACATAGAAGCAGACAGAAAAAAAAAAACAGAATCCTACTATATTTTGTCTACAAGAAACAGATTTGAGGCAGGGAAAAAAAAGAAAGTAAAGGAAGGTGCTATAGAAGAAGTTATTGTACATCATCTGAAGTAAAAGAAAGCAGTATTAGCAATCATGATGTCAGACAAAGCTAAAGCAAAAATAGATCTAATTAAAAGATATAAGGAGATATAAAGTGGGAAATGATATCTTGCTAAAAGAATTGACAATGAAGTAATACCAATACTAAATGCATATCCACCAAACAGTATAGTTTCCAGTTTTTTTAAGGAGAAATTAAATGAGATTCAGGAGGAAATAGTAAAACTATAGTAGTAGGGGGTATCAAATTCCTACTTTCAGACCTAGATAAGTCAAACCAAAAAAATTAACTGGTAAGATGTAAAAGAATTGAATGAAATCTTAGAAAAGATAGAACTAGTAGATATCTAGAGAAAACTGAATGGAAATAGAAAGTAATAGATCTTCTTTAGCAAATCATGACCCCTCCACTAAAACTGATTATGCAGTAGGGCATAAAATCTTCAAACCAAATGCAGAAAAACAGAAATAATAAATGCATCCTTTTCAGATCATAATGAAATAACAATTATAATCAATAATGCCCCCATGGAATGACAAACATGAAATTAATTGAAAACTAAATAGTCTAACAGTGAAATAAGAGGTTCAAAGAACAAATTTTAGAAATAATCAATAATTTCATTAATGAGAATGATGATGAGGAGACAATATATCAAAAATCATGGGATACAGACAAAACAGTAATCAGGGGAAAATCTACATCTCTAAATATTTATATAGATAAAAGGGAGAGCAATGAATTAAATATGCAACTAAAAATGAAAAAAGAACAAATTAAAATTCCCCAATTAAAGATGAAATTGGAAATCCTAAAAATTAAAGGAGAAAATAATAAAATTGAAAGAGAACCAATAAACAAATAAACAGACTATGAGTTGGTTTTATGAAAAAACACACAAATAAAATAGACATAGCATTGGTTAATTTGATTTAAAAAAGAAAAGAAAAAAATAATCTGTAACAAAAATAAAAAGGGTGAACTCATCACTTATGAAGAGGAAATTAAAGCAATCATTAGGAGCTATTATGTCCAAATATATGCCAATAAATCTGACAATCTAGGGGAAATGAATGAGTATTTACCAATATACAAATAACCCAGATTATATGGTACTGTAACCTAAGCCCCAAAGAGCAAAAACAGAGAAAGAAATTTATAGGCCAATTTCATTAATGAATATAGATGCAAAATTTTTAAATCAAACACTATCAAGGAGACTACCATAATTTCCAACAAGGACCACTCACTATGAATAGGTAGTATTTATACTCAGTATATAGTGATGGTTTAGTATCAGGAAAACTATCAGAAAAATTGACTACATCAATAACAAAACTAACAAAAATCACATGATCATCTTAATAGATGCAGAAAAGCCTTTGAGAAAATTCAGCACCTATAGGAACAAATTAGTTATTTCTTAAAATGACAAGTAGTATTGTAAAGGATAATTTTATACTTTTGAAATAAAATCTAAATTAATTATTGGTCACCATAGGATATCCAAAATAAAATATCCAAGTCAGCTGGAAATTTATGGTGAATTTAATTAATAAAGAGGAAAGACATTAAGAAAGAGAGAGAGAGTGGAAAGAGTTAATTTACACTGCTCAGGCTCAGGCTGAGCCAGGCAGGAGTTCAAGGTCTTGGTCAAGGGGCCCCCCTGAGAGCCAAGGGAAAAGGGAGTCAGTCTTATCACTTACCACATGACCTTCTCAAGGAAGCTGTCTGAGGGAGCTCCTCCAGGCTTGAGTTCCAGGATAGAACTGGCACTCAGGCTTGCTCACAGGAAGTCATCAGCCAGAGCCACCTTTCTGGGGAAAGTGCCCCAAGAGAGGAAGTGATGCGAAATATATGAACAGTTTTACATCACTTTCCTTGTCTCATCCATGCCAACGGTAGCTTAAGCTTCACTTAGGACAGCCCAGGAGTCTGTCAGCTGTTTTCTGTGCATGTCTGTCAAAGGCTGTCCTCCTGAATACTTAATCCTTAAGTATGGATATAGACATTCCTGATTTTGTCAGACTAAGTATCTTCATTGTTACAATCAGGAGATAGTTAAATCCAATCTTCACAGTATCTACCTAAAATCATCAATAAGAATCATTTTCAATAGGGATAAATTATAACCTTTCCCAATAAGATTAGGAGTGAAGTGAGAATGCCCACTATCACTACTATGATTTAATATTGTATTAAAAGTTTTAGCAATTAGCAAAATAAAATAAATGGAAGGAATTAAAATAGTCAATAAGGAAACTAAACCATCAATCTTTTCAGATAATGTGATGATATAATTAGATAATTCTAGAAAATCAATAAAAAAACTAGTTTAAATAATTAATAATTTTAGTAAAGTTTTGTAGGATACAAAGCAAATCCACATAAATCATCAGCATTTCTGTATATTATCAACAACATTCAGTAGCAAGAGAAAGAGAAATTCCATTTAAAATAACTCTGGACAATATAAAATATCTGGGAATATACATGGCAAGACAAATCCAGGAATTAGATGAACACAATTACACAACAGTTTTTACTCAGTCAGATCTAAATAATTGGAAGAATATTATTTATGGATAGGCTGAACTAACATAATAAAAATGGCAATTCTGCCTAAATTAATTTATTCAGTTCCATTCCAATCAAACTACCATACAATTATCATATAGAACTACAGAATATAACAAAAGGCATTTGGAAGAATGAAAGGTCAAAAATATTAAGAGAATTCATAAAAAAAAAAGGTGAAGGAATGTGGCCTAGTGGTACCAGATATCAAACTGAATGAAAAAGCAGTAATTATCAAAATGTTCTGGCACTGGTTAAGAAAGAATGGTAGATCAATAGAATAGATCAGATACACAATATACAGGGGTAAATAACCTTAGCCACCTAGTGTCTGGTAAACCCAAAGATCCCAACATTTCAGATAAGAACTCATTATTTAGTAAAAACTCTTGGGAAAAAAAAAACAGTATGGCAGAAACTAGGCATATGGCAATGCCTCACATCATATACCAAGATAAGATCATAATTGGTATGTGATTTAGATGTAAAGAATGATACACTAAGTAAATTAAGGAAATGCAGAATAATTTACCTGGCAGATTTATGGAGAAGGGAAGCATTATTAAACAAGTAAGAGATAGAGAACATTATGAGATGTAAAAAGAATAATTTTGATTATATTAAATTTAAAAAGCTTTTTTTACAGACAAAACTAATGTAACCAAAATCAGAAAGGAAACAAAAAACTAGGAAGAAAATTTCATAATAAATTTACTGCTAAGGTGTCATTAAACAAATCTATAGAGAACTAAGCCAAATTTATAAAAAATACAAACCATTCCCCAATTATTCTCTACAGCGGTTTGCCTCCTACTGGTCACTCAGCTGATTTAATGAAGAGAATGAACTGTGTTACTGTAGCAAGACAGCTAGCAGTCTTCACTAAGTCAAAGTATATGGGGTAGGTCATTAGGAGCTAAAGATTAATTACCTTTCAGCTGTTTTGCCTAAAAGTGACTTTCATAGTCATAGGTGAAAAAAGTTGGCCTTATAGATCATGAACTATACTTATTTTACAGATGAGGTAGTGAGGCCAAGAGTGGTAAAATGTTTTATTTAACATTAATATTCCCATGTTTGGTGACTTTGGGAATATAAAATATTGCTCTATTATGATTGTTTACTACTTGGTCTTGCATTTATAATGCAATAATAAGAATAGAATATTTCTATTCTATTCTAGTCTATTTCTATTCTATTCTATTAAATAGAATATTTTCTATTCTATTTAACCAGTACCAAATAACTTTTATTTAAAAATGTTTTAATGTAGTATAAGATTTGATATTACTAGGTCCCCTTTTTCATTGTTTTTTTTTTGATACTGAGTTTTTGTTTCTCAAAGTAAAATTTGCTGTTTTCTTCTCAAATTCTGTAAAATGACTCTTTCAGATGGCACTTAATTAATTTAGGTAGTTACTTTCATTTTTTTATTACTTTGGTATGTGATGACAATAATGTATTTTTTCCTAATTATTTAGATCTATTTTTTCAATCACATTTTTATAATTCCATTAATGTAATACATTAATTAAAAAGTAAAGTTATGTATAATACAATATATTAGATAAAAATATATAGCTAAATCCTATTTGTTGGACTTTTTATATATATTCTGGAACTTTTTCAATTTGGTTTTCTTTCTCTAGCTCTTTTTCCTACCTTTTCTTGAGATGAATTAAAGATGAAATACAGGAAGTCTGTTCTCTATCATTAGTTTAGTTAATAGAGCCTTAGCTGTTTGTGAGCTAGAATTTTCACCCTCTGTATATATCAGCTAAAAGTGGTTGAAAAGAGAAGACTAGAAAAAGAGAGGGCCCATTTAGACTCACTAGTTTTAAAAACACAGTCAGTGAAAATAGACTACACCCACCCATCTGGTAGAAAACATCTCCTACTACTGCTACTAGAAATGGTGGTGGTGGTTGTGATGGTAGTAGAAGTTGTAAAGTAGCAGTAGTAGGAGAGGTCATAGAATAGGAGGAGGAAGTAGAAAGAAAGAAGAGGAGAAGGAGGAGGACAAGTAGTAGTAGTAGTAGTAGTAGTAGTAGTAGTAGTAGTAGTAGTAGTAGTAGTAGTAGTGGGAATAGTGGGAGTAGTGGGAGTAGTGGGAGTAGTAGTTGTTAAAGGAGGAGAAGCATTAGTAGTAATAGTAATAGTAATATATTCCCCCACATTTATCAAGGGTCTGTTATTTACTGGGTAGGATAAAGTAGGGAGTATATTTAAATGAATCAGATGTTTCAAGTACCTAGAAAAGGAATTAGTTCCTCTTTGTTTTGTGGTCCAAAAGGCTGCAGGCTGTCAAGACAACTTCTTTACCTTCACTGTGGCTCCATTTCCTAGTTTTCTGACAATAATATCTCCCTAGGAAATGACACACAGATAATAAAATTTAGAAATTGTTGAGAAATTTCAGATCATCTATTTAACATCTTCATTTTAGAAATATAGAAATGGGAACCCAGAATGACTTAATGCATTGCATTAGTTTGTACAACTATGAAATGGTAAACGGAGGAGGAAGTAGCATGGCAGGAAAATTGTCCTGGAGCTAAAGATAAAGAATATGGATTCAAATTCCAATTAAGATGCTTAATATGTGTGTGATTTAGCACAAAGTTCTCAGCACAGTGCCTGGAATATAGCAGGTGCTTAATAAATGTTAATTGAATTGAATTGAACTTGGGGCAAATTTTTTTTAATTGAAAAAATGTTAATTAATTAATTTAGAAGGTTTTTCCATAGTTACACGATTCATGTTCTTTCCTCCACTCAATCCCCCAATAGCCAATGCGCAATTCCACTGGCTTTTACTTGTGTCATTGATCAAGACCCATTTCCAGATTATTGATATTTGCACTAAGGTGATTGTTTAGAATCTACATTACCAATCATATCTCCATTGACTCATGTGATCAAGCAGTTGTTTTTTGTTTGTTTCTATTCTCATAGTTTTTCCTCTGAATGTGGATAGCGTTCTTTTTGGGCAAATTATTTCACTTCCTTGGTCCTCAGTTTCTTCATCTATAAATGATTTGATAAAATTAGATAGAATCTTTGGTTTTAGTTCAAAATCTGTGTTCCTTTAACTGGTTCTAGAAATATAAGACCTGTTTTAAAAATCTATATCAGGTGCTTACTACATATATGACTTTGAAAAAGTCACTGAACCTTCTTAGGACTCAGTTTCCTCAATTCTAAAATAAGGAAATTAAACTTGAAGTCCTTGGTTCAGTGTGAACCTCTGATCCTGTGATTTAAAGATTCAAATCCCTTTTGACTTCCAACCCATTGCTCTTTCGTACTTGGCACATTGCTCATTATAGAACTGAAGGCCTGGAAAGCACCTTAATGGTTATATAATAAGTTGCCCCAAGTAACAGAAACTAGTTTCTGACAGAGCTGGGACCAGAGGGCCTTTAAAGCTCTTGGCAAGTATCAGGTGCCATAGGAATACCAGCTAATAACAACCTTCAGAACCTTAAAGAGTAGAATCTAAAGAAAAGGTCTCACATTTCCCTTTCCCTATTGTCCTTACTATTTGAGGTATATTATTAGTCACATTAATAATCGCCATCATTTGGAGGCATATTATATTTTAAAAGCAGTATTTTAGACAGTGCTGCCTATATTTTGCTAAAATAAAGATTGCATTCCCAAAGCCATGAGATCCTGAAATGAGGGGGGAGTGGAAATAAGAATGTTAATAGTGCATGGTTATGACAGATAAATGGGACCCAGGAAACCTGTATCTATTTCTGACTCAACAACTAACCTGGAGAAGGCAGTTACTTAAAATTTTGTATCCTTTGATTTAGCAAAAACACAGCACATTTTGCTTTTCTGACTGTAATTCATAGGGCACAAGGCCTAAAATCATGTTTATATAATGCTGGGGTCTACCTAAGAATAAAATTGCTAGCATCAGGTAAACACTCTATTTTCCAGAAAATGCCAGCAACTAACAGAGTGTTGGCATTCAGCAATGGTTTAATACTAATACTGTTTCATTTTTACCTGTATGAGATGCTTATCCACATGCCAAATAGCTTCATTTGTCAATTTTTGGTCAGCATTTTAGCAAAACATGGAGAGCAACCAAGGAAGGTGGGAAACATTTGAAAAGATGATGGGAAAAATTTTAAAGACTTTCACTATTAGGTCATGTCCATGCTTGAGGAGAATTGGTTAGTTGGCTATGAAAAGTTTACCTGTCACTCATGTCCCTTAAATGGCCTTTATTATTTGTAACATGTCAACCTATTGAGAATAATGAGGAAGGCTTCTGTGGCAATAACTGGGCATCAATCAGGAGATGACATTGGAAAAGAGAGTCTGAAGTATTAACACAGTATGAACTGCACATAACACAGGAGTTCCTAATGAAGCTCTGAAAGACTGAGACACATAGCAAAGTATACTTATGTTCCTACAGAGTAGGAATACTGTAGTTTATAGGAATAGACTTCATGAACCATGAAAAATATTCAAAGAAAGGGGTTTGAAAACTCCTTGAGAATTTTTCTCATGGACTATGTCAAAACAAAACAAAACTAAACCAGAACAAAAACCAGAAGTAGATAAATTATATCCAAAGGAGAGAAATTTGCTTCAATAACTTGCCACATTAGCTTCATTAAAAAAAATTCTCCAAAGTCACTGGTATGTATAGGTCTGTGTGTCTGCATGTGTGAGCATGTATGTACTTAGCTGATATAGATCCAATTAGACAAGGTAAATTGTATGTTTAAAGGTAATGCTGGTTATTTACTATGATAGGAGGAATTGAAAAAGTCTGAATGCAGATCAAAAGGTATCATTCTTCATTTTATTTTCTCCATGAATTTATCTCTATTGTAAGTAATATGTCTTTTTTTACATGACAAACATGGAAATGCACATTTTATGACAACATATATGTAACCTATATCATATTACCTGTTTGTTTGAGGAGGGGTAGAAGTGGGAGGGAGAGGACATGGATTATGAATGTCAGAAAATGATTATTAAAAACTATATTAAAATGCAATAAAAGGATGAGTCAAGGTGGCGGTATAGAGGCAGCGAAAGTTCAGACATCTAAAAACCCTTTCTTACAGATTACAAACTAAATGCTCCTAGGGGATTGAAAATCAAACAACAAGACAGAGCCAAGGAACACTCTTGTAGGACTAAACTTAAAAGGTATGCCTCCCAAAAGCCTGAATTTGAAAACACTAAGATTTAAGGGGAAGGGAGAAGGAAGGTCCCAGACCCCTCAACTCCCATCTAGAGTGTTAAGCCTCCAGGGAAGTTGGAAACTCTGGGCAGGCAGGGGTGCTTGTCTGGGGGGAGTACATTGTGGACAAAGCTGTGCCAGGCTCAGCGTGTTGAACATAGGTGATGGGGAAGCAGTTGGAGAAGAAATTCAGAGCTTAGAACCCAAAGCAGGCAGCCTGGTTACAGCAGCATAGATGCTCCATATGGCCCCCCTTCCTGAGGTTTTGGCTTCAGGGCACAACCAGCTGAACTTAATCTGATCAAAACCTTCATAGGGAAGTTCAAACTCCTACACCCCTCCCCCACAGACTTCACCAAGAGCTTTGCTGACTAAGCTTCAAGGGTGAAGGCTGACAGAAAAGCCCATAGATCCAACAAAAAAAAAATTAAAGGAGCAAGAGTTCAGGCAAGAGCAGGGAGTAAAGAAGGGGTAAATATGAGCAAACATCAGAAAAAGAAAAAATAAATTACAATTGACAGCTTCTATGCAGGCAAAGAACAAAGAGCAAAAAAACAAAAAAACAAAAAAAACAGAGAAAGATAAGGGAATACCAAGCAAAAAAAAAGCCAAACCAAAAAAAAAAATAACAGAAACCCCAGGGAATCAGAAAAAGGCTCTGGAAGAACTAAAAATACAATTCAAAACACAATGAAGAGAAGCTAAAGACAACTTTCAAAGCAAGATAAGTCATTTGGAAACAGAAAACAGTGTCTTGAAAGTCAAAATTAATCATCTTGAAATGAGGCAAAGGTGATGAAAGAGGAGGCTAAGAAGATGAAAGATAAACTCCACAGGAAATCAGACCAGAAGGAGAAGGATGACCAAAAAGCCAGGGAAGAAATACAGTCTTTAAGTACCAGAATACAGCAATTAGAAGCAAGAGACATCACAAGGCAGCAGGGCACTCTAAAACAAAACCAAAAGAATGAAAAAATTGAGGAAAATATGAAGCAACTCATTCACAAAACAGAAGATGTACAAAATTGTTCTAAGAGAGAAAACTTAAGAATACTTGGTCTACCAGGAGGCCATGATAAAAGAAAATTCCTGGACATCATACTACAAGAAATTATCCAAGAAAACTGCCCTGATATTTTAGAACTAGAGGGAAAAGTGGAGATTGAAAGAATCCACAGATCACCTCCTATGACTCAGTCCCCAACTGAGAACACCCAGGAATGTTATAGCCAAATTCAAGAACTATCAGACCAAGGAAAAAATAGTGCAAGATCCTAAGAAAAAGTCATTCAGGTACTATGGAACCACAATGAGGATAACACAGGATCTGGCTGCATCTACACTGAAGGACCGAAAGACATGGAATATGATATTATGGAAAGCAAGGGAACTAGGTCTACAATCAAGAAACAACTATCCAATAAAACTGACTATATTCTTATAGGGGAAAGTATGGTCACTTAACAAAATAGAAGAATTCCAAGGATTTATAAAGAAAAGACCAGACCTGAATAGAAAATTCGATGACCAAGCACAGAACTCAAGAGAATCATCAAAAGATAATTAAATAGAGGGAAAAAGAAAAACAAAACAAAACTTTTTTTTCAAGAGACACAATAAGTTAAAATGATATGTATCCCTATTAAAAAAAAAGTCATTGATAACTCTTAAAAAATGTTATTATCACCTGGGCAGCTAAAAGAATTACACTTAGAGAAATTACATTTAAAATCACTCAGAACTATATGAATGCAACAACAAAACATTTTCCATTCAATTAAAAGTACATCTAAATAATTGGAAAAACATTAATTGTTCATGGGTAGAATGAACTTACACAATAAAAATGACAATCCAAAGAAAAATATTTACTTATTTAGTGCCATACCCATCAAACTGCCAAGAAAATTTTTACTGAATTAGAAAAAAAAACATAAAAAAGTTCATTATGAAGAACAAAAGATCAAGGATATCCAGGGAAATCATGAAAAAAAAAATGCGAAGGAAGGAGGCCTTGCAGTCCCAGATCTCAAACTATATTATAAAGCAGAGGTCATCAAAACAATTTGATACTACCTAAGAAACAGAAAGGAGGATCAGTGGCATAGACTTGGGTAAGTGATCTCAACAAGACAGTCTATGATAACCCCAAGGATCCCATCTTTTGGGACAGAAATCCACTAATTGATAAAAACTGATGGGAAAATTGGAAGACAGTATGGGAGAAATTAGGTTTGGATAAACATCTCACACCCTACACCAAGATAAACTCAGAATGGGTGAATGACCTGAATATAAAGAAGAAAACTATAAGCAAATTGGGTGAACACAGAATAGTATAGTTGTCATATCTCTGGGAAAAGTAAGGCTTTAAAACCAAGCAAGAGCTAGAAAAAAATCACAAAATGTAAAATCAATAATTTTGATTACATCAAATTAAAAAGTTTTTGTACAAACTACACTAATGCATCCAAAATTAGAAGGGAAGCAGCAAATTGGGAAACAATCTTCATTACAAAAACCTCTGACAAATGTCTAATTACTCAAATTTATTAAGAGCTAAAACAATTGTACAAAAAATCAAGCCATTCTCCAATTGATAAATGGGCAAGGGACATGAATAGGCAATTTTCAGTTAAAGAAATCAAAACTGTTAGTAAACACATGAAAAAGTGTTCTAAATCTCTTATAATCAGAGAAATGCAAAATAAAACAACTCTGAGGCATCACCTCACACCTAGCAGATTGGCTAACATAACAGCAAAGGAAAGTAATGAATGCTGGAGGGGATGTTGCAAAGTTGGGACATTAATGCATTACTGGTGGAGTTGTGAATTGATCCAACCATTCTGGAGGGCAATTTGGAACTATGCCCAAAGGGCTTTAAAAGAATGTCTGCCCTTTGATCCAGCCATAGCACTGCTGGGTTTGTACCCCCAAAGAGATCATAAGGAAAAAGACATGTACAAAAATATTTATAGCTGTGTTCTTTGTGGTGGCAAAATTTGGAAAATGAGGGGATGCCCTTCAATTCGGGAATGGCTGAACAAATTGTGATATTTGTTAGTGATGGAATACTATTGTGCCCAAAGGAATAATGAAGTGGAGGAATTCCATGGAGACTGGAACAACCTCCAGAAAGTGATGCAGAGCAAAATGAGCAGAACCAGAACAATGTACACAGAGACTGATACACTGTGGTACAATTAAATGTAATGAACTTCTCCATTACTGGCAATGCAGTGACCTTGAACAACATGGAGAATCTACATGAAAAAGCACTATCCACATTCAGAGGAAATATTGTGGCAGTAAAAACATCGAAGAAAAACAATTGCTTGAATACCTGGATCTAAGGGATATGGTTCGGGATGTAGACTCTAAATGAACATCCTAGTGCAAACAACAACATGGAAATAGGTTGTGATCAAGGACACAAGTAATACCCAATGAAATTGCACATTGGCTGTAGGAAGGGTGGGTGGTGGGGAGGGAGGAAAATAATGTGATTATTGTAACCAAGAAATAATATTCTATTTTGACTAAATAAACTAATTCAAATGGAAAAAAAAATCAAAACTATTAATAAGCACATGAAAAAGTGTTCTACATCTCTTATAATCAGAGAGATGCAAATCAAAACACCTCTGAGGTAGCCCCTCACACTTAGCAGATTGGCTAACATGACAGCAATGAAAAGTGATGAATGCTGGAGGGGATGTGACAAAGTCGGGACATTAATGCATTGCTAGTGGAGTTGTGAATTGATCCAACCATTCTGGTCGGCAATTTGGAAATATGCCCAAAAGGTGCTAAAAGACTGTCTGCCCTTTGATCCAGCCATAACACTGCTGGGTTTGAACCCCAAGGATATAATAAAGAAAAAGACTTGTTCAAGAATATTCATAGCAGTGCTCTTTGTGGTGGCAAAAAATTGGAAAATGTGGGGATGCCCTTCAGTTGGGGAATGGCTGAACAAATTGTGGTTTATGTTGGTGATGGAATACTATTGTTCTCAAAGGAATATTAAAGAAATAATAAAGGAGGAATTCCATGTGAACTGGAACAATATCCAGGAATTGATTTAGAGCGAAAGGAGCAGAATCAGGAGAACATTGTACACAGAGACTGATATTGTGTGGTACAATCTAATGTAGTAGATTTTTCCATTAGTGGCAATGCAGTGATTCTGAACAATTTGGAGGGATCTACAAGAAAGAACACTATCCATATTCAGAGGAAAAACTGTGGGAGTAGAAACACAGAAGAAAAACAACTGATTGATTACATGGGTAGAGGGGATATGATTGGGGATATAGACTCTAAATGAACATCCTAGTGCAAACATCAACAATGTGGAAATAGGTTCTGATTAAGGACACATGTAATATCCAGTAAAATTACATATCAGCTACAGGAAGTGTGGGTTTAGGCAAGGGAGGGAAATAATATGATTCTTGTAACCAAGGAATAATGTTCTAAATTGACTCAATAAATAAATAAAATGCAATAAAAATTTTAATAAAGAGGGAATCAATATATCATCTTCTAGTTATGGTTAATAAATTGCCTTTCACTCTTCTCTTGAACACAGAGAATTCACCTTTGTCATATATATTGGGAATAGTTTTTGCTCAGTTAATTTCCAAAATATTTTAAGGATTTTTTTATTTGCTCCATTAAACTCTCATCTACATCTTTCACTTGTTTTAAAAATATTTTCTCCACACTTCTTTAAGAATAGTTGTTTTGATCTAACTTGGAATATTTGCTTAAGCAGTACAGTAATCTTGGATGGTGGGTTATGTCATAAATCATCTATCTCATCTTTATTATGACTTTAGAATGTTTCTTTCTCCACAAATCCTGCTAAGGTAAATAGAAAAGAATCTGACTTCAGCCTGTCACAATCAGTGTCTGAATACAAAATTTCCTTATTATCACCTAATTTTTCCTCCTTTAATACACTCATCCTTGGTATGTATGCATCAATTTCTTTCACTGTTTAATTTCCTTATCTCATTAACCTTTTTATTTTATTTTAAATTGCATATTCATAGATTTTGACATGGAAGAGATCTTGTATTATATGCTGTCCCCTTATTTTATCAATGAGGAAACTGAGGTTTAGAGAGGTTGATAGACTTTTCCGTAGTCATACAACTGTGTCCAATGTGATATTTAAATGAATTGTCCTGATTGCATGTTCAGCACTTTGTTCAGAAAAACATGTATCTGCTTTTCTATGCTTTCCCTTAATTGAGCACATTGTAAGGAAGATATTAGGAAATAAGTATTGTTTTATTAGTTTAGGGATAAGAAGTAAAGTGACTGACTTGAGAAAAGAACTGGAGTTTGAAACAGAGCTGAGAGAACATGTTAATTTCAGATGGGACAGTTATAATCATTTTTCTATGTCAGTTACTCTCTCTAGCAGTTGGGAGGTGGTCTCTGGAAGTTGGCAGAGACACATGCTCAGAGACTCTCTCTTAGGGCTGGAGGAGGTAACATCTTTGCCTCTCTCTCTGTTTGAGGGAAGGATCTGAAGGAGCTCAGCATTTTCCTTTCCCAATTTGGGAAAAACTATTGACTATCTATTGTGGTTTTTATAGTTTATATAACTCTGAGAAGACCAAAGAAAAACTTTATCTTTGGTTTGGATTCTGAGTCTTTAAGACTCAGAGTCCTAACTGGATTCTTGTTGGGACTCAACTAGCTAGCTTTTGCTATTTTATAATTTGAAGGGGAAGTTAAGATTTATAAGGAAAATAGTGGTAGTTTTTATTTAGATAGTATAAATTTGGGTTAGTTGATCAGAGAGGATTAGTGTAGCCTGTGAACCATAAGAGAAGTGGTTCCTTGCAGAACCAGGGAGTTTATTTGGGTGGATTTAGAATCCCTTTGAATTATAAATATTTTATTTATTCTTATATATTACAATAAATATTTTATGTTTTATAATAAGAGTCTCTTTAGTATCCTTACACCTGGTCCTAAAGGGAAGTTCACATTTGAACTTCACTTTTTCACTGAGGATACTTTGGATTACTTCTACCAAAAGTATCCAAAAGTATCTGAACACTTTGACCCTGATTGGTGAGTAAAACAGAATTGAAAAGTTTTTGAACCTATATTGAACAGTTTTTCTATCGATATTTTGTGAGGCTCATCATTATCATTTTTAAAATTTTTTCAACGTAGAGAATAGAGTGTGAGCTCCATTAGTTTATATGAAATGTCAAGGTACCTTCTGCCAATAGAAGATGTATAAGAGAGCATGGAGAAAAGACTTAGGATGAAATATAAATGTATTGAAATCTGCATTATTGGAGGAGTACCTACATGGTTGAAGATATGTACCAATTGAGGCATCTGTTTAGGTATTGAAATTTTGACTAAATATTATAACATTAAATGTATTTTCTTGAGAAATTAGAACTCTCTTTACCCTTCAGCCTCCTTTGACATGTATGGTACTTTGAGAGCACCACAAGATTTGAAGCAAATTTAGTCCATCATTCAGTGCAAAACATATCTCATGGACTTTTATAAATGTATTTTTTACTTTTTATTTTTTTGAAAATTTTATTTAATTAGTCAGTTTAGAATATTTTTTCTTGTTTACAAGAATCATGTTGTTTCTTTCTCCTCTCCTCACCCTTTCCCATAGCTGATGCACAATTCCACTGGGTTTTACATGTGTCCTTGATCAAAATTTATTTCCATATTGTTGATGTTTGCAATAGGGTGATTTAGAGTCTATATTCTCAGTCATATTCCCTTTGACCTATGTGAGCAAACAGTTGTTTTCTTCTGTGTTTCTACTCCTATGGTTCATCCTCTGAATGTGGATAGTATTCTTTCTCATAGATCTCTCCAAATTGTTCTGGATCAATGAATTGCCACTAATGGAAAAGTCCATTACATTTGATTGTACCACAGTTTATCAGTCTCTGTATATAATGTCCTCCTGGTTCTGCTCCTTTCACTCTGCATTAATTCCTGGAGGTCTTTCCAGTTCACATGGAATTCATCTAGTTCATTATTCCTTTGGGCACAATAGTATTCCATCACCAACATATATCACAGTTTATTCAGCCATTCCCCAATCAAAGGGCATCCCCTCATTTTCCAATTTTTTGCCACCACAAAGAGCACAGCTATGAATATTTTTAAACATGACTTTTTCCTTATGATATCTTTGGGGTATAAAACCAGCAGTGCAATGACGGGATCAAAGGGCAGGCTATCTTTTAGTGCCCTTTGAGCATAGTTCCAAAGATTGCCCTCCAGAATGGTTGGATCAATTCACAAATCTACCAGAAATGCATTAATGTCCCAATTTTTCTCACATGCCCTCCAGAATTCATTACTTTCCATTTCTGTAATGTTAGCCAATCTACTAGGTGTGAGGTGATACCTCAGAGTTGTTTTGATTTACATCTCTCTGATTATAAGAGATTTAGAACATTTTTTCATATATTTATTTTTAGTTTTGATTTATTTATTTGAAAATTGCCTCATGTCCTTTGTCCATTTATCAATTGGGGGAAAGCCTTGATCTTTTTGTACAATTGATTTAGCTCTTTATAAATTTGAGTAATTAGACCTGATTCAGAGCTTTTTGTTATGAAGATTTTCCCCCAATTTGTTGTTGTTACTTATAGTTTCCGTCTTTATATTCAGGTCATTCACCCATTCTGTGTTTCTCTTTCTATAGGATATGAGATGTTTATCCAAACCCAATCTCTCCCATACTATCTTCCAATTTTCCCAGCAATTTTGGTCAAATAGTGGATTTCTGTCCAAAATCTGGGATCTTCGGGTTTATCATAGACTGTTTTGCTGAGGTCACTTGCCCCAAGTCTATTCCACTGATCCTCTCTTCTGTCTCTTAGACAGTACCATATTGTTTTGATGACCACTGCTTTATAGTATAGTTGAAGATCTGGTACTGCTAGATGACCTTCCTTCACACTTTTTTTTTCATTGTTTCCCTGGATATCCTTGATCTTTTGTTCTTCCAAATGAATTTTTTTTTGTGGTTTTTTTCTAATTCATTAAAAACAGTTTCCTGGCAGTTTGATGGGTATGGCACTAAATAAGTAAATAAGTTTTGGTAGGATGGTCATTTTTATTATGTTATCTCATTCTACCCATGAACAATTAATGTTTTTCCAATTATTTAGATCTACTTTTAATTGTATGGAAAGTGTTTTGTAGATGCGTTCATTTAGTTTTGAGTGATTTTAAATGTAATTTCTCTTTCTAATTCTTGCTGCCAGGATATGTTGGAAATATATAGAAATTCTGATGACTTATGTGGGTTTATTTTGTATCCTGCAACTTTGCTAAAGTTGTTGATTATTTCCACTAACTTTTTAGTTGATTCTCTAGGATTCTTTAAGTAGACCAACATATCATCTGCAAAGAGTGATAGCTTAGTTTCCCCATTGCCTATTTTAATACCTTCAATTTCTTTTTTTTTTTCCTCTAATTGCTACTACTAATGTTTCTATTACAATGTTAAATAATAGAGGTGATAATGGGCATCCTTGTTTCACTCCTGATCTTATTGGGAAGGCTTCTATTTTATCTCCATTGCAGATGATGTTTGCTGATACTTTTAGATATATACTGTTTATTCTTTTTAGGAAATGATCTTTATGATTTGCCTCTCCATGTACCCTTACTCATTATTATCTTCTGTTCTATGGTCTGAAAAGGTTGCATTTATTATTTCTGCTTTTGCATGTTTGCAATGTTTTTATGCCCTAGTACAAGGTCAGTCTTTGTGAATGTACCATGTGCTGCTGAAAAGAAGATGTATTCTTCTTTGCCCCTATTTATTTTTCTCTGCATATCTACTAACTCTAATTTTCTAAGATTTCATTCACATCTCTTACCTCTTTATTATTTATTTTTATTTCTTTTATCTAGATCTGATAGAGGAAGGTTTAGGTCTCCCACTAATATAGTTTTACTGTCTATGTCATCCTTGAGCTCCACTAGTTTCTCCTTTTAGAAATTTGTATGTTATATACCATTTGGTGCATACATGTTGAGTACTCACATTTCCTCCTTGTCTATACTGCCTTTTATAAGGATATAATTGCCTTCCACATTTCTTTTAACTAGATCTATTTTACTTTGGCTTTGTCAGATATCATGATTGTGACTCCTGCCTTCTTTTTCTCAGTTGATGACCAATAGATTTTTTCCATCTTCTTACCATTACCCTGTGTGTGTTACCTTCCTGATGTGTGTTTCTTGTAGACAACATGTAGTAAGATTTTGGTCTCTAATCCACTCTGCTATTTGCTTCCATTTTATGGGTGAGTTCATTCCATTCACATCCAGAGTTATGATTACCAGCTGTGTATTTCCCAACATTTTGATTTCTACTCCTAGTCCTGCCCTTTCTTCTTTCACTGTTTCTTTCTACATCAGTGTTTTCTTTAATCAGTCCCCCTATTTCCTACTCTTATTTTGCTTCCCTTCTCCCCCTTCTTATTCCCCTCTTATTTTTCTTTAGGGTCTTTTTAAACTACCCCCCACACTCTCCCTCCCCTTGTATTACATCCCTCCCCACCAGTCCATTGGTTACCCTTTTAATTCTCTATAGTGCCCAAATCCATTCTCTGCCCTGATTTTTTCCCTCTTTGAGTCTATTTCAATGAATGTAAGAATTAAGTATTTCCTGTCTCCAACCTCTTCACTCTTTCAGTGTATTGGTGTTCTCCCCCACTCCTGCCTTGTGGTTCTTTATGAAATATAAATTTACCCTATTTTTTCTCTTTTCCCATTTCTTTTAGTATTAACCTCTTTTTTACATCCATCTCTCTCTCTCTCTCTCTCTCTCTCTCTCTCTCTCTATATATATATATATATATATATATATATATATATATATATAGACCCTATACAATCTGTCACTGTTCACTCTAAGTATAATTCTTCTAGCTACCCATGATAATAACAGTTTTCATGATTTAACAATATTCTCTTTTCTAAAGTTGATACTAATCATTTTAACTTATTAGGTCCTTTAAAACGTTTCCCTCCCCCTTTCTTAATTACCTTTTGTTGATTCTCTTGAGTTCTTTGTTTGGGCATCTAATTTTCTGTTTAAGTCAGATCTTTTCTTTATGAATGCTTGGAAGTCTTCTATTTTATTAAATGATCATACTTTCCCCTACAAGAATATGATCAGTTTTGATGGGTAATTGATTCTTGGTTGTAGATTTAGCTTCCTTGCTTTGCCCTTGGAGTTTAGTCAGCAAGGCTCTCAGAGCAGTCTGTAAGGGAGGGGTGTTGGAGCTTGAGCTTCCTTGTCCTTTGAAGGCTTCTTATGTGTCCTATTGATAAGACTGAACCAAGGCAAAGTTGATCTGCAAAGTTAGATGTGCCCTGAGACCAAAACCTTGAGAAGGGGGAGGGGGGGCAAGATGGAGTGTCTTGGCTACAACTAGGCTGCCTTCTCTGTGCTACTCCTTCATCTGCTTCCCTGCCACCTGTTTTCAACACCCTGAGCCTGTACAGCTGTGCCAGCAAGGTACTCCCTCTGGACTATCACCCTTGTTCACCCAGAGATTTCAGCCACCACTGGAGGCTTAGCACTGTGGGGGAGGGGTCCTGGAACCTTCCTTCTTCCTTCCCCTTAAACCCGAGTGTTATAGAATTCAGGATTTTTGGGTGGTGTACCTTTTAAGTTGAGTCTAACAGGAGGTTTCCCTAGCTCTGTTCTGTTGTTAGATTTGTTTTTCAGTCCCCTCAAGGCATTGTGTTTTTGACTGGTGAGGAAGGGTTTTGCAGAGGTCTGAACTTTTGCTGCCTCTAAGCCCTATTTTTTTAATGAGGAAAATATATTAATTCAAAACACAAGGCATTTATTAATCAGTATAAGGAAAATAAATGATGAGAAAGAACCTCAACTTGAACACATGTGTACACTCTTTCACAGGTTACCATATTATTAACAAGAAAAGGGACTCATTATAGGGAACATAATTAGATGAGGAATATATAGGAATGTATACAGATAGTGATCTATATATCAGTTAGCACCTACTATATGCTAGGCACTGAGTGTGGTGCCGGAAATACATGGACAAAAATGAAACAGCTTTTGAATTCCAGGATTTTACATTCTAGTTAGAGTGACAACATGAACATATCCAATTATAGAGAATAAATTCAGAATAAATAGAAGGTAATTTAGAAAACATACATATCCAGAGAATAAACACTTCTAGGCAATTCACATGACTAAGACTGAATCCCTCTTGGATCAATTCTCTGTCTCTGACCAAGCAGCTTCTTTTCTTACAGAGGTACATATATTTGCTGATGATATAAGTGGATTATGAACCACTTTCTTAGCTTAACTGGAGTATTCTGATTTTCTCTGTCATGCTGTCATTCAGGTATCATTTCATCTGAGTTACTTTCTATAAACTGTTTGTTCATGTCATTTTTTGGTTATAAATTGCTGTGCTGAAGAAGGAAAGTCTATCAGTTCTTTACCCTCATGTCCTAAGAGAATATTTTAGTACTTTTGGATTTCAGACTTCGATGAACCTTAGCTAGCTAGAGAAGCTCCATAATATTTGCCTGTCATTTCTCCTAAGGTCTCCTTTGGTACTTGTATTATCTCAGCTGAAACTTTTATATCAGTTTTATATGAGTTATAGTAGAATTTCTTTTAATTTACATACCCTAGTCAACATGAGAACTTATAAATAATCATGGGAATTCCAATGAGTCAAATTACAAAGGAACTTAGTGGAATTCCTCTCAATTAGCACAGTGTCCCTGGTCTATCTTGGGTCTAAGAAAATATCTTTGAGAGCAAAACTTTCTTCCAATAAGCAAATTACTATGTCCCCTACATGCATGGAAAAGGCTGCTTGATCTCTTTTCTCAAATTGATCAGTATTTCATGCCTGGAGTTGTGTTTTTAATAATGCAAACCTACTTGTTCTGATCCATCTTCTCTCTCTCACCATTTCTAAAGACCTGCTTTTACATGGGATAGAAAGAAAAAAAAAAGTATTACATGCAAAACAAATCTATGACCATTATGTTATTAGTATCATTCTCTATCTACCTGAAATGTATCCTGCTTATGGAGTTGAATGAATGTATGCTCCTAGAAAGAAGGATTGGTGGTTGCTTAGATGGAGCAACTGGAAGCTTAGATGAAGCAATTTTCTAATTCCCAGTTTATCTATTCTAATGTGAGAATTTATATGCCAGAAATGGGTTTTTCCTTACCTTCTGTTTTTTTTTCTATTCCCCCTAACAAACTCAATAATTCCCTTTGAATTGAGAACCTTTTTCATAAAACTTGTCCTAAAAGAGTTAAATATCCACTATAGCAAAGCTATAGTGGATACTATTCTAGAAAAAAAACAATGAGATCAAGAAAATAAACATCCTTCCATCCAGGTATGCAGATGATATAATAAGTTGCCAGGATATGCACTTAGACAGAACTGATATTATTTGAAATGGTATTGGATCTATTTCTGACCAAAAGAAAATTTTAATACATACCATTTCGCAACTCTGGATTCATTTCATTGTCTTACTTAGAAATCATGATCCAAAATGCAATCTAGAATTAAATACAAATATATTCTATCCTAATTGGCAGTTGTCTGATCCTCATAACATTTCACCTAACATTCTGTCAACTCTTCCACAGTGCTCATAGTTGACCTCGTATCTCTGTATATGTCTAATTTTCTTTCTTGGATTATAAATTCTTTTAGAGCCGAAAATGTATCTCATCAATATTTTTATCTTCCCAATTATATCAGGTGTTTTATGAATTGTTTTTTGGTTAATTGAATTTTTTCTTTTACTACCTTAGCAGAAATAAGAAAGAGTGAGATTTGATAATGGAATACAGAGGTTGAGGTCAGGAAGGGAAATGCAGGGAGAAATAATAGTAATGAGTAGCACTGACCAGTTATTGAATAGGATGGGGTTGTGGTTGCAAAGTAATAAGAAAATAATAACAAAATCAGAATAGGGAATAGAGAATCTGTGGGTTCATGAATGAAGGAAGGGATAAAAAGATAAAACATCCATCAGAAAAACTCAGGGTAGCTGACTCTAGTGATAGATATTGAGAAGGGGGAAACTTATATTTCTTCTACAGATAAATGAACAGTCTTCTACTCAACAACTTGGGTTGTTGCTTTGTTTTTTAGGGTTTTGTGGGCAGTTCTTGAAAAAAACTAGACTCTATTTTTCCCATTGTCCTAAGTTTCAGCACTTTTTCTTATATTCTTAATTGGGCTGGCAATTTAAGTGCAATTTAAAAATCACTTTTCTGGCCAATCAAACTCTGAATGATAATCATGTGACTTTCTTAAAGAAAATGATGTAAAAGTAGGTCATTACAGAAGAAATGGTGGATTTTTTTTCAAAGGACAAATTCAATTTTCACATTCAAATTTATTCCAACCTCCTGGATCCTATTATAGTAAGGCAGAGTATTAGGAAAAATATCATCATTCTAATTATACCAAGTTGTGCACTAGGATTATAGGGAGTATACATTTATATGTATATATATATATATATATATATATGTGTGTGTGTGTGTGTGTGTGTGTGTGTGTGTGTGTTTGAATATATATATATTTAATGGAGCTTTCAGAAATTCCATCTAAATTAATTTTGTTTTGTAAAAGAATTCCTTTTTTAGAAGTCATTGACTATCAAATATGACTTCCCTCCTTTCTTCTTCCTTAACTCAGTGTTGTTAGACCTAGAGAAAGAATGTGACTATAAATAATGTTTTTAAAAATGATGTTTCATTTTATAATCACCAAAGGACTCTTTTAAATTGATGTGTCCTAGGCATCTAAACAACGGGCAGAGTTCTCTGATTACTATTATTCCCCATAAATTGATGAGCCATAGCCAATTTTATATGTCAGTTTCTCTCTGTCCAAAATAAAGAAACTAGAAAATGAGTCTGATTTTGTCTTCCAAATTCATGAAGATACTGTGAGAATGACTTCTGGATAATGAGCTGGAGCATCAACATCCAAATGGGTATTCTCTATGAGTCCATCAACCGATATTATATTATGTCTAAGTATACTTTAACTTTAAAACCTCACTGTGATGAAATCTAGTTGTGTTCTCCAAATATTGATCTCAAATCTACAAAGATAGCTAAGGTTGAAGAATTAAGTGACTCCCTATCAGGAGACAGTCACTTACACAGAAATCAAAGTGAGTCAATGGATTCCAGTGTAACCTTACCTTAAGTGAAAACTATCCAATTGTTCTGCTTTGTCACTAAGGAAACTAGCCTAAGAGAACAGTCATCCTCAGGCACGATGCTGCATGAGTGCTAAATCTAGTTGCCAAGTTGGCTGACTGCCCTTAGAATGCAACTATAAATACCACTTTTCTATTATGTGTAAGTGTTTTAATCCCAGCACTTAGAACAATGATATTTGCTGAGGTCCTGCAGTTTACATCTATTATAACACTATACATTTTAGTATCCAGTGAAGGTCCCTTTTATCCTAGGAAAGTCAATGGGCTTTCTGTTTGGTCATAGAGATTTTTGTCATTGTTGGTATAAGAAGAGCTGTGAATTATGGCTTTGCCCCCAAGACATGCTTGCACTCTAATGTGTAAATCACGGAGTCAACAGACAATATTTTATTTCCATTGTACATTACAGAGACATACTCTCTTCCTTCCAAACTGCATAATGGAAGATTTTTCACACTCTGGGTCCTTCATTCAGGCATAGGTCATGTTGCACTATTTTCCACTGCTAAGTAGAATTAATTCAGGCAGACTGCTAATTAAAGTGCCTTTTCATTCCGTACATAGTTTGTTCTTTAAAAGGTCAGTTCCTTTCACACATTCAATTAGAATGAATGCTAATTTTTGACTTCTTTGATTCTCTCCTTCATCTTCTCCTTCCCCCATAACCATCCCTCCCTCTCGTATTCTTGCTCTTTCTTCCATCTCTCCTACTGTTTAATTACAATGATGCTGATGTGTTTATGTGGTATTTTCTCTTCTTCAATGACCTCCATATGCTTCCAAAATATCATATGGTGGGAAATGACTTTATTCTAACCTTTATATAAATCAGAATTTGGATTAAAAAAAAAGGATTTGCTCCTAGATATCCATTTCTTCCTGCAATATTGTAGGGGTTCTTTAATTTAGTAGGAAGTTGAGATAATTGATTTATAAGGTCTTTCTCTGTAACCTCAAAATTTTGTGATTGTGATTGGGAAAAATTTTGCAAAACCTAAAATCAATATTTTATATTTATCTTTAACTTTTATTAAATGGTAGTTTAGCAAAAATTTAGTTTAGCAAAGATCTGATTCAGTAATCTCAAATATTACTTTAATAAAGTGATATTAGAATAATTGAAACTCCATATTTTTACAGATATAGAAACTGAAGCTGAGAAGTGAAATTATCTCAGGACTGCAGAATCTAGGAACTGCAAAAGACCTCAGGAGCCATCTCTTTCAATCTCTATCTGAGCAAGAGTCTTCAGTATAATGTTCCAAAAGTTTTCCAATTTCTTTTCAAATACCTTCAGAGAAGAAGGGATCTCATCACAACCTGAAGACATCTCACTTTAGTTCTGGACAGTTATTCTTATTAAATATTTTCTTTATATTTAGTTTAAATCTATGTTTTCCATTCATTGTCCTGAATACTGGACTTTGGGGCCATCAATGAATCTAATTCCACCTCTATACTACAATCCTTTAGATTTGAGATTTGAAAGTGGCACCTCCAATTATGAAGCCAGTACTCCATTGAAATGACTTAACCAAGGTTAAACAGCTAGTTAGACAACAAATCAAGATTAGATCTGGTCTTCTGGTTCAGGTCTCATTTTACTATGTCTTACTGCAAATGCTATTTCAAAGGGAAGTGTGAGAAGGAATTACCTTATTGAAAGAACCACTGAACAAAGCACTCATCCTCCCCCAATCCCATATTCTCTCCTCCTTAATATTGTATAATTAGAATTTTGCTCCCCAGGGACTCTCTCTCCCAGCATCCTATTTATGTATCTATGCTAAGTACTAAGGTAGAGAAGATATGTTTCTTGTAGTTCCACCTTCTCTTTTTTTTCCCCCAAGGAACAGGATTTGTGGAAGTTGAGGTGAGTTTCAGGCAGGAGAATTTTACTCATGTGGCTTTAACTCAGGCTTTTACTTTTGTTCTTTTATTTCTTCTAATTCAAGTGATTATTAATAAACTTTATAAAATACTTTAAATTATTGGATATTAATTTAGGTCTACCAATATGAATAGTAAAGAACTTGGAAATCATACTTACTTTATTGACTTTGTGTGTTTGTATGGGGGGGGGGGAGTGTCAAGAAATACATCAATTACTTATACAGAGGTAATGGAATGTCCAGGATGAATAATAACATAAGAACAAATAAAAATAGCCCTTGATTGTACCTCTTGCCAAGAGGGGAAAAAATCACATATAGCCTAATCTATCTTTCCAAACAAACTTAATAGCTCTAATGTCTATGCTTGGATATAGTCTCTCAAAAAAATAATTTTCTTATTGAAGAAATAGTACAAGGTGAACAAAGAAGGAGGGATTTTTTTTTTTACAATCTTCTTGAAACATTACTATTTCACAAATCCAGGGACAACACAAAGAAATTTTGAAAACGTGTAACATAAAGTAAAGAATGAAAAAAATACCAATTCAATGTAATTAGTTTGGAAATATTTTTTTAAGTAGAAAAGCCCTTTATTTACACCCTTGCAAAAGGAGGTGCCCCATAAGTCTGGTGACAGACACACCTTGAGGGCAGGAACAACAGGATACATTTCCTAAATTTAGTGCAGCCCATACCAATAATATTTCCTCTTTTGCGGAATTCTTTAGAGATTACAGCCTATCTGAAAATACTAACCCATTTTAGTACTTACCCTTGATTGCATTTCCCTTTACTCTCCTTTCTGAGACCCCAAACCTTAATCATTTTTCCTTTTATGGTCATTCTCTACCCCTTGGTAAGCAGAGTGGACTGAACTCTGATACAGAACTAAATTGGGTTTCTGCTAAGTTCACTCTTTTCCAACCACAGTTTTAACCACGAGGCTCTTTCTATTTTTTAAAAAAAATCAATCAATTAATTAATTTAGCATATTTTTCCTGGGTTACATGTTCCTTGTCCTCTCTTTCCCTTCTTCCCTCCTGCCTCTCAGAGTTGACAAGAAATTCAACTGGGATTGCTCAAAACGTATTTCCATATTGTTCACATTTATAATAGAGTAATCTTTTAGAACCAGAAAAACCTCAATCATGATCAATCATGTGTTTTTTTTCTTCTGGGTTTCTAATCTCACAGTTCTTCCTCTGGATGTGGATAGCATTCTTTCTCATAAATCCCTTGGGATTCTTCATCATTGCATTGCTGCCAGTAGCAGAGTCTATTGCATTTTATCATTCCATAATATTTCACTTTCTGTATACAATGTTCTCCTGCTTCTGCTCCTTTCACTCTCCATCATTTAGTGTAGGTCTTTCCAGTTTATGTAGAAATCCTCCAGTTCATCACTCCTTACAGCACAAAAATATTCCATCACCCACAGAAACCACAAGTTGTTTAGCCATTCCCCAATTGATGGGCAGTCCCTCCTTTTCCAATTTTTTTTTTGAGCCACGACAAAGAATACAGCTATAAATATTTTGTTGCAAACATTTTTTTATCTCTTTGGGGTACAAACCCAGCAGTACAATAGCTGGATCAAAGGGCAGGCAGTCTTTTAAAACCCTTTGGGCATAATTACAAATCATCTTCCAGAATGGTTGGCTCAATTCACAACTCCAGCAGCAGTGTATTAGTGTTTCATTGTTGCCACATCCCCTTCAAAATTTATTACTTTTCTTTGCTGTCATGTTAGCCAATCTTCTAGGTATGAGGTGGTACCTTAGAGTTGTTTTCATTTGCATTTCTTTAATTAGGAGGGATTTAGAACACTTTTTAATGTAATTATTGATAGTTTTGATTTCTTAATCTTAAAACTGCCTATTCATATCCCTTCACCACTTGTCAATTAAGGAATGGCTTGATTTTTTGTAAATTTGATTAGTTTTTTTTTTATATATTTGGGAAATTATACCTTTGTCAGAGTTTTTTAATAAAATCTCCCCCACTCCACTCCAGTTTGTTGTTTCCTTTCTAATCTTGGTTGCATTGATTTTGCTTGAATAAAACCTTTTAAATTTAATATAATCAAAATTATTTATTTTACAATTTGTACTGTTCTCTATCTCTTGCTTGGTCTTAAATTCCTTCCTTTCCCATAGATCAGAAAGGTACACTCCTAGTCTATGTTCTCCTAATTTATTTAAAATTTTTCTCTTTATGTTTAAGTCATTTACTCATTTTGAATTTATCTTAGTATAGGGTATAAGATCTTGACCTAAATCTAATTTTTCCCATACTGTTTTCCAATTTTCACAGCAGGTTTTGTTAAATAGTAAGTTCTTCTTAAAAAAGCTGGGATCCTTGGATTTATTGAGCATAAGCTTGCAGAGGTCATTTACCCCTAGTCTATTCCATTGATCCACCCTTCTGTTTCTTAGCCAATACCATATTGTTTTGAATGACCACTGCTTTATAGAACAGTTTAAGATCTGGTACTGCTAGGCCACTTTATTCACATTTTTTTTCATTAGTTCCCTTGATATTGCTGATCTTTTGTTCGTTCAGATGAACCTTGTTATATATTTTTCTAATTCTATAAAAAGTTTCTTGATAGTTTGATAGAAATGGCACTGAATAAATAAATTAATTTAGGCATGATTGTCATTTTTATTATATTAGCTAGTCTTACCCATGAGTAATTAATGTTTTTATCCAATTATTTAGATATGGGACTCTTTCTTTTTGCCCTGAGGAATCAAAATTGAGGTTTGGAAGGTAGAAAAGGTTTGACCTGACAAAATTTGGTTGGAGATGTTGCAAATAGAAATCCTTATTTACCTCATGTTCAAGTACTACTAGTTCTTCAGTTCCAGTGCCATTATCTTTTATGGTAGCACTTGGAAAGGGTTTAGCTACTGATTTTTCAATATTTTTGTTGACCACTTATTTAACATCTCCCAAGTTAACAGAGAAACAAATCTTGGCAGCATGGGCCAGATATTGTGATATAATCTGGGAATACAAAAGCGAGAATACCTACCCTCATGAGTTTATATTTTATCAGAAATCTAAATGTTCCCACTCATCATTTACTGCTTTATGAACAATGTGTCAATACTGAAGCCTTATAAAGATTCTGAATGCAAATAGGACATTTAAAATAGTATATGACATGACATTAGGTGCCTTATTCCATGTCCCATACCCTTAGTTCATGTCTCATATCCATGCATTCATGTTTCGTTTAATTATGGAGACTTTGTTTATGTGACATGAAATGGAAGAATATTTTCACTTAATCAAATCAAGTCCTAAATTATGGATGTGGAAATTGGACCTAGAGAGGTTAAGTGACTTATCTAGAATCATAAAACTAGGTAGGGGGAAGATCTGATCCTGATCCTAGATCTAACATTCAGTCTAGTCCTCCTACCATGCTGCTTCAGCCAAGGAAAATGGAAATGCTAGGGTTCAGGATTGTATGACTTTTTCCAGTCCCTGATTTATTCCAATTAGTCACCCTGGTACTTTCTATGCAAATTGAGTTAAATGTTTAAGAAAATGTTGGAGGGGAGATTGAGGGAGCTTTGTGACTTAACAATGAAATTCATGTCTAGCTTCTATTTATTACATAGCAACAGGTCAAACCTTTCATATTAAAAAAAATATATGAAATGGATTGTTCATTTGGAAAGTTTAAAGAAAGTAAAGGAATGAATGTCAATAAAACACAGTTTCCCACTGAGTGAACATGCTGAGTGAACTTTGTAAATGAATAAAATTAAAGCCTAAATTATCATCAACTTTTTATTTATAGTTGCTATTAATAGAAGCTATTTTTGTTTAGACAACAGCTTGCTTTCAGTTCATAGCAACCTTCTTTCTTCATTCTGTCATTAGACTTTAATATTGCCCTTACATGACTTTGATATGTTATTTACCCAGTTTCATGCCTTTGGCCATTGCCATACACTGAAACATTGATAAGAAGGAAAGAGGTCCTATTGATCTATGTGTTAACTTCTGAGTTCAGAGAAAAATAGATCCAATAAAGTGAGTTGTTTTGTGTATTAGTGTTTTCTAAGTACGTCCCACTTTAATATATTTTCAGATGGCCTTTAAAAACAAATATATATGCAAATTTATTAATATCACTTTTAATTATTGTAATCATATGGGTACAAAGAGTAGGACTTAAAAGATACCTTATTTTTTGACATCAAATTATTTATTGTAAGTGCCACATATGTGATTTGAATAGCCCATTGCCAATAATTATAGAATTTCTGGAATGACTATGGGATTATACATAAACACCTCGCCTGATGTGGGTCTGTATGACAGAAATGAAGAAAATGTCATAAAATACAAACAGAAAGACTTTTATACATACAAATAAAAATAATCCTGTAACCATAAGAAGGTACTTCACTTTAGGAAATGATACAATGTTTAACAGAGTGAAGGAACTGGAATTCATTTCTTTATTTCTTTATTTATAAATTTAATTTAATTTTTATTTTATTTCGTTTGGTAAATTTCAAACAAAAATCATATTCTATTCCTCCCTCCCATTACCTCACCCTTCCCATTGCTGACGCGCAATTCCACTGGGTATTACATGTGTCCTTGATCAGAACCTATTTCTATGCTGTTGGTGTTTGCACTAGGATATTCCTTTAGTATCTATATCCCCAATTATATCCTCCTCGACCCATGTAACCAAGCAATGATTTTTCTTCTGTGTTTCTACTCCCTCCAGGTTGTTCAGGATCACTACATTGCCACTAATGGAGAAGTCCATTACATTCGATCGTATCACAGTGTATCAATCTCTGTATACATTGTTCTGGTTCTGCTCCTCTCGCTCTGCATCACTTCCTGGAGGTTGTTCCAGCACCCATGGAATTCCTACAGTTCATTATTCCTTTGAGCACAATAGTATTCCATCACCAAACATGTATCACAATTTGTTCAGCCATTCCCCAATTGAAGGGCATCCCCTCATTCTCCATTTTTTTAGTACCACAAAGAGCACTGCTATGAATATTCTTGCACATGTCTTTTTCCTTATTATCTTTTTGGGGTACAAACCCAGCAGTGCTATGCCTGGATCAAAGGGAAGACAGTCTTTTAGTGCTCTTTGGGCATGAATGAAGTGGAATTTAGAAAGGAAGCTTTCCACAAAATGCTCTTAATTCTAGTTCTTTCCCTCTATTTATTATTTTCTATTTATTCTTGTACATTTGTACATTCCTATGTATCCTTGTACATATTTGTTTACATGTTGTCTCCCTTACTAGCTTTTAACCTCTATGAGGGCAGGGACTGTTCTTTGTCTCTTTCTGTATCCCTAGCACTTAGCACAGTCCTTGGTACATAGTAGACACTTAAATTTTTATTTAAAAAATTGATTAATTATATCATGTTCTCATAGATATCCATTGAAATTCAAATGATTCTTCTTGGGAAAAGTTGTAATGTAAAAGTGACATGATGTAAAAGTCACTCAGTTTTGATAGGGAAAGAGATTAAGTAAAATTAAATTCTCTGTACTATGACCTGGAACTTGTGACTATGGCAGGTAAGATGGCAACATTCCCTTTGTCGAAGAGAAGATAATTTACTATATACACCTCTCAGAAGCCTTTCAAAACTTTAGTGACTAGGACCATGGACAGATTGTTGTTTTTTGGTTTGGGATTCCTAGTTTGATTTTTTTCCCTCAACTGTATTAGAATGTAGAGAATAGTGAAGTTAGAGCAATTAATGCTCTTTCCATCTAGTGTTGATAGGATTTCAAGAAGGGAGTATATAGTGAATGAATTTGGTATATTCTCACATAAGTTTCTGTTGGGCTAGAAAAAAGTGCCCATAGAATTCTATTAATATTTAATGAATATCTTTTAAATCTATTTTCTCTCTATTTTGTACTTCAATTTTTGTGTATTTCCACTGAGTCAATTAATGTATGATAAAGTTTGCTTTTATGAGAAGAATCATGCTAAAGCAAAAGCTTTTAAAATAGGATCCACAGACTACTTGTGGATAGATTTCAGGGGTGTGAGTGAAGTAAGATAAAAAAACCTTTTTAATTTACATGAATGCCTAAGAGAAATTTTGCAACTTCTTCAATATGGATTTATATATAAATATATTCATATTATTGAATATATAAATATAAAATAATTATAAATACATATAAATAAAAATAAATATAGTAAATATTTCATGATCAGTCTTTAGGTTTTGCCAAACTGCCAAAGGGGACTCTAAAAAGAAAAACAAAAGGTTAAGAGCCACTGTTCTAAAGGAAGTCTTAAAGGAATAAAATTTGTCTACAAAGAAGTGATGTGGTAAAGACATTTTATTGATAAATTTAGCTTTTATTAACAGCTATATACATTCTAATATATGAACAAGAGCTCTTCCCAGTAATGCGCAAATTTGAAAAAAGAACAAGTTACAAACTCTCAAACCAAGCCAATACATGAATAAAGGAAAATAAACAAACAAATGAAACAAACAAAAACTATCACATGACTATACATGCAAATAAAGTTTAGAAATTAAACAAAGAAATTATCGATATACACCTAAATTTTAATGAGGAAACACAAATGTTTTTCATGGTTTTTCCCATGAATTTTATTCTGTTTAATATGATGTTCCCTTATCCAGTGAAAGTCAGCATATAAATTTGTTCTTTTGGTTCTGCATCTTTTTCAACCTTCTGCTTTTGCCACACTGTGCTTTGGGCCAGACCCCTCCTGAGTGTTCACAGACCTCTCTTGACCTCTTCCCTTATACTGGAAAAAAAATGATTCATTATGATTTTTTGTCAGTGATACCTCTAAAAATTCAGTTTAAGGAGTTTAAAAAATTCTTTGGAGGTATGAGTTGGGAGAGCTCAGCAAAATTGCTGACTTCACTTTTCTATCTTTGCTCCACATTTAATTAATCTTATTTTTTACCAAAGTGTCCTGCAGGTTTTCCTCACAGCTTTTTTTAATTAAATATTGAATTTGTTACCCATCAACTTGTGTCCTTGAAATTATCAAACATTATTGTGGTCAAAACTTGCTTCTATAATTTAATACATTGATCCATTTTCTAATTTTTCTCTAGTGTTAGATAACTTTGGTAGTTAATGCTAATAGAATAATTATCAAATTCAATGGGCCATACATTTTTATTTGCTCTAGTTTTTCCATTTTTTGACTATATGTTGAACTCCCCCTCCATTTTATAAGAATTAGGCTTAAATTTCACCTATATGTCTCCCCTTTAGGCTATTTCCCTAATTCAACCTTTTAGATTGGGTCTCCTAGATGATGGCTATCTCAATTAAAAATGCTATGTGGGCTTGAATAAAATTAAAAAGCTTATTTCTAAAGTTTGATTCTCTTCTGGGTAAACATGGCAGCAATCCAGATGCAGGACTCTTCCTCTCTTCAGCATCTACTGATATAGACTACCTCAAAAGACCAAAAAAGCCAAATTCATATGAACAAAGGGACTCAACAGTAGGGCACAGAAATGAAAGTACATGGGATTTGGGTATTTCCACACTACAAGGGGGTGAAAAATATTCCACCAAAATGCAAGCTGACCTACCATCCCCCACCCCACCTAAGGAGCCAGAGTCAGAGCCAGCACATGCTAGAATCAATGAGTGAGTAAGGGGCACATATAGAAGGAGTGAGGAGCACCTCTAAGTCCTTGGCAGCTGACTAAGACCACCAAAGACCTACCCCTGAGAGCAGCTAGACTTGAAACCCCAGCAGTCTGAAAAGCTTAGATAGTGAGCACTGGCAGGGAGATAGCACAGAGAAGGGCAGCAAACAGTAGAAGCTTCAGAGACTCAGGAGGTGACCTCAGGCAAAATACTTGCTCCTTAGCTCCATACACAGAGAGACTGCAGTCCTCACTCAGATTTCTGATTGGAAAGGGAAGGAAAAACCACCATAGTGATGGAAAACAGTGCCCAGGAACAACCTCCCAGCACCAAGAAAAACAAGAAGAAAGGGTTGACCCTGGATAATTTTTAAGGAGAAAGACCCCAGACTACAGAGGAAAGAAAAGAAGAGAAACAAATAAATGCACCAAAACCTTCCAAAAAATGGAAATTTGCCACAAGCTCTTGAAGAACTTAAATTGGAGCTTATCAAAAAGATGGGAGCCTTCTGGCAGGAAAAGTGGGGAGCAGTTTAAAAAACAAAATAACAGTTTAAAGGACAAGAACTCCCAATTGGAGAAACAGTTGGAAGCCACAAAAAGTAGGACAGACAAAACCAAAAAGGAAAATCAAAAGGTTATAGCAGAAAATCCAGCCTTAAAGACCAGAACTGGGCAATTGGAAGTCACTGATCTTGAAAAACAGCAAGAATTAATAAAGCAAAGTCAAAAAGATTGACAAAATAGAAGAAAACATAAAATATCTCACTGGCAAGATGACAGATCAGGAAAACCAATCATAAAGTGATAATCTGAGAATCAATGGTATAACTGAAAACCCATAAATAAACAGAAATCTTGACATCATACTATAAGAAAGCATTCAAGAAAACTGCCTTGATGTTCTTGAACAAGGGGGCAAAATAGACATTGGAAGAGTTCATAGAACACATTCTACACAAAATCCTCAAAAGACAACTCCCAGGAATGTAATTACCAAATTCGAGAGCTTCCAAGTCAAGGAGAAAATTTTACAAGAAGCCAAAAAGAGATGATTTAGATATAAAGGAGCACCAATCAGGATTACACAACATCTGGCAGCTTCCAAATGAAAGGACCACAACGCTTGGCATATGATATTCAGAAAGGCAAAAGAATTGGGTCTTCAACCAAGGATCATCTACCCATCAAAACTGACTATATACTTCCAGGGAAAAGAATGGACATTCAAAAAAAGTAGAAGATTTCCAAGTATTTGTAAATGAAAAGACCACAACTAAGTGGAAAGTTTGATATTCAAACACAAAGATCAAGAGAAACATGAAAAGGTAAATAAGACAGAGAGGAAAAAGTGGAAAATGTTTTTTATTTCAAACTTTCTTTTTTAAGGGCTTCAATAAGATAAAATTGTTTATATTAATATGTCGGGAACATGTTATTTGTAGCTCTCAAAAATTATATTCTTTATTATAGTAATCAGGAGAATCATTTACAGGAAAAGATTAGGGTAATAAGTGGTATAAGATTATATGCAAAAAAGGGAGGGGGGAATCAAAGATGGCACCAAGAGATACTTGAAGAAATAAGATAAATAAGATAATCTTCATCACACAAAGAGACACATGGGAAGGGGTGGGGGAAGAATACTCTTATAAAAAGGAGAGGAAGAGAGTGCTAATAGGTAATACTCAAACCTTGCTCTCAGTGAAATAAATTCTGAGAGGGAAGAATATCTATATCCATGGGGTATCGAATTCTATTTTACCCTACATAGAAAGTGAGAAGGGAAAACTAACAGGGGTACTGGAGCAGGGAGTAAAAAAATGGATGGAAAAAGAGGGAGGAGGGAACTTAACAGACCCTAAAATAAGAAGAAGTGAATAAAAAGGGAGGGGGGAGAAAGGGAAGCATATTACAGGTGGAGTATAGGGGACTGATTAAAAGCAAACCATTGATTTAAAAGGATATAGCAAAAGAAGAAAGGACAGAACTATTAGAGGATATCAAATTGCAGGGGAATACAAAATGGCCATCATAACTTTGAATGTGAATGGGATGAACCCAGCCATTAAACAAAAACAAATAGCAGAGTGGATTAGAAATCACAATTCTACCATATGTTGTCTACAAGAAACATACAAGAGGCCTGTAGACATTCACAAGGTTAGAATTAAAGGTTGGAGAAAAATCTATTGTGCCTAAACTGATAGAAAGAAGACAGGACTTGTAATCATGATATCTCACAAAGCCAAAGTAAAAATAGACCTGATTAAAAGGAATAGGGAAGATAACAACATTCTGATAAAACGCAGTATAGACAATGAGGAAATATCAGTACTAAATATATATGCACCAAATGGTATAGCATCTAAATTTCTAAAGGAGAAACTAGTGGACTTGAAGGAGGAAATAGATAGTAAAAGTATACTAGTAGGAGACCTGAGCTTACCATGATCAAATTTAGATAAATAAAAAAAAATAAGAAAGAGGTAAGAGATGTGAATGAAATCTTAGAAAAATTAGAGTTAATAGATATATGGAGAAAAATAAATAGGGACAAAAAGGAATACACCTTCATTTCAGCAGCACATGGTACATTCACAAAGATTTACCATGTACTAGGACATAAAAAAAAACATGGCAAACAAATTCAGAAAAACAGAAATAATAAATGCAAACTTTTCAGAACATAACACAATAAAAATAATGATCAGTAAGGGTACATGGAGAACCAAATCAAAAATTAATTGGAAATTAAAGACGATTCTCCAAAATTGGTTACTTTAAAAAGAACAAATCATAGAAACAGAAATTTCATTGAAGAAAATGACAATAATGAGACATCCATTCAAAATCTTTGGGGTGCAACCAAAGCAGTACTCAGGGGAAAATTTATATACTTGAGTTCATATTTTAACAAATTACAGAGGGCAGGGGTCATTGAATTGGGCATGCAAATTAAAAAACTAGAAAGTGAACAAATTAAAAATCCCCAGTTGAAAACTAAATTAGAGAATCTAAAAATCAAGGAAGAAATTAATGAAATCGAAAGTGAAAGAACTATTGAATTAATAAATACAAATAGAAGCTGGTATTTTGGGGAAAACAAATAAAATAGACAAAGTACTGGTCAATCCAATAAAAAATAAGGAAAGAAGAAAACCAAATTAAAGGTATCATAGATGAAAAGGGAGACCTCACCTCTAATGAAGAGGAAATTAAGGCAATCATTAAAAACTATTTTGACCAATTATATGGCAACAAATATGGCGATCAAGGTGATATGGATGAATATTTACAAAAATATAAATTGCCTAGATTAACTGAAGAAGAAATAGGATTCTTTTTTTTTTTTTAATTTTAAACATTATTTTATTTGGTCATTTCCAAACATTATTCACTGGAAACAAAGATCATTTTCTTTTCCTCCCTTCCCCCCCTCCCACCACTTTTCCCTCTTCCATAGCTGACGCACAATTCCACTGGTTATCACATGTGTTCTTGACTCAAACCCATTTCCCTGTTGTTGGTATTTGCATTAGAGTGTTCATTTAGAGTCTCTACTCAGTCATATTCCCTCAACCCCTATAGTCAAGCAGTTGCTTTTCATCGGTGTTTTTACTCCCACAGTTTGTCCTCTGCTTGTGGATAGTATTTTTTAGATCCCTGCAGATTGTTCAGGGACATTGCATTGACACTAAGTCCATCACCTTCGATTGTACCACAGTGTATCAGTCTCTGTGTACAATGTTTTCCTGGTTCTGCTCCTTTCGCTCTGCATAACTTCATGGAGGTTGCTCCAGTCTCCATGGAATTCCTCTACTTTATTATTCCTTTTAGCACAATAGTATTCCATCACCAACATATATCACAGTTTGTTCAGCCATTCCCCAATTGATGGGCATCCCCTCGTTTTCCAATTTTTGGCCACCACAAAGAGCGCAGCTATGAATATTCTTGTACATGTCTTTTTCCTTATTATCTCTTTGGGGGTACAAAGCCAGCAGTGCTATGGCTGGATCATAGGGCAGACAGTCTTTTAGTGCCCTTTGGGCATAGTTCCAAATTTCCCTCCAGAATGGTTGGATCAATTCACAACTCCACCAGCAATGCATTAGTGTCCCTACTTTGCCACATCCCCTCCAGCATTCATTACTTTCTATAGCTGCCATGTTAACCAATCTGCTAGGTGTGAGGTGATACCTCAGAGTTGTTTTGATTTGCATCTCTGATTATGAGAGATGTAGAGCACTTTTTCATGTGCTTATTAATAGTTTTGATTTCTTTGGCTGAGAACTGCCTGTTCATATCCCTTGCCTATTTATCAATTGGAGAATGGCTTGATTTTTTGAACAATTGATTTAGCTCTTTGTAAATTTGAGTAATTAAACCTTTGTCAGAGGTTTTTATGAAGATTGCTTCCCAATTTGTTGCTTTCCTTCTGATTTTAGTTACATTGGTTTTGTTTGTACAAAAACTTTTAAATTTGATGTATTCCAAATTATTTATTTTGCATTTCATCTCTCTTTCTAAGTCTTGCTTGGTTTTAAAATCTTTCCCTTCCAAAGGTCTGACATGTATACTATTCTGTGTTCACCTAATTTTCTTATAGTTTCCTTCTTTATGTTCAAGTCATTCACCCATTTTGAATTTATCTTGGTGTAGGGTGTGAGGTGTTTTATTCTGGTTCTTAAAGACTGGATTTCTTCACTGGCTTTTTGGTTATCCTTCTCCTTCTGGTCTTATTTTCTTTGGAGGTCATCTTTCATCTTCTCTGCCTCCTTTTCAAGCTGATTAATTTTGACTTTAAAGATCCTGTTTTCTGTTTCGAGATGACTTATCTTACTTTTTAAGTTCTTTTCCCAGTTGTCTTCAGCCTTTCTTAATTGTCTTTTGAATTCTATTATGAGTTTTTCCAAAGCCTGTATCCAATTTTCTGGGGTTTTTGTGTTTTCGCTTGATGTTCCTTCATCCTTCTCTGTTCCATTTGCTCTTTGTTCATTGCCTGAAAAGTAGCTGTTGATCATATTTTCTTTTTTCTTTTTTCTTTTTCTGTTGTTTGTTCATATTACCCCTTCTGTACTCCCTACAGTTACCTGTACTTTTGGTCCTCTAATTTTTTTTGTGGTTTTGGGTTATGTCAACCTTTACCCTTGGAATTTTGTCAACAAATTTATCATAGCAGTTTCTGGGGTACAGGGTGTTGGAACTTGAGATTCCCTGAGCTCTGGAGTCCTTGATGGGAGTAAATCCAGCTGAGTTGTTGAGCTGGATGTGCCCTGAGGCCAAAACCTGGGGGGGGGGGGGCGATATGGAGTTCTCCACTGCTACAAGCAGTCTACCCACTTAGCTCTCTGCACTTCTTCTCTTAACTTCTTTCCCACCACCTGTTTGATGCTCTGAGCGTGGCACAGATTTGCCCGTAAGATAGACCCTCCATACCAATGCCTTTGCCCACCCAGAGGTTCCAGCTACCGCTGAAGGCTTAGCACTCTAGGTAGGGGTGGGGTCCTGGGACCTTCCTTCTTCCTTCCCCTTAGACCTGAGTCTTCTCAAATTCCGGCTTTTGGGGGAGTACCTTTTAAGTTGAGTCCAGAAGGAGGGTTCTTTGGCTCTGTCTTGTTGTTAGGGTTGATTTTTAGTCCCTTAGGAACATTTAGTTTGTAATTGGTAAGGATTTTCAGATGTCTGAACTTTCGCTATCTCTACCTCCCCATCTTGACTCCAACTCCCTAAATTGATTTTTCTAAGTCTAACTAAGTAACACCATTGTTCTCCTCTTTCAGTTAATTTCCATGGATTCCCTATCATTTCTAGTATAAAATATTCAATCCTCTGCTTGTCAGATTAGGTAGGAATTCAAAGTTCTTCATAATTCAGCTTCCTTCTACATTTTGTACTTTACTCTTTGCCATGTACCCTTCAATCTAGTTACATTGTCCTTGTAATTCCTTATAAAGGACTCTGCATTTTTCACTACTATACATTTTCTCTAGCTTTTCCCCAAGACTAGAAAGCTGTTTCTTCCGCCTACTGCCTTTCCTGTCTTCCTTGAAATCTCAATTAAAGCCCCATCTTCTTTATGAAGATTTTTTTCACTGCCTTTTAATTCTAGTGCCTTCCCTCTGTTAATCATTTACTATTTATTTTGTATATAGCTTGTTTGAATGTACTTGTTTGGTATTTGCCCCATTAGTTTGGGATTTTCTTGAAGGCAAGGACTATCTTCTATGTCTTGTTCTATCCAGGGTTTAGCACATAGTAAGCACTTAAATATGTAAATAGATTCCTCATCTTTTTTCCTGAATAATTGCTATCTGCAAATACGTTAGAGAGAGATATATTAGGAAACATAGGATGTGTTTTTTTTTTAAAGATAGCAGTTCTTTTTTTTTAATGGGGGGAGAAATATTTCTAAGATCCCACTTAGGTCTAAATCTCCTCTGATTCAATTAGCAAAATACACAATTTGTACTATTTGAGAAGTTTTATTGAACTCAAGTGATCACTGAATATAAATTCTTCTAGTCATATAAGTATCCCCCAAATAGGAAAAACAAAGGAAAACGGGGGTCAGATTTTTAAGTCTTAAACCAAAGAAATCAGGAACTTTTCCATATTGACTTATCCTATTTTGCCATCATTGTCACATAAAGAAACCTGATTTGCCATAAAGTATTAATGGAAGTCATGGCAGAAATTTCCAATTAAAAATAGTTTATAAACACATCTTTGTCTTTAAGGGAAAAACATAAATGTTCCTTCATGGGCCTAGCGCAGGGCAAACTTCTGTTTTCATAAAAATACAATACACATTCATTTCAATGTGACCTATGAAGCTAAACTCACAACCATGAGAGAGTGGGAATGGTGGGAAAGTAGACAAGCTAGTTAAATCCATGGATTAAGATGAAAGCTCATGTGGAAACAGAGGCTTTCAGGCAGAAAAGACTACATGAGACACAGCCTGAGGCCTAAACTTTGAAACACTGACACAGAGGATATAATCTAACCCCTCATCCCAAATCCCTCCTGAGTAAAAGATGCAATTTGCAGGAAATATAATCCAAAGGAAAAAACCTTGCAGGTAGTCAACAAATCTGAATTCCAGCCTCATTATTGTCACTGACTCAATGATACAATCTTTTAAAGTCAATTTAACCCCTCACTGACTCCATGTATGAAATGGTATACTGGATAGTGAAATCAGAAAAACTTAGATTCAAATCTTGAATCTGGGACACAATGGGTATGTGACTCAGGGCATGTCATATAGTTTCTCAGTGCTTGAGGTACCTAAATCTATACATTACAAAAAAGGTTTCAACCTGAAACTCTTCATCTGGAAATTCCACTTACTGAGGAAACTATAGTTTGTCTAGTCCTCTTCACCCCTACGTATTACCCATAGAGAACTTGTAAGAAAATTTCACAACAAATGAAGTTTTTGAACTCTTGGAAAAAGGAACTTAAAATGCCATGTATTTATTATTATTATGACATTGTTACCATACAAATTCCAATCCCAATGCCACATAACATCATTAAAGTTGAACCTTGGTTTTCAAGGATTATGCCAGTAGAGGATGAGCCCTGACAGATTCTACCGAAATGGGAAAGGCAAGTCAATAGACCATGTCTGATGTCTGAGGATCAGTCTAACCAAGTTTGGGGTGAGTCATCACCAGATTGTCACAATGATGCTGAAGTTTTCTGGATACAGGAACTCAGGAAGACCATTTGTTGAACTATAAAAGGGCTACTATCTGTATGAATGAGGAATATCCACACTGACAAAAATCATTAAACCTACAAGTATTGAGGAATTAAAAGCACATGTAGGTGTCATTGACCTTACTACAGATAAATTTTGTAGTTAACAGAAAAATGAAATGTGAAATAGATATAGATATGGATAGATAGATAAATAGAGAAAGACTTTAGGAAGGAAGGCAGGGAGGAAGGAAGGGAGGGAGGAAAGAAGGAAGGAAGGAAGGAGGAAAGAAAGAAAGAAAGAAAGAAAGAAAGAAAGAAAGAAAGAAAGAAAGAAAGAAAGAAAGAAAGAAAGAAAGAAAGAAAGAAAGAAAGAAAGAAAGAAAGAAAGAAAGAAAGAAAGAAAGAAAGAAAGAAAGAAAGAAAGAAAGAGAGAAAGAAAGAAAGAAAGAAAGAAAGAAAGAAAGAAAGAAAGAAAGAAAGAAAGAAAGAAAAGAAAGAAAGAAAGAAAGAAAGAAAGAAAGAAAGAAAGAAAGAAAGAAAGGAAGAAAGGAAGAAAGGAAGGAAGGAAGGAAGGAAGGAAGGAAGGAAGGAAGGAAGGAAGGAAGGAAGGAAGGAAGGAAGGAAGGAAGGAAGGAAGGAAGGAAGGAAGGAAGGAAGAAGAGACATTTATTAAGTACTTATTTTGTCTTAGTTTTTGTTCTGGGGATACAAATACAAGGAAACAAGGAATTTCCTACTCTTAAAGATCTTATTATATTCTAATGGAGTACTGGAGTATGACAACATAATAAGGGGCACTGGAAAGGGTGGGAGAAGGGGTGGAGATGGCAGAATGGAGATGGCTGGGAAGTAAAATGGAGCCTTGAATCAAGGAAAGAAAATATGAAATGTCTATCAGAACCCATGGTGGTTCAAGTGGTGGAGTACAAATTTTCTGAGAAGGTAGAGATGATGACCTGATCAGAAAAGATGCAGATTTATCAATAAATCATTTATTAAGTACTCATATGTCAGTTATATTAAGTATTGGTTTAGTATAGTCTATATACTATATATACTAGTATATATAGTATACACACATACACACACACACACACACAATGTCCCTAATCTTATGGATATTGCATTCTAATCCTCTCCTCCAAAAGGTATGAGAAACATAAGTGAAAAAAAAGAGGGTTTTGAGGTCAAAGAAAACATGGTCACTGGAACAAGTGTAGAGATGGCTAGGAAATGGAGAGGACAAAGTATTTATTTGTTATGTCTTTAAACAATGAGAAAGAAAGACTTCATGCCAAAAGAGAAAATTGAAAATATCTAATTTTGGAAGGCAGGAGAACATAGGAACATGGGTATATTTTTACACAAGTTCTGACATTTGTCTCTTTAAGGTTAAAATAAATTAATCATTTTAGGAGAAGAAGAAACAAAACAAATATTTTTGCAATAATTCTCAATATAAGTTAGCTATATCTTCATTTTAGGCAATACTGAATTCACAATATATATGGACCTTTGGAATTGGAAACTAAATACTAACCCAAAATCAAAGGAAAAGAAGAAGATATCTTTGACTATATCCTAGTACAAGATAACACCATTCATTTTGCCTTAGCAGAGGGATTTTCCCCTTACAACTCTATTTAAAAGTGAATGCCTTAAATACTGTCTTAGGGAAAAATATTTCTGATAAAATGCTAGCGAAGTTCAGCAGTACTTTCTCGTCTCCTCAGTCTCCTACAATATCTTCTCGCACTTCCTACAATGTCACAGGAGAACTGGTTTCAGAAAAATATCTCCTTACAAAACCCCTTCAGTGTTAATGCTCAGTGCACTTTATCCAAGCCTTAGGGAAATGATAACAATAAGAATTATCTGCCTAATATGAATAATAGGTTCATGAGCAGCTCAACTCACCTGATGAATATGAGAATTTAATTCATTCATCAAAGATTTCAAAAATGCCTATAGGTGGGACAGAGTTGGAGAATAACCAACCCATATTTCCCAGTGTGAACTGTGTCTGACTCTGGCTGAATGACAGATTTCAGTTACCAAGACAGGGATTTGAGTAAGAAGGTGTTTTCTTAATGGAGATAAGATAGAATCCTGGGGAAGAAGAAAAAAAAGATCCCCAAGGGATGCCACTTGAAGAAAGAAGTCAAGATACAGTATCTGGGCAGTACTGATGGTACAAGGCTAAAGAACTGAAACACAGTGAAAGCACAAATTGCCTTCTGGGCAAGCTACCTGCTGTGGAAAGGTTAGGTAGTTGAACTATGGAGTCTTCTATAGATGTAGGTGTGTTTGAATGAAGTTCAAGATCTATGAAAGGACAGAACTCAAGGTTGCTAAGATCTTATGGCATTTCCTCCAGTTTAGAAACTTGATAAACTCAAACTTCCTCTCTCAACTCTGCCAGGGAAGAGAAGAGTGGGAATGTGCACATTTTAATAGCAGTTGCTAATAATATTTCTAATGTTTCTTGTTTCCTTTTCTGTTCTGATCAAGTGTTTTTTACTGATTGCATGCTGTGGTTTCCCTAAGTTTGTGTTAATTGTAGTAGTAACTGAGAATATATGCCATGTGTGTGATGGATCCTTTTGGGAGTCTGAGAAGCCCTATGGGTTCTTTGGAATACTTTTTTAAATGCTTACAACAAAATATGAAGTATTACAAAGGAAACCAAAGGTTAATTAAAATGTAAATGTTTTCACCCATCTAAGTTCATGGATGGCTTGAAATTTTTCTATGGAGCCCAAGTTAAAAACTCCTGATCTAGATCCAAGTCACTTTTAAAAGTCTTCGATTTCACAATGAGGTGGATGTTCAAGTCACAACTGAAGTATCTTAATTTCTGGACAACCCAATACTGAATCCATAATATGTGGAAATCTAGAGTAGTGTGGAAATACATTATAAGATTATGATCGGATTCATACTCAAGTTAGGCATCTATAGGGAATACAATTTTTAAATAAGTTACTTCATCCGGTTTCAAGATGTTCGTTTTACAAATTAAATAAAAAGAACTAGTGTAGTTTAGTAGGGGGAAAACAGTAACTTTGGAGGCATAGTACCTGAATTCAAAGCTTAGCACTGTCAGGTAGCTATCAAGGTATATCCCTTAAGCTTTCTAGACTACAATTTCCTCATTTGTAAAGTAAAGGATTTGGACTTTATGACCCCCAAGATTCCTTTTAATTCTAAATCTATGCTGATATGATTTTGCCATGTTGTTACTCTTTCACTGTCATCTCTTACTTTTTCCCTTGGGAATGAAACTTTTTTTTTTCTGTTTGGCCAACAATATATACCCTATGAAGTTTTTTCCAAGAGACAGAGGAATTCAGAATGACTGATTCTTTAGTTTCTAGGTTTCTACATCAGTGATTTGAATAAAGTTTGGCTCTGGTTAAATAAGGAGACATTTCCTATAATCTTTGTTCTACAATTTTCCTAGTAGAAACAACATGGCAAGGTAGATACAGAGTCAGCCTTAAAATCAGGAAGACATTGAACCAAGTCTCACCTTTGATATATACTGTTTATTTTAACCTTGGAAGTCACTTGATCACTTGATGTTCTAGTCAATGATTTTCAAAGTGTAGTCTGGATATCCCTGGAACTCCCCAGGCTCTTTCAGGGAGTCCCTGGGGGGAAAACTGTTTTCATAAAAAACTACAATGCTTTTATTACTTATGTGATATATGTTATGATATATACATATATGTTATATGCATTCACTAATGGTACTGGAGTATCAGGACTATTGTTGTGAGTTTAAATGGGTTGGTGTTCTTAGTGACATCTAGATAAAAGTTATGAAATACTTTTTTTCTCTAGGAAGATGCTATACTTTGGTACAACCTTTGAATCTTAGATGATCATATAATATGTTGGAATCCTCAATCAAAAAGATTATTTTCTGAAATCTTGACAAATCGAATGCTAAAGATTTAAATAGTCTATGGTTATATGATGTTTTGCTCAATGGCAGAGAATTACCAAAATCCCCCCATCCTTTGGAGTTCATGTAGATCATATCAGTATGGTATGTCTATCTGCTGATGTCAAGAGGTATGGACAAGGACGAAGGGGCCACAGAGGACTTGCTATATCAAAACAAAATGATGAGTCCTTTCAGTACTGCCACATAACCTATCAGGAAACAGTTATCAAATCACTCATGAGGCCACAGAGACCAAGAATGATAATTCTGCCCATAATCAATGAGGATGATGGATATGACGTTCACTAACCTTTACTGAACAATTGAGCTGTGACTAGATTAGGATACAGAGATGCAGTATGGGGGATCCTAGAATTAGAACCACAAAGTAAATATAAAATAAACAAAAACAAAGACTTCCTATAAACTTGTATGCAAATGCAATTTCCTCCTTGCTTTTTTGCTTGTCCCTTTCATTTCATTAATATGTCCATTCCCTTTTATCTCTGTGTCTGGATGAGTGTAGCCATGCTAGTGCAACCAGGTAAGAGAATAATTTTTAATTCCTTCCTCAGAGCTGAGGAAAGTCCAAATAATCTATGCAAGGAGAATTTGGTTTGGGGTATCTCCTGATGTGATCTGGACACTGGAAGATAAAGAATATTCTAAGCTAGAGAAACTCTATAGGGCACTATGATGATCAAAGTATTCTTGTTAGTTATGGGCTATTAGGAAGAATGGCTTGTCATTTGCCATTTTTGATCTCTTGTAATCATTTATCTACATATTCTAGCAACAAATACTTAGAGGAATCCATGTCTACACACATATATTAATGTGTATGCACAGACACACATACACTATTCATATGCACATGTATAGGCATACATATGTGTGTATATACATATTTGACTTTACTGATATGAGACAATTTATGAGAAAATTCTCTCTGCCAATGAAAAGAACATGTTAGACCATATATATTCTTAAGAATTGCTAACTATTATTATATCTTTTGTTGGCATAAAAGAGGTATGAGTTAAGTTCTTTTTTTAATTTGAAAAATGTTATTTAATTAATTAATTTAGAATATTTTTCATGGTTACAAGATTCATCTTCTTTCCTTCCCCTCCTCCCACTCCCTCCCATAGCCAACGAGCAACTCCACTGGGTTTTGCATGTGTTATTGATCAAGACCTATTTCCATAAAATATTATTAATATTTGCATTAGGGTGATCGCTTAGAGTCTACATCCTCAATCATATCCCCATCAACCAACATCAGTTAAGTTCTAGAATTGAAGTAATTCATTACATTATGACTGCCTTTCTATAGACCCATATAGTAATGGTGTCAAACTTAGAGTTACTCAAGAATTGAGTTTGTATTCTACATTAGTCCCTTTATCTAAGTGACCCTGAACAAGTCACTTAAGTTCTTTGTGCCTTGATTTCCTCATATCTAAAATTGTGGCTAATAATAGCATATAATTGAGAGGGTTGATGCAAATAAAAATGAATGTAACATACGTAAAACTCTTTTCAAGCATTAAATCACTTTATAAATGCTGTCTTATTATTACTGTTGTTATTAGCAAATTGTACATTTATTTTATTCCTTCGCACACTCCTTTATGATTATCAGCTATATTTTTATCAGTCAGAAAACCAGATTAATTAATGTGTTATTATGAAAGTTTTTTTTTTACATTTATATTTGCTAAACCATTCCTACCCTCTTTCTCATGGATTTCATAATCTTTTAAAGCCCCCATGTAGTATATTCATCAGAACTTGCTCTGAAAAATGTATGTTAATATATATATATATATATATCAGAGAGAGAGAGATCAGTAAACTTAATAGCATTCACCATACTTGAGAACTTGCACTGCTTGCTTGAGAAAAGCACTGCTTTTCCCTATCTCATATATATATATATGTATATATAAATATATTTCTCTATATATGTGTTTGTATAAAATAAAATATTACATCAATATATACATAAATTATTTAGTGAGCAGAAAAATAAATAGAAAGGAAAAGTAAATACCAATATGAAGAATAAGAAAGAAAATTAGGTATTTAAACTACAATTGCAATATGCTTTTTAAAAAAGAAACGCTTACCTTCTGTCTTGGAATCAATACTGTATTTTGGTTCCAAGATAGAAGAGTGGTAAAGGCTAGGCAATGGGGATTAAGTGACCTGTCCAAGGTTACGCAGCTGGGAAGTGTCTGAGGCCAAATTTGAATCTATGATCTCTAGTTTCTAGGCCTGGCTCTCAATCCATAGAGCCAATCAACTGCCCCTTAGAATGTGCTTTTAAAAGCATATCCAGGATTAAAACTAATTAATATTATAAAATGATTTTCAATTTTGTATTTTGAAAATAAAAATAATTTTTACCTTTCATTTGTTGCACTATTAACTGAAGCAGAAAACAAGAGTCTGACTTCATGACCAAGAACTGTTATCAGTTATCCTACATCCAAGAATGGTTTACGGGGAAAGGTAGGAATATATACTACAAACTAAATGAGCAGGAAGTTTTTTATTTATTTAAAGGTAAATTAAATCACAAAAGTTTGAATTATACTTTAATAGATCAAGAAAAAAGGGTGAAAATTACCTGATATAGGAATTTTTTTCTAGAAAATGTGTAAATGTTAATTAAAATGTGATACACTGTCAAAAAGAAAAAATGGTTCCAGTTCAAATGATCAGTCTCTGATTTTTGGTTGAAGTTATGGAAATGTTCACAGAATGTGAGCCAGAAATGCCTTCTGTCTAAATGGAATGTTGGAAATTCTGAAATTTGTAGATTGCATTGATATTTCCTTTGGACTTTTCCATGATCATGTCATATACCAAATAGTCTCATGGCAGTTGTTTCAAACACACTCTTATCCAAAGGTCATCAGTGTTGCACAATTTTTTGATAAAGGTGTGAAAGTAGTCCTTTTTATTCAGCTCACTGAGTATTATAATTTCTTTAAATCTTTATTTGAACTTTATTTTTTATATTGCATTTTTGAACTTTAAAAAATTCTGATATTAACAAAGTTAAATATAAGTAATGTGAACAGTACAGGTCCAAATAAATGTACCTTTCTATGAGTAGCTATGGATTTAGTATTTAACAGCATTTTATTTTCAGTCATTTAATCCAGTCAAATATTTGCAATAAGGAAAGTTGGAAATGTCACAGTTGAAGAGAAATGAAGGGTAATGAAGTTATAGGACCTTCCATTCCACCATTATTAGGTCAGTCATTTGGCAATATGCAACTAGCCAGAGGCTAACAGAGTCAAACTTTCCAAATAATTTCCTTTTATTAAGTCACAATTCCATCTTACTTTCTTCTAGTAATACATCCTTGGGGAGGTGAGGAAGGGATTAAGGCAGTCCCCCAGTTCAAGATTGAAAGTATAGTGACATAGGGAAACTAATAGTGGATTTGCTAAAATCAAATGCTGTATCATTATAATGTCTGATCTTGGTTGTGAACAAAACTTGAGAAGATGCATTACAAAAACAAGGAAGTAAAAGGAAGAGGTAGAGGTATAAAATATTGTATATATAACAGGACAAGTTTGATATGATGGTTAATTTTGCAGAAAGGCTTTTTCCTTTTTTTTCTTTTGAATACTATAAAGAGTACATTTCTGGGTAAGGTAAGGGGACAAGATATATTTAGAAAATAATGTGATGTAGAAACAAAAGATATCAATAAAATTTAACATAATATTATATATTATATATTATTTATTCAACACATGATGTAATATATACATATAAAGAGAGAGAAAAAGAAGGAAGGAGGGAGAGAAGATGGGGAGAGAAAGAGGTAAGAGAGGAAATAAAGGAAGGAAAGAGGAGGGGAAGGAAGGAAGAAAGAATTTGAACTCATAATAGTGAAGTGTTGCATTCAAAAAGAATAAAAGATATTTGATAGAAGAAGCAATTCTCAAGAGGACTTGAGATTCAGAAACCAGGTACCTCATGGTGTTAAAGATAATGAAGCACTTGTATGCTTGGGAAAAAACAAAATCAATAATAATAAAAGTATATATTGGAGAGTATAAAAAAGAAGGAAGAAAAGAGAAGAAAAAAGAAAGAAGGTAGGAAGGAAGGAAGGGAGAGAGGGAAGTGGGAGGGAAAGAAAAGAGGGAGAAGGAAGGAAGAAAGGAAGAAAGGAATAACCATTGAATTTGGACAATGGGTGGAGCATGCTATCAAAATCTTCCTAAGAGGCTCAGTGGAAATTAATCAATAAAATATCAAAAAAAATCACATTTTATGCTTCCTTAACTAAAAGGTAATTTCTTTTTTCTCCCTACTGCCCAGTTTATTTATTTTAAGTTTATTTTTATTTTTTTTTCCCAGATTACATATAGATACAATTTTAATCATTTTCTTATATTTTTCCCCCAAGGTTCTCTCCTTCCCTCTCCTAGGTCTCCTCTTTCCCTCACATTTCAGGTAATATATAGGTTGTACATGTACTATCATGCAATAGATTTTTCCACATTCATCATATTGTGAAAGAAGACATATCACTTCTACTAGAGAAAAATTCATGAAGGATATAAAGTGAAGAATGCTAGGATTCAATTTGCATTCAGAATCCATTAGTTCCTTCTGTGGTGGTAGATACCCTTTTTCATCATAAGTTCCCTGGAATTGTCTTGAATTTTTTCAGTAAAGAAACCTTTCTAGGTTTTTTGTGATCATTGTATTTGTCATTTCTTATGGCATAATAGTACTCCAACTTGTTCAGCCTTTCCCCAATTCAAGATCATTCCTTAAATTTCCAATTCTTTGCAACCACAAAAAGAGCTGCTATAAATATTTTTGTACAAGTAGGTCCTTTCCCCCTACTTTTGATCTTTTTGAGGTACAGACCTAGTAGGAGTATTAATGGATCAAAGAGTATGCACAGCATTATGGTCCTTTGAACATAGTTCCAAGCAATAATAGTTTCAAAGAAGGGATAAGGAAAAAAAAATCTTTAAACTGAATCCATTAATTTCAGACAATATACAAAAAACTGAGATAATACTGAATAAAGGAGTATTTGCTAATTTCTAAATTGTTTCAGAGGAACCCTTCCCCAAATTTGACTCTGAAATCTGTTCTCATTATCTCATTTCTGTGGATGTCCAAATGCAGAATGAATTGTTAACCCACTGCTTTCAATAAGCAGCATCAATAACCTACAGGGGGCAAGAGGAGTTAACTATCAGGCCAGTAACCATTTTAAATAAATAAGACAAGACAGGGTCAGCTGCTAGTTACAACTTATGTCAGCTTGGTTATCACCAGAAAAAAATAAGTTCCGTTTTTGAAGGGACACCTCCTGTTGAGCAGCTGGGCCTCTTTGAAATTATTTGACTGTCTTTTTTTTCTTATTTAACATTTTTTTTTAATTTGGTCAATTTCGAACATTATTCCTTAGTTACAAAAATCATTTTCTATTCCTCCCTCCCCTCCCCCCAACCTTCCTATAGCCAATGCTCAATTCCACTGGGTATTACATGTGTCCTTGATCAGAACCTATTTCCATGTTGTTGGTGTTTACACTAGGATGTTCATTTAGAGTTGACATCCCCAGCCATATCCCCCTTGACACTTTTATTCAAGCAATTGTTTTTCTTCAGTTTTTTTCTCCATTTCCTATGGATGTGTATAGTGTTCTTTCTCATAGATCCCCGCAGATTGTTCAGGATCACTGCATTGCCACTAATGGAGAAGTTCATTACATTTGATTGTACCACAGTTTATCAATCTCTGTGTACAATGTTCTCCTGGTTCAGCTCCTCTCACTCTGCATCACTTCCTGGAGGTCATTCCAATACCTATGGAATTTCTCCACTTTATTATTCTTTTTACCACAATAGTATTCCATCACCAACATATACCACAATTGGTTCAGCCATTCCCCAATTGATGGGCATCCCCTCATTTTCCAATTTTTGGCTACCACAAAGAACGCAGCTATGAATATTCTTGTACATGTCTTTTTCCTTATTATCTCTTTGGGGTATAAACCCAGCAGTGCTATGGCTGGATCAAAGGGTAGATATTCTTTTGTCGCCCTTTGGGCATAGTTCCAAATTGCCCTCCAGAATGGCTGGATCAGTTCACAACTCCACCAGCAATGCATTAATGTCCCTACTTTGCCACATCCCCTCCAGCATTCATTACTTTCCATAGCTGTCATGTTAGCCAATCTGCTAGGTGTGAGGTGATACCTCAGAGTTGTTTTGATTTGCATCTCTCTGATTATAAGAGATTTAGAGCACTTTTTTCATGTGCTTATTAATAGTTTTGATTTCTTTGACTGAAAATTGCCTATTCATGTCCCTTGCCCATTTATCAATTGGAGAATGGCTTGATTTTTGTACAATTGATTTAGCTCTTTATAAATTTGAATAATTAGACCTTTTTGTCAGAGGTTTTTGTTATGAAGATTGTTTCCCAGTTTTCTATTTCCCTTCTAATTTTGGTTACATTGGTTTTGTTTGTACAAAAACTTTTTAATTTGATGTAATTAAAATTATTGATTTTACATTTTGTGACCCTTCTAAGTCTTGCTTGGTTGTAAAATCGTTCCCTTCCGAAAGGGTTGACATGTATACAATTCTGTGTTTACCCAATTTACTTATAGTTTCCTTCTTTATGTTCAAGTCCCTCACCCATTTTGAATTTATCTTGGTGTAGGGTGTGAGGTGTTGATCTATTCCTAGTCTCTCCCATACTGTCTTCTAATTTCCCAGCAGTTTTTATCAAATAGTGGATTTTTGTCCCAACAGCTGGAATCTTTGGGCTTGTCATAGATTATCTTGCTGAGTTCATTTACCCCACGTCTATTCCACTGATCTTCCTTTCTGTCTCTTAGGCAGTACCAAATTGTTTTGATGATCACTGCTTTATAGTATACTTTGAGTTCTGGGACTGCAAGGCCACCTTCCTTAGCTTTTTTTCCCATTATTTACCTGGATATCCTTGATCTTTTGTTCTTCCAAATGAACTTTGTTATAGTTTTTTTTTTCTATTCAGTAAAAAAGTTTTTTGGAAGTTCGATGGGTATGGCACTAAATAAATAAATAAGTTTGGATAGGATGGTCATTTTTATGATGTTAGCTCATCCTACCCATGAGCAGTTAATGTTTTTCCAATTGCTCAAGTCTAGTTTTAGTTGTTTGGAAAGTGTTCTGTAGTTGTGTTCATATAGTTCCTGTGTTTGTCTTGGCAGATAGATTCCAAAGTATTTTATATTGTCTAGGGGGATTTTAAATGGAATTTCTCTTTCTAATTCCTGCTGCTGAGATGGAAAGGAGATATATAGAAATACAAATAACTTATGTGGGTTTATTTTGTATCCTGAAACTTTGGTAAAGTTGTTGATTATTTCCAATAGCTTTTTAGTTGATTCTCTAGGATTCTTTAAGTAGACCATCATATCATCTGCAAAGAGTGATAACTTGGTCTCTTCATTGCCTATTTTAATACCTTTAATTTCTTTTTCTTCTCTAATTGGTACTGCTAGTTTCTAGGGCAATGTTAAATAATAGAAATGATAACAGGCATTCCATCTTTTGGATGAGCTCCAATTTACATTCTTCAAGAGCTTGTGGACAATTTCCATTTTTTTGAAGGTTTTGGCATTGTTTGAATTTCTTTCTGTATTTCCTCTATAGCCTGGATTTTTCCTCCATAAAAATTTTTGAGGGTCAACGCCTTTTCTTTTTTGTTTTTGGTGGTTGATGGAGGTTGTGGCTCCTGGGTACAATTTGCCATCACTGTTGGGGATTTTCCTCCCCTTTTTAGTCAGAGATCTGAGTGAGATGGGCAGGTTCTCTGTGTATGGAGTTAAGGAGCAAGGATTTTGCCTGAGGCAAGCTCTCGATTCTCAGCAGCTTCTGCTGTTTGCTGCTCTCCTCTGTGCCTCCTTGCCAAGAGCACCCACAGTCTGCACTCCTCAGCCCACCTGGGTTTCAGGTGTAGCTGCTCTCAGGGGTACATCCTCGGTAATTTTAGTCAGCTGCCAAGGACCTAGAGGTGCCCCTTGCTCACTCCAGAGCTATCCCTTGCTCACTCACTGATTCTAGCATATGCTGGTTCTGACTCTGGCTCCGTAGGTGGGGTGGGGGAGGGTAGGTCAGCTCACATTTGGGTGGGAGCTTTTTCGCCCTCTTATAGTGTGAAATGCCCAAATCCCACATACCTTCAATGCTGTGCCGTACTGTATTGTCCCTTAGTTCTTATGAATTTTTTTTTTTGTCTTTTGAGGTAGTGTATATCAGTGGGTCTGAGGAGAGGAAGTGTCTGCGTCTAGACTGCCACCATGCTTACCCTTATTTGACTGTCTTCTGTATCATGTTCACCTTAAGATATTCCTTTCTGTCACCCTTGTGGTAGGATCATGCCCAAATTCATCTGTGCCGAATTTATTCTTACTTTTGAAGAGATTGCAGAGACAGGGATCTCAGGGTGATGCTGGTGCTCATGACTTAAAGTCAATATTGCTTCAGCTTCTTTGTTAACTTAGCAACCAGCAAGGGTAATTTACCATTGCAGGAGCTAATCAGGTCAAGTAATTTAAGATGTTTTTGAAAGCAACTAAAGGAATTGGAATGAATGAGCTAAAAAGAAATGCACAACTACAAACAAGAGTGTCAAAAGAATATAGCACAAAGAAGAAATGGAAACTGGAGGAGTTAATGTATTGCTTTTTTTCCCAAATGACTCAATTTCTATGATTTTCTTTTAAAATATTTGCTTGAAAGCAACAGAGTAGTATGAGTTTTCCCCATACTAAATATTAGAGTATCATCTAAGTAAGAACATAAATTTCTCAAGCATTTTGAAAATCTTTTTATAAATTTCTCAGCTCTTGGCTAATTTTTAAGGCTGATTTGGAACAGACCTATACCAAAAAATTCTGGCTGGCCATTCCCTAAGTATAAACTCTTGGAGGCTTTGATATGTTAAAATTCAAAATTTTGAAAACACTAATGTTTTATAGGTACAGAGAGAGCTGTCCAAAAATATAATATGAGGTTTTGAGTGGTGGTGAGTCAATACGTTCTGAATGAACATGGGGAAAGCAGAATTCTCCCTTTCAAAGTCAATAACTCCTTCCCTTGCTATTGTGATTTTTGTCCTCCATCTTGCATCAAGGTCATCTGGTACTATGCAGGATCCAACCACCTCCATGTGAATCTTTGGCATTCCCCTCCCTATCATGCCAGTGCATTTGAGACTATTCCAGTTCCTTCTTTTTTAGTTATATTATGGAGGTCCCCACTTTTGTCCCTTAAAAATGGCAAAAACTAATAGTTAGTTTAGGCTCAGTTTGGGGGTATTTAAAAAAGGACTTGATTTTAAGAGTACCTCCAATGATCAAGCAAGGGAAATGGATGAAGATAATTTTTTAAATTTCAAAATAAAATTATATCTTCTGTATTGAAGTGCATTTTCACATATATTATCTCATTTGAACCTCACAACAGCCCTGGAATAAAGTGCTATTACTACCCCTATTTTACCATTCAGGAAACTGAAGCAAAACAGGTAAGTAACTTGCCCAAGGTCTCACAACTGGTATCTGAGGCTGGATTTGAATTCAGGTCTTTCTGACTCCAGTTCTAACACTGCCTATGGTGGCACAAATTATAGTAACATTATAGAAAAATTACATTAATTAACATTAATGATCTTCATAACGTTAAGGCTTTATGAGGTCTTGAGGATATTTGTGCATAGGGAAGAGGACTTCTTTTTAGGAATATCATAAGAGAAGAGGCATCAAACTCACGGTCCTGAGGCCCCAAGCAGTTACAAAACTCCAAATGTGCAAAACATTTTATAAATCCTCTAGAACTTATGATAACAGGATCATAGATAGAGAATTTGAAGGAATTTTTCTACTGGTTATTTACCTTCTCTGGCTTTGTCAAATGAGGAAATTGAATCCCAAAGAGGTAAAGGAGTTTGTTCAACATCACTGTAAGAAAGTAGCAGAAGGAGAATTTGAACCTAGGTTTCCTGACATCAAATTTTTCATCATTCCACAATTGTTGTGGTTCTATTGTTTCAGTCATGTATGAATGTAATCCCATTTTCAGTTTTTGTGGGAAAGATACTAGAGTGGTTTGGTATTTCCTTTTCCAGTTCATGTTACATATGAAGAAAGTGAGGAAAACAGCTTTAAGTGACTTCCCCAGGTTCATACAGCTAGTAGATGTCTAAGGCTAGATTTGAAATCAGGTCTTCTTGACTCCAGGTCCAGTGGTCTACCCATGTACCATCTAGATGCTCCCTTCACCTAGCTGTCCTCTTCTACTACATTGCTCTGACTCTAACTACATTATAGAAACCCAGATTTAGAAGAAGATTAGAGCTTAAAAGTGATCTTGTCCAACCACCTCAATCTTCAGATGAAGAAAGAAGTTGAGAAGTTTAAGTAACTTGCCCAAGATCACCTACATAATGAAACAGAGTCTTGATTCAAACCCAATTTCTATTTAAAATTAGTCTACCCAGGAAACTAGATACATTAATATTCTGTTGGTCAATTTGTGAATTCATACAGGTGTGCTACAGTTATTTGGAAGAATGCCCCCAAAGTCACTAAATTGTGCAGACTTTTTGACACAGTTGTTCCCCAATTAGATTAATGTCCCAAAGAGATCAAAGAAAGAAAGGAATCCATATGTATTAAAATATTTGCCACAGATTTTTTCTGTAGTGGTAAAAAAGTGAAAAGTGAGTTCCCATCAAATGGTAGATATCTCTCCATGTTGTATAACTATATTGATGTATCTATATTTATATATCTATCTATATCTATGAAGACTTGGTTGCAAAGAAAGGAAGGAAGGAGGAAAAGAAACAAAGAAAGACAAAATCCAGAAAGAAAGAAATAATGCTGGTGATTCAGTCAAGCCTCACCTATCTGTTTATCTATTGATGGATACATCTATCTATCTATCTATCTATCTATCTATCTATCTATCTATCTATCTGTCTGTCTGTCTGTCTGTCTGTCCATCTATCTATCTATCTGTCTGTCTATCATGGAACATGAGTAAATGTTATGAAATATAAGAAACAGTTTCAGAGAATCATGGCAAGATTTATATAAAAGGAGTTAGAGTGGAGTGAATAAAACCAGGAGAATAATCAATACAGTAAAAATAACATTATGAGGACAAAATTTTGAAAGAATAAGAAATCTGGTTGGTGCAATGACCAGGCATGATTCCAAAATGCCAAAGATGAAGTGTGCTGCCCACCTCCCGACATGATGAATTCAGAATAAATAAATGTTTTGAACATGATCAATGCAGGTGATTGTTTGGCTTGCCTATGAATATCTGTTACAAAGGTTTTGTTTTTGTTTTGACTTTTGCAATGGGGGTTGCAAAGTTGAGGGGAATGGAAAAATATTTTGAGAGTAGAAAACAATTAAAATAAAGTAATAAAATCTATTAATTAATTAACAAGAATGCATTATACCATTACTTTTTTCTCTGTGATAAGCACTGAGGATATAAACAGAATAGAAAAGTTAAACAGTTCAGAGATCTTGTATTCTAATTAAAAAGATAACCAGTGGGTGTATATAAACACATATATGTATATATGTATGTGTTGTATATGCATACATATATACAAAGTCAAAAGACTTGCTTTGTTTTGTCTTTTTTAATTAATTTATTATTTGTTACATTAAAATTCCTACCTCCCTGAACTAGAAGTGTATCATTTGACACACACACACACACAAATATATATATATATATATATATATATATATATATATATATATATATATATATATATATATAACTATGTTTCTTGTTTCTTTTATCAAGTCCTTCTCTGGAGGTGGACATAGGCAAGTTATTTCTCAAACACTATTTTTGTTGCTGTACGTAATGGTTCTGCAGCTTTTGCTCTTCATGATTTCATGTGGATCTTTACCTTTGAATGGAAATGCATTATCATTTGGTGGGGTGGGTGTGAGTAGAGAATGACCACCTACACCTAAGCTAAGCCTTAAAGGACACCATCTTGCTTTCGATTGCACCCATAAGTCCTAGAGTTTCCTTAGGTACAGCGAATTTAAGTAATTTGCCTCATTAGTGTCAGAAGCTGGAATTATTCCCTGGTCGTCTTTACTCCATGCCTAATATTCCATCACACCAAGCTTCATCAACAGTTAAAAATACTTAGCATAATATCGAGTTCACTGTGACCCTCTCTTTAATGCTCTTTTGGAAGGACAACTTGCATTTCCCGAAAAGCGAGACTGACTCTTTAGTGATATTCACTGAGTAGCCTTCAGTCTGATTGTCTAATTAAGACCCAGACTTGAACTAGCATCAAAGTTTGCTGTTCACTTTCCAAACCTGACATACCCTAGTTCAGCGTATCCTTAAACCCCTAATCCTCTCCTCGATTATAACTGCTCAATATAGATCCCTTCACACTCTATTACTCAGAACCTAGTAAACATGTATAAGCTCAAGCCTTCCCTCTGCCAAATAGCTGTTCCACTGTGTTGCAAACAGTCTGCTTCTGACTCAAACACTGACACTCCATATAAACAGAGAGGGTTTGTTTAGTGTATGCATAGAAATTCCTGATTGCTAGTATATGTGTGGTGCCTGCTAACACATTTCCTCTGATTGAACAACCCTATTAATATTATTGTCAGCTTCAATATTGCCTGGCTTGACATTTGCAGATTGTATAAAGGACTTTGAGCATCTCCATATTTAAATCAGGGGAGCACCTCCGAATTAATTTTGGGATGAAGTGCCCCCCCCGCCCTGGACTTCAGCCATCCCTCACAGAGGGAGAATATTCCTACCAACCTTCCAAAGTGCTTTTCAAAGTCAAACATGTTTATGTTGTTTCTGGAGATAAGTATCATTCCCCAAAGCCTGTGGTGTTTTCACTGAAAGAGATTACTTTCTCTTACCCAGCTGAGTCCAAAATGCTTCACACTTGAAAGTGAATTGCTCATTCATCTGAGTGCTTTATTATGTCAGCAACCTATAATTATGCTTTAATTAAATAATTGCAGAAGGTAATGTGCCAGAGAAGACATTAAGGAGCCTTAACATACAAATGAATTATTGCATGACAATACCTGGGGCAGTATCTAAAGCAGGCGATGAATAAAGAAATCAGATGTTAGAGAGAGAGAGAAATAAGGTAATCACAGAGGCTCCTTTGTATGTTAAAGGCATAGATGTTAAGATCTGGAAAAGCTAATTGAATGCCTTTCAGTGGAGGGAATTAATTTCTACCTCCAACCCCCTGATGCCTGGGGACCCCTGTGAAAGAAATGGGCTCCAGAAATACAGGGCTGGAGCTTTCAGGCTCAACTGCTCCCTTTGATGGTCTTTGTTCTGTTAATGAAGGAGTTGCTCTTTCTCCTTCTCAGCCTTCAGCTCTGAGGCCAATGTTCTCGGTTGTTACCCTTTATCACTTTGGTGTCAGAGATCTCATGCCACTTAAGGTTACTTTTTAAGGGAGGCGTGCTTCTTTTTGTTGTTCTGGCAGTTCAGTCATGTCAGACTTTTGACGACCCTAGAGACCATACTGTCCATTGGGGTTTCCTTGGACAAGGTAGTGGAGTGGTTTGTCATTTCCTTCTCCAGGGTCATATTTATTCCTATTCTTTGGACAAGTTTGGACAAGACTCCACTTGCAAAAAAGCTGTTTAAAGAAAAGATCAGTAGCTGACAGGAATTATGGAAATAATTCATTAAATATTGAGAAAGAATTTGAAAGTCAGTTGGTTGGTTCTGGATTCAAATGTGACCTCAGAAACTTCCTAGTTAAGTGAGTCACTTAACCCCCATTGCCTAGTCCTTATTGTTCTGCCTAAGAACCAATACACAGCATTGATTCCAAGATGGAAGATAAGGGTTTAAAAAGATGAACCAATATTAGGAAGACATTTTCAGTGCCTTTGACAAGTCTAACCAACTCAGGAGAACTTAACTGAAGAAGTCAGAAGGTAACACAGTGCTCAATAGAAGCCACTGGAGTCATGGGATGTATTGAGTGGACCCTTTCATTTTCTCTCTGCCTCCCTTTTTCCTTAATGGGAATGGCTACAATTCAAACCAGCTCCATGGCTGAGGTTCTAGGGCTTGTGTAAAATATCTTCATGAGATATTTCTAGGGTCTTCTCATATTTAGAGATGATCTCTTCCTCCTCAATATTCTCATTTCTCACTCTTCGATTGTTAAAAGAAGCTCACGAAACCTAGAACCAGGTCTGTATTAGAATCAGCTTAAATCCATGTCAGACAGTCTAACAGGTAGTGGAAGTGGTCATGAAGGTAGAAACCTGGAATATTCCCTTTTGCCTCTTCACTCAATCTAAAGATCAGACTCTTTAGGGTCTTCCTGGCTCTGGTTCTCCTCTGTGCCTCTTGACTTGCCTACTCACCAATTTAAAAAGGTCAAAAACATTCTTTTTAAAAAAATTCTTATCTTCCATCTTATAATCAAGACTTAATATTGGTTCCAAGGCAGAAAAGTGATAAGGGCTAGGTAATGGAGGTTAAGTCACTTGCCCAGGGTCACACAGGTAGGAAGTGTCTGAGGTTGGATTTGAACCCAGGACCTCCTATCTCTATGATGGGGTATCTATCCATTGAACCAACTACATGCCCCTTTTCTGTGTAGTTTTAAAGACTAGTTAAGAAGCTGAACTCCAGGCTTCTAATCACACATGGGTTTGCCACTCTTCATTAATGGAGCATTGCAAAGCTGCCAGGCCTTGGAATCTGATGTGTAGCTGAGCAGTCCTTTTCTGCAACCAATTTGGCAGTTGACAAGATTTTTTATTGAAGTCTATGGAGTATAAAGGGAATATGTTCTTTGTTTTCTTGTAAACAATATTCTATTCCTTTAGTTATCATGAAAATAAATTTGATGAAAACCTCATTAAAATGTATAAAGGCAAAAATAATAAAAGAACTTGGCTAGAGCACAGCTGTGTGTCACAGAGGAGCTGGGAGCATATTCTGGTGGGACATAGTTAAAAGAAATTATTAAAAGAAAAAGAAAAGAGCAGTCCTATTGACATACAGGTTACCCGAGTTCTAAGAATGTGAGTTGTAGGGGTTCAGGAGGAATGTATATGTTTGCATTTATACATAGCTGAGAAAAGAAAAATACTGAATAAAAAAGATAAACTTTATAATAATTAGAAGATTCAGTGCAATAGTTTTCAAACCAAGCTATCCTTTTGCTGTTTTATATTATCTCAATTTATAATTTCAATAAATCTCCATCCTACTTCATAAATATATGAATTTCATTTTAAGAAGGTTCACCATATAAAATTTAAAACATTATTTATTCTGCTTTTTTTCTAGTTAGATTCAATGTCATTGTTGTTGTTTGTCCCTCATACTGGGAGAAGAACAAAGTTTACATCCTTTGTGATTTCTTTTGACCTGAGCATAAATTATATTTAAGTGAGACAGAGTTGCACAAAGTTGTCTCCCTAATGCTCTCTTCTGGAGTCACTGAAGTTCAGTGGCTAGACAAAAATCAAGACTATTAGTGATTGTTTAGAATGCAGTGAATGAACTCTGCTTCTTTAATAACTAACTAAGGTCTAAGTGCTCCACAGCTCCTGCTTTCTCCACCATCGTGACTATTGGGGAAAATTTTGTTCTCATTTGTCCATTCCACCAGGGCAAGTCTTCATATGCTTGGAGCAGACAGCCCCCTAACTCACCAGTAGGTGTGAAGCTTGTTGGTTTTCCTCATCCTAGTTTAGTCAGCCTGCTGAGATAATTTACTGGGATGTGGCCACTGTGTGTGCCACAGCTTCTTAGAGCCACAGGTAAGAGCTGGAGGGCAGGTGATTTCCCACAGAGAAAAGTGGCCCTGAAAAGGATTGGGCAAGTTCTCACACTAGAGTTACTAGTCTTTCTTGAACATCACCTATACCTCTAGGTAGACTGAAAACTTGATCAGGTAGCTGAATGATATTGAAGCAGAGAGTTCACAGGATTTTATTAATTAATATTAAATGACTATTAATCAATGTTAAAAAGTTTTTAGAAACATATGAATATTTATTATTTCAAATTTTTTGTTCTACAATTAGAAATATCATCTCTACCCTATGATAATATTTTTAGTTTAATATGTAGTGATTTCTTATTAGTTTTGATACTAATATAGAGTTCAAAATATGATTACAGGTAATTTTTATTTTCCTTGAAATTGTTATTTCCTAAATCATATCCAAAATAAGTGCGTTTGAATCCTATCTCAGATACTTATTAATTGTTCCCTAACTTTGATGAAACATGACTTCACTCAGTCTTAGTTTCTTCATGGTAAAATGGGATAATAAAATTGGTTGCATTTACATCATTTGATTGTTGGGAGGTTCAGATGAGCTAATACATGTCAAGCTTTCTAAACCTTAAAGTGTACGTTTTATTACAGCCCCTATGTAGCAATCAATCACTCAAAAACATTAAGCACCTCCTATGTGTCATGTACTGTGACTTCACCAAGCTCTCTATAACAGTCTTGACTAATTGTAGCATCACTGTTTGTTGTGCCCTGTGACTGACACTCTGAAGGAGATCATAGAAAATAATCCAAGAAGGCCATCATGTAACCATATTTTGTACCTTCCTTCCTTCCTACCTTCCTTCTTTCCTTCCTTCCTTCCTTCCTTCCTACCTTCCTTCCTTCCTTCCTTCCTTCCTTCCTTCCTTCCTTCCTTCCTTCCTTCCTTCCTTCCTTCCTTCCTTCTTCCTTCCTTCCTTCCTTCCTTCCCTCCTTCCTTTCTCATCTGTTTCATCCTTGGTTTGGATATTTCTTTGTATTTAGCATTTTCTGACTTTCCTCTAAATTTCTACTGCCATGCTACTCACATTTAGTTCTAGTTCAGAATATCTGTCACTTCTCAAGCTTCTTAGAATCCTCTTCTCCTAATTACACTTTGCTCTAAAGTTTTCTAACTAATTTCACCAGGTAAGAATATATCTCTTCAGGTCTCAAAATCAAACTTCATTTCCTTTCCTCCACCATCACCTTGCTGAGTCCTCTTCCTCTCCTGTTTGTTGACCTTATGTCTGTCACTGACAATCTACAAGGATGAGTTGAACAAAGGGGTCAAATATTCAAACCTAGACATCTCGGGATGTTCTTTTAAACCCTTACCTTGTGTCTTGAAATCAATACTGTGTATTGGTTCCAAGGCAGAAGAGTGGTAAGGGCTAGGCAATGAGGGTTAAGTGACCTGCCCAGGGTCACATAGCTGGGAAGTGTCTGAGGCCAAATTTGAACCCAGGACTTCTCATCTCTAGGCCCGATTCTCAATCCACTGAGCTACCCAGCTGCCCCCAATCTTGGTACTTTCTATTGGTGTTCATCTTCACATTCAATTTAGGCACTGCCTTCTCCATCTCAACCATGTGAAAAGTTGACCCTTTCCAAATAAAGTTATAACTTTTAAATATTTAGTTTATTATTTAAAGATGAAAATAATTGCAGTTAGGAAGATCTAGGTTTAAGTCTTGTCTCTGATGTACTATACAATGGTTTTATGACCTTAAGTAAGTTGCCTTACATCTCAGTGTCCTGAGCATATTTTATAAATTCTTGATGATCTGGAGGAGTTCCTTACATTTATGAATAACTGGCCCAGAATTTACCTCCCTTCTTAGGAAAATAATCAGTGAAATGTATATGAAATAATAGAAAGGGTACATTTTTTATTTATATGCCAAATCAAGGTTAGGATTATATCTCTTTCTATGACATAAACATGGAATCCTTCATTCCAAAACATCTAGTGTTCACTTGCCTGAGGAAAATGTGAAGAAAATGATATAGATCCCTTTTTAAACTACTAGCACATCCCCCTCTTTAGGATGATCCAGTTTGTATTCGGTTAAGTCTCTAATTTTCTTCTATGGGCAAAATGAGAGATGAAGAACAGAATCCAATGAGTCAAAATTTTGTAGCAACAAGAAATATTTAGGGGGTGCCATTGAACCCAGTCTGAGGTTTGTTGTGGAAAACACATAAAAATGATCCCTGATGGAATTCTCTCTTCCATAGCTCCTGCCATCAAGATGGGTAATTATAACCATAAACTACTAAGAAACAAGGAAGGGTTTTTTAAATGCTTGCAAGTATTTATTCTAAGTTCTTAATTATTTAATTGAACTTAAATTTTGTGATTGGCAGGTTATTAGAATGACTTTTGGGAGAGTCAAGAATTGATAGCCTGACCAGTGGTATAAAGGATGTCCCAAGGATGAAAGGGAATAAAATGGTGTGTTATCAAACTGCTGATGTTGATTGGGGGAGTTTATTTCACAGGAGACACTTTCTGGAACAGAGGCAACCAGTGTACATTGGATACAGTAAGAAGAATATAATGGATTACAGGACTCATGAGTTCTAATTCTATCCTTATTTATCTTTAATGTGTTCACTGGCACAAGCAAAGTTTTTCTTTTCAAATTAATTTTTCTTCAGAACAACCTCCAACATACCAGGGACCCTCAACAAGTATTAATTTATAATTATGATGTAATCCACTTTCTGTCTTTGTTTTGGGTGCCAGCTTCCCCATCTGTGTAGAACAATACAAAAAAAAATTCTCTAACACTTTAAAAGCATTTTCTAAAGGAAATGATAATCGATAAGAAAAAAACTGGCATCCAGGAACAGTGCTGAATTAGAGAAGGCTCTATAGGAAAGTGCTTAAAACAGAACCTAAAAACTTAACAAGACTTTCACAACACAACAAACATGGAAATATTTATTATACGATGATGGAGATGGATGGGAGGGAGAGAGAGCACATGGATTGCAAAATATCAGAAAACCCATTAAAATTATATCAACATGTAATCTGGGGAAAATTATTTTAAAAAATGACAATTTTGTATCCATTGATGACAGTCCATTTGGGGTAACATTCCCTTAGAATCTGGTAGTGAAAACCAGATGCTATTACTTATGATTCTTGTTGTTATGAATATTAGGTAATACTGTGATGATCATCTTTGCAATCTTTTGTTTTCTGCAAATTGGATGAGAGGAATGTACAAATAGTGAAGTATAGAATGTTGATTCAGTTCATTGAACTCCAAATTATTGCATGCTCCCTATAGAGCTAAAATAACCCTTAGCTATTAAAAATGTCATTTAAAGAAAACTTTCTTTAAGTTTTCTTACTCTGGGGTTTAACACATACCAAATTCACCATATAAAAGAACCAGTTAGTCAACTGATAATGTGAATTCTGAATAAATATGACCCTCAGTAATAGAGGAAGCCAAAGTATTTGTATTAAGGGCTAGAAGAACAGGGATTGTGTGATGAAAGGACTTGGGGAGTTAAAATATAGAGAAAGAAAAGGGTTTTAGAACTGAAGACCAGGGTCAGGCCAGGCCAGAAAAGCAGGGTCAGCAACTCAGAGAATACTGGGTAAGTAGGGGCCACAGGAGCTGCAATATATCTAAGAAGCAAACTATTTCTTCAATTCAATGTATAAAACAGCAAAGAATTTACAAAATATAAAGCATTAGTGACTGCCTTTGGGAAAGGTATGTATGATAGAGATATGACTAGAGATAAGGGCTTACAAAAGGCTGAAGAAAGAAAGCAAAAGGTGATATGTACCATTGCTAACAATGAGACTAGTGACAGAATTCCAACTGAGTTACTTAAAATTTTAAAAGATGATGCTGTTACTGTGTTAGATTCAATATGTCAGCAAATTTGGAAAACTCAACAGTACCTACTGGATCAGAAAATAACAGTTACATCCAAAACCCTAAAGAAGCACAATGTCAAAAAATATTCAGATTACTAAACAATTGTGCTCATTTAACATGCTGGTAAGATTATGTTTAAGATTCTGTAGGCTAGGATTCAACAATATATGAACCAAGAATTATCAGAAGAGCATACTGGCTTTTGTAGAGGTCAAGAAACTAGAGACGAAATTGCCAACATTCACTAGGTTATGGAGAAAGCAAGAAATTTCTAGGAAAAAAAAAAAAACATTTATTTCTGCTTCATTGACAATATTAAAGACTTTGACAAGATAGATCAGAACAAAGGTGGCAAGTCCACCAAGAGAGAAGAGAACCAGGACAGCTTACTTGTTTCTTGAGGTACAGATATGCAAGTAAATAAGCAAAAGTTAGAACAGAACATGGAATAATTGATTTAAGACTGGAAAAGAGAACAAGGCTGTATGTTATTCCATTTATTTAACTTATACGCAAAGTACATCTTGAGAAATTCCTGGCTAGATGAATTAAAGCCAGAATTAAGGTAGTCAGGAGAAATATCAACTATCTCAGATATGCAGATAATATCATTTTGATGGTACAGAGTGAAGAATAATTAAGAAGCCTCTTGACGAAGGTGAAAGAAGAAAGTGAAAAACTGGCTTGAAGCTTGGAGTTGTAAAAATGAATAAATACTCCTAGTATTTATAAATATATAGGATTTTTAATACTAAATCAAAAGATAAGGAAAAGGAAAAAAAGTTCTTTCAGTCAAGTGAGCAGAGCAAAGAGAGACAGAGACTCACACCTGCAGACTTTACCAAAAGCACAAGCTCTAAAAAAGAGCCCCACAGCAAGGGTCTCAGGCAAATTTACATCCTAAGCATCCTTACATAACATGAGGATGTAATTTAAAAGTATGCCAGGAATGTACTTCAGGCATTAAAAATTTTCCATCTGCACAAGCTCAATGTAAAAAACAACAACAGCAACTTATTAGATCTTAGGAACTGGTTATATCACTCTTTTGGGAAAAAAGAGGGAGATTAAATGAAAACTGTTAGACTTATAGATTTTATGTCCTTGGCCTCAAAGATCACTGTGGATGGCAACTACAGACATGAAATTAGAAGACAAATCAGAAGACTCCTTCAAAGAAAAGCTATGGCAAATCTAGACAGCTTACTAAAATGCAGAGATATCACCTTGTAAAAAAAAAGTCTGTACAGTCAAAGAAATCTTTTTTTTTTTTTTACAATAGTAATGGATGGTTATGAAAGCTGGATTATAAGGAAAGCTGCGTGCTGAAGAATTGAAACTTTTAAATTGTGGTGCTGGAGAAGACAACTGGGAGTCACTTGGACAGCAAGATCAAACCGGTCAACATTTAAAAAGATTAATTCATACTATTCATTGGAAAATCAAATATTTAAACTGTCTTTTAAATACTTAGACCACAAAATGAGAAAATAGGACTCATTGCAAAACATTCTATCAGTAATACTAAAAGGCAAAAGGAGAAAAAGAATGGCAAAGGATGAAGTTGAATAGATAGTGTCATAGAAGCAGTGATAATGGGCTTTGACAGACTTTGGGATTTGGTAGAAGTTAGAAAGGCCTCTCTCTGGTCCATGGAGTCACAAAGAGTCAGATATGAATAAATGACTGAATAACAACAAAGGCTGGGAAGTTTTAGTTCTTAATTGGTAATATGATTCTTCAAATTGTCATTTCTCCTTAATTTACTCCAGAACATACTCTAGTCACAGAAGCACTGTTTGACTCTCATGGTACATCTTTTCCAGAGATTAGAGTTCTCCTTGGACCTCTTGTCACCTTAAGATTGTATCCTGTACTTCCTATATTGGTTCTGGTTCTCTTAAGGCACTCTTTATGAAGAGATATTGATCAAAAGAAGAAGAATGAACAAATCCAAAGGAAAATTCATGCTATATGTAATGGACAAAGTCTAGCGTCTTTTCCAATAAGATCAATTGTTAAAGGAAGGGTATGCATTAGTACCACTATTAATTACATTGTTATAGAAAAGCTAGCTACAGTAATATGAAATTTTGGAGAGTAAAATGAGAAAAAGAAAACAAAACTCACTTTTTGATAAATAATAATACAATGAATCTAGAGAATCAAAAGGAGTCAGCTAAAAATTGAAACAATAACTAGTAAAGTTGTAGGATATAAAATAAATCCACATAAGGAATTAGTGTTTCTTCATATGAACCGAGCATAGAAGATATAAAGAGAAAAACAAATCCAATTCAAAATAAATACATAATTAATAAAATATTAGGGAAGTATATGATTGTAATGGAAATTGTGTGACTGCTACTAAAATAATCTTCATAGAAATAAAGCCAGATATAAATAATTGGGGAAAAAAGTCATTGCTTTGGCTAGACTATTTCATTGAAATAAAAATAATAATACTACTTAAATTAATTTACTTATTCAGTTTCATACTAACCAAAGTATGTAATGATTACTTTATAGAGATAAAATAACAATAACAAAATTTATCTAGCTAAACAAAAGGTCAAGATTTTTTTAAGAGAAGTAATGAAAAAAGAAGTGAGAAGGAAGGGGAACTTTAAAAATATTATATGATAAGTAATTTAAAGAAGTAAGAAAGAAAATATATTTTGTTTCTCTAGATGGAGAAAGAGCATGTTACTAAGTAAGGGATAGAAAAGAGTGTAGAAAATAAGGTAGATAATTCCAAATATATAACATTTGAACCCCTGAACAAATAAATTTGGGGAACAAAAATTGGAAGGTTAAATAGGGGGAAAATTTTGCATCAAATTTCCCTCAAAAGAATCTGATATACAAAAAAAGGATAAGATAAAGAGACATTTTTTTGTTTTGAATTTTTTAAACTAATGAACCTTTATTTTCTCTTCTCATCCCTTCATTGAAAATTAAAAAAAAATCTTTTAACAAATATGCATAATAAACCAGAATAAATTCCAATATTGTCAGTGTTCAAAAATGTGTGTTTCATTCTGCATCTCAAATATATTACATATCTGTCAGAAAATTCATAGCTAGTCCATCATTTTTCTTCCAGAATGGCATTTGGAGATTGTCTTTAAAGTATTTTATTGTGTAAATTGTTCTGTTGGTTCTGCTTACTTCAGACTGAATCAGATTATACAGGTCTTTCTGAATTTCTCTGAATCCATCTCTTTTACCATTTTCTTACAGCACAATCATATTCTAATATACTAAAATATCATAATCAAATGAGAGTAATTTTTCAATAAATAAAGTCAAAGTACAGGAATAATCACCTCCCAAGGCCTCCAAATAATTATTTATTGGAGACATTCAAATTAAGCAATTGAAATTTCATTTCATACTTAGATTGACAGTGACAAAAAAGTAAAATGATGATTTCTAAAGGGGCTACAGGAAAATGGGCATACTCATGCACATTTAGTGAAGCTGTCAATTCTCTAACCATTGTGGAAAGCAATTTTTAACCATGAACCAAAAGTTATTAATTTTTATGTACCCTTTGACTCAGAAATATCACTGTTTCCTCTACCTCAAAGAAATCAAATAAAGAAGGAAGTGATTCATATATACAAAATATATTTACTTTTTTCTATTGTAACAAAGAACTGGAAATTTAGGAAGTTATTCATAAATTGAGAATGGAAGAGAAAATTATGGGATATAAATGCAATGGGATATTATTGCATCATAACAGAAGATACAAGGGATAATTTCAAGTATATTAGAGAAAACCCTTGTGAAATAGGGCAGACTGAAGAGACCACCAGAAGAACAAAAGGTAAAGGGGAAGGAAATTAGCATTTACATAGGGCTTCCTACCTGTTGGGCACTCTGCTTATCCATTTTACAAATATTTCTCATTTGATGCTAACAATAATAATATATGTACTCTCATTATTTGTGGATGAGGAAACTGGGACAAACAATAAATTTCTAATTAACTAATGGAATTATGAAAAGGAGGTAGGTGTAGCTCTCAGTTTGGGTACTCACCAAAAGAGTCTGCAATCATATTTTATGGGATTTAATAAGGCATAAAGGATGAAGGGGGTGAACAGGCACAGAAAATACAGGAAAAGCAGCAAAAAGCAATACAGAAGGAGATAGCAACAAAATGGGATCTGGTAGCAGAGGAAAGCAGTAAGAAGCTATTTATAAACTGATTATACTGTCAGAAGAGGATGAGGATGCTCTGGTGATTCAGAATAAGACAAAATTTTAACACAGAGTAAAGTTACTTGCCCAGGGTAACAAAGCTCCTAAATGTCTGAGGTGTGACTTGAGCTCAGGTCTTTCTGATTCCATGGCTAGAGTTCCATCCAGGAAAATCACTGGCACTTGATGTATTGCCATTATTATGAATAGCAATTCTAATTATTAAGTACCGTATGGACCTTTGCTGAGTCATCTTAATGATAAGCTTGTAGTTTCCAAGTATGTTACTTCCTTATATCATTTTTTTCACCAGTAACTACCAAGAAACTCATCCAAAGATTGATAGGACCTTTGAAACACAATGTCATCCTCATTAAGGAGCTGCTTCCCATTAGACATATTACATCTCTTGTCACTACAAGGTTACTATAGGCAACTGAAACTAAAATCATCTAATTAGTGCCTAGGAAAAAAAAAGGAAAAAAAAGGTCTCATCATGTGAAGGCTATCATTGCTGGATATCTGTAAGAAATGGGTGACTTTATTGAGGAAATGAGCTCTTTAATTAGAGGGAAAAAATGAGAAGTCACTGCCAGACAACTAGACAAGCCATCAGTGCACTGCTCAAATATACTTTGTTCTCCTTTTCCATAACATTTACAGTCTCTACAAAGCAGAGAACAGCTGCGAATAGGGTAGCTGATTGACTAACATGTACTGCAGTGATATTATAAGCGACTCACTGGAGTACAATTAAGAGCACAGTTTCCATGTGCTTGGTTGACAATTAGGTCAAACAAATTGGAATGATTTCTATCCTGTTCCCTTGTGGTGAAAATGTTGCCCCTTGTCTTTCATACCTGGAGTAGCCAGAAGGGGGCTCCTATGAACTTTTCCTGATTTGGATCTTCCCATGACCCTATTGTTGTCTGACATTTCTCTTTCAGTAACTTTTTTTTTTTGCCTTCTGGGTGACATCTGACTCTATGGGCCAATTTGCACACAGAAATTCTATGCAGATCTCATTCCCCAAGGTGATCTGTTGTGAATCTCAGTGAAGCAAGTTCTCTCTGAGGAATGTGTTCTGAATTTTTTTCTTGTCTCCCTTCTTATTAAGCAGGGTCATATGCAGCACCTCGCTGAAATAAATAGTAGCACTCATCACATCTTCAATACACAAAACTGATTTTTTTAAAGAGCAGAGGTGGTTTAAATAAAAAAAATAGTCATTAAGTATTTTTCAATTGTATTTAAAAATATTTTAATGTTCATTTTTTAAAAATCGAAATCAAAATTCTCTCCTTTATCTCCCCTCCCTCATCCCTTCAAGAAGACAAGCAATATACTGATTGTACATGAGAAGTTATGCAAAATATATTTCCATATTAGCCATGTTGCAAAAGAAAATGCACACACACAAAAGAAAAGTAAGAAAAGTGAAAAAATGTGTTTTGATTGGCACTCAAGAGTTAATCAGTTCTCTCTTTCTGGAGATGGATAGCATTTTTCATCGTGTGTCAATTGGAATTTTTTTTTGGATTATTGTTTCGAGTATAGTGGCTAAGTCTTTCACAGGCCATGGTTGTTACAATATTAGTTATTATATTCAGTCTTCTCCTGGTCTTGCTCATGTCACTTTGTGTGAGTTCCTATAAGATTTTCCAGGTTTTTTTCTAAAACCATTCTGCTAGTCATTACTTACAATACTGTAGTATTATATCACACTCCTATACCACAACTTCTTCAGCCATTCCCCAATTTATGAGCATCCCCTCAGCTGCTAATTCTTTGCCATCACAAAAAGAGCTGATACAATTTTTTTGTGTAGTTTCTTTTCCCTTTTCTTTATCTTTTTGGAATACAGTCTTAGGATGGAGTAGAGGTATTTCTATGCCCTAACACCAACAAGGTCACCATCCTTTAAAAACCATTCTGTTACTATTTCTTCTCTGATTTTGCAGAAAGGCAAAATGTTCTCATCAATATTACTTCTGCTCTGCTGACTGCCCTGAACATTAATCCCTCAAAATTAGATCTTTTATAAGAAACAGGCTCTAATTTTTTTAAAGGCTCTTCTTTCTGTTGCCTTAATTCAGAAGATGAAAAATTGTATTTTGAACACAGTTCTTGCTTCATTAGACCTTTTCTATTTAGGAACCACATTTTCCTCACTCTATAATATCATTGCATAGAAAAGGGTTCAGTAAACAAGTGGCACAATGGACAGAGTATCAGGTTTTCTGTCCACAACTACAATTTTCATTTCCTAATATAAAATACTACATTATAAATGCATTTGGAAGTTGCAAGTCACAGTGTTGAGTGAAATTCAAGAAGAAAGGTCAGTTGTAAAAGCCTTTGTAGTGTTGATCAATTAAAGAAAAACAGTATGGGAAATGTGGAATCCTTTCCAAAATGGAATGATCAATAATGCATTGTTTTATTTTATGAACACACAATATTCTGATTTTAATAAGAAACCTCCTCTACTTTCCCCTCATCATCAATAACACTTGCTTGGAAATGTTTCTTTGCATTCAACCTCTCATGGTTATGGGCCAGTGCAACCTCATAGAAAACATCATCTTTCAACACCCTCTCAGTGGTTTTCTAGAATGGTTGCTTATCTGTATTGGTAGCTGAAGTTTCATCATGGGAATATCTCCTCACCATCAAAAACACAAATTCAGATACTACCCCCTCCACGAATTGGATGTTAGAGGTTTTTAAAATATCTTTCTTTAGCCTGTTTTGGATTTTAAGTTCTAGAAAGACCTGTATTTTGTTTAAACTGTAACTTGTTTAAACCATACCCTCCGCTCTAATGCCAAGAACAGTGGTTTGCATACAACAGGAGCTTAATTTTTTAATTAATGAAAAGTTAAATTCTCACCTCCCTCACAACAATAAAAATAAAGACAAAAACCCTTGTGACAAATATATTATTCAATGAATGTATGCATGTATTTTTACTTTAGTTTCCTTATCTATATAATGAATAAAAATAATATTACTATTCTGAGTTTCAGGAATAAAAATGAGGCAAAAAATGTACCTTCGTAAATACAAAAGATTGTTCGTTGAAGAAGTCACACAGTAATTCTTTAATGCTCACTAAATTTCTTTTATGTTACTATTACCTTTGAATTTGGTTATTGATCTAGTTTTTCAGCTGATTATATGTGAAGCACTTTTCTTCTCTCTTAGATATGATGTGTAGCATTGGTTTCCTTCTGTTTTTATTCTTTTAAAATAGAATAGGTCAAGCAAGAACCCAGGGCAAACTCGTCAGGGCTGATTGTTCTTTCTCTTTAGAAAGAAAGAAAGGATTGTTTTAATTCTTCTTGTTTTGTTCTCTATTCATTGTCTTCTTTGGATCATATGGTATTCTTCACAAGTGATTCCACTCTGGTCTGCAGACACTGGCTCAGTAGAGTTTGTTTCATAAATTTTGCAAATGCTCACGCTCTGAATTGAGGAGCGATGCAGCAGTGACAGGCGGTGCAATGGTACACACACTGCATTTGTAGTTCCCAGGGGCTTGATGGTCTGCTATGTGATTCCTTGCCCTGTAATCAAGTTAAGTATCTCTTGTCTTGTAAAGTACACATAACTCAGTCATCATATGTATGTGTGTGTATATAAACATATTTGCATGTATGTACATTTTTGTCTAATGTGAATTTTCCAGTAGAGATGGGGAAGGGAGATAGAAAGGGATGCCCAGGAGCCAGTAGTGGGAGGTCAGCACATGGTTCAAGGACAGGTGGAAGCAGGGTACTGAAAAGTGAGAACAGGAGGAGGAACATGCTGGGGAGAGACCAACCACATGGAGGCCTGGCTTGAACCTAGGAAGAAGGGGGGGGTGCAGACATTGGACATAGACACTGACAGGAGAGGCAACATGAAAACGGTGCAGACAGATAAGTGTTACCTGAACACAGACTGAAGACAGATGGAATACAGGCACAAGGCTTGACATAGGTGCCTGTGAGCTGATGGTCTCCTTTTTCTGAGTAGAAGAGTGACTGTCTCTCAGGGCTGCTTTTGTTTCCACTTGGAGAGGGTTTTTAATGTTTTATTTTATTTTATTTGGAGGTGGGGGTGAAGAAGTCACAGAGAGCCTCATCAAGGGGCAGAGAGAACATAGTAAAGTTAACACAGGTGCTTTTTTTAAATGGAGATTTCTTTCAGAATTCTTTGCATAAAGTCAAATTTGTATAGCACAAATTTTCATAGTTTTCATAAAGTAGGAATAGTCTGTATCTCTAATATTGATTTTGACCACTGTTGCTACAATTTGTTTGGTTATATTTTTATTATAGGATACAACACTATTGAATGATTAAGCAAAAGAAAAAAAAATACCTGAGAGCAATGGAAAAGAAGACAAATGTAAGCAAAAATTCTAACTTTACATAACCATAATATTTTTATGCATTCTAAATTGGTCACCTTCAACTGGATGTGTATGGTAGGACTTTTAAGACCTCGAATGGATTTGAAAAAAGGACTCTGTAGATTCAGTGGCTGATTATTATCTAGCTCTGAGTTAATTTATCTCAATAGCCCTTTGTTTCTCCCTCTTCTATGTACTTCTCACATTCTCTTTTACCTCAACCAATTTATACACTATAAACACCTTAATAACAGGGACTCTACTTCTCTCGCTCAATGGCTAGCATAATGCATTGCATAAATAGCCTTTTTATAACTATTGAATCAAATTGAATGAATCCTAAATTAACATTCCCAGTGCATTCATGTTTGAAATGATGTCCCAAGAAAGCTTATATCTTCACTATGAAGGACACATACAAGTGGTTTAATTAGTGATCCATTTTACAAAAATCAAAGATACTTTCTTTTTTTAATTGTATTTTATTTTTTCAATTACATGTAGGAACAATTTTTGACAATTGTTTTCTGATGTTCTGCTATTCTGATTCTCTCCCTTTTTTTCTTGCTCTCTGAGATGATGAATTCACTGATATAGGTTATACTACTACTTTCATGCAATACGTATCTCCATATTCCCCATGTCATGACTGAAGACACACATCACATGTTCTGTAGAAAAGCCATGAAGGAAAATAAGAAGGAAATAAAATGAAGGATGGTGTGCTTTGATTTGCAATCACTTGGATAGCAATTTTTTAATCATGCATCCTTTAGATGCAAGATAAAGATCTTAGAACCTCGTTTTGCTGAAAAAGGTTTAGTCTATTGACAAAACATACCTGATCATTTTACAATGTTACTGTTACTATATACAGTCATCCCTCACTATATTGTGGTTCACTTATCGCAGCTTCATTTTTTATCTCAGTTACACTTATCCTGGCACACTATTGGCTGATGGAATTAAAGGCGATCAACCACATTGCTGTGTTCTGTATCCTGGGTGCTGATTGGCTCAGTGACTATAGGGTAATAAGAATGTGAAAAAGGTTTATAGAACAGTGGGGATTCTAAAGCCTTAAAATATATATGAATAATAAAATTAAAATAATGCTGCTACTTCGCAGATTTTCGCCTATCATGGGGGTATCTGGAACATAACTCACAAGATAGGTGAAGGATCACTGTACATTGTTTTCCTGGTTCTGCTCACTTCACTTTGCTTCTGTTCATATAAATCTTTTAGGGTTTTCTGAATTTATCCTGTTCATCATTTCTTATGGTGCAATAGTTTTCCATCACAACCATATATCAAAAATTATTCGGCCATCCTCAAATTGATGGACATTCAATTCTTTGCCACTAAAAAAGAGCTACTAAAATATTTTTCTATAAATAGGTCAATCAAGGCTTTCACAGGTTACCATTAACAAAAAATCATCCTTTTCCAGTGCCAGATTGGATTCTTGTTGCTATTTCAATAAGATTTGACATACATTTTCTCATTCTGTCTTACAAAGGTATTGATCTTACTGAGGGGATTATCAGAGATGTATTCATTATCTCAATTGCTCTGGAAGGAAAAATCATTAAATATTTCCAGGAAAATGAAATTTAACACTCCAAATTTCCCATCAGAAAGAAAAGGCATAAGCTAGTTCACTTGCTAAGTTCTAGGTAAAATACTTTAGTGATCTAATTACAATGGAGAAGATCCTTAAAGTCAATGAAAGTCTTATAAAGCACCAAGCTTCCAGTTCTTTTTTTTTAAACCCTTACCTTCTGTCTTGGAGTCAATACTGTATATTGGCTCCAAGGCAGAAGAGTGGTAAGGGTAGGCAATGGGGGTCAAGTGACTTGCCCAGGGTCACACAGCTGGGAAGTGTCTGAGGCCAGATTTGAACCTGGGACCTCCCATCTCTAGGCCTGACTCTTAATCCACTGAGCTACCCAGCTGCCCCCCATGCTTTCAGTTCTGGAAACTGCAAATCAGAATATTTTGAAGGAACCTTGGTAATATTGTTTATTGTGATTAAGCCTATAATGTAGTACTTGCTCTGTTTAAGTTTATAACCATTATTTAGGGTTTATTTCCCATATGGGGTATTAGACACATGTTATGGATTTTAAAAGTCTACAAGATCTTTAATGAAAATCAGATAATTTTCTGTTTAATATAGTTGGTTGGAACAAGTCTATTGTTGGTTTTCTAGAGATCAACACAAACAAAAAAGAGCACTTTTCCTCCTGTTCTTCATTGTGGCTCCCAAATGCTACACCTTTATATTGTGTGCTAGAAATGCACAGCTTCTTTCCAATCATTAACATCTAAGATATTATTTTAGATTAGAAATATGATTACTGAAAAATGGAGGAGTACTCTGCAAAAAAATAAATTGCTAACATTACAATAAAATTTTCCCAGTCTTGCATTTCTTTGGGATGAATAAAATTAAGATTTTTCAGTCACCCTATAATATCCAAGTGTGGGTCTATTGATTTGGACTCTTTAGCATTGTAGAAGAGAATATTAAGGCAGATAGATAGCTCAGTAGATATAGTGCTGGACCTGGAGTTAGGAAGACGCATCAAAATCCAACCTCTGAAACTTATTAGCTGTGTGATCATGGGCAAATCACTTAACCTCTGGTTCACAAGGTCACAAAGAGCTGGACACTACTGAGTGACTGAACAATAACAACAACAGAGTATGTGAAATATTGGACTTTGAGACATAAAGTTATGAAACTGGATCCTGCCTTAAATATTTCCGAGTTGCCCGACCTTAGAGAAGTCATTTCATTTATCTGGGCAACAGTTATTTATAGACTCAATGGCCTCTATCATATTTTTTAACTGTTAAGTCTATGACATAATAAAAGATGGAGAGCAGTTGGGTCTTTCCTTATGTAAGTACTTTGGTTGGACAGCATAGGAGATAGAGGGCATATTGATAGTGAAGAATCGCTAGTCTGGTCCGCCATCACTAAAGTTACAATGCCAAGAGAAAAGTGTCTCTTTCACTGAGTGAAAATTCTGAAGGTTTTCTTTTTCCCTTCTGTGGTTATTAAGAAAGAGCTCAGTGACAGATTTTCAACCTTACCTTACGTCTCTCTCTGGCAGAATGCCTGACTGTACAGAAGATCAACAAACCTACCATAGCTGAGAGAAAAGGATCCACCATAGTGACATGAAATTGTCCAATGTTACACTGCTATTTAGTGATAGGCATGGTGCTAGAACTCAGGCATCATGACTCCTACTCAGAGGTCTTTCTACTCTATAGCACTTCAAATTATGAAGGAAAAAAAAAAAACTCCTTGGCATCTAGTGCAAAATAAATGCTTATTGATAGATTGGCTGATACTCTAACCCACTCCTAATCCCTCTAGGAGCCAAGAATATAAACCAACACAGATGGGATCATGAGATGGTAGAGGTCAAATGGAGCTCAGGGACCATCTCATGCAATCTGTCTTATTTTGCTGATGAAGAAAATGATTCCCAGAGAAGTAAAGTAAGTATAATAGGTGAGCGAGCTTTGAGCCCAAATCTTTTCTTTTTCCAGATCAAGTGTTCTTTCAGTGGATCATACTTTATTTAGAACTCCGGAATTAACCCTTTTCTATATTATATATCTATTTCTTCATTTCTCAAAATCATTTTTCTACTCTTAGACACTGATTTGGTTCTAATTTTCTAATACATGATTATTCTAATGAGTGATCAATTAATTTCCCAATTGCTCTGAAGCACAGAATTAATTTTCAATGTAGGAAAAACTAACTCAGAAGGTCAAGTTTGTGGTTTTGTTTGGAACTCATCATCGTGGAGAAGGGTATTTCAGAATTTCTCTCACCTTCTTTCCCATAAAAATACGGAACAGGGGTACATAGACAAATGCTTAATTTATACTTACAGGATAAATACTTCTAAGATCTATGCTACTTTTATCTCACTCTATTCAAGAATAATCATAATTTTTGTTCCTACTTATCTGGGTATCTTGTCTTGTAAGAACCTATGCATGTGCTTACAAGAGGAATATTTTCTATTTTGGTGTGAAGGGTGTGTGTTTTACTTTTCAAACCTCAGGCTCCTGGTTAGAAGTAGTCATTATTCTCCTTGTACCTCTGGCCATGAATCAGACCTGTTATACTTAGAGCTATGCTTACAGTATGGTGAGTGGTTGAGATTTCCCTGTTTCATGTTTTCCTGGTTCCTCCTGCTGGCAATTGGGCAATGATTCAGGAAGACAGCTGTCAAGCTAGAGAACTCATGGCTCTGTCATCTAGTTCCAGAAATGATAGTAGCTTCAGAAACATAGACATAGAGCATTAACATCTTCTATATTTCTGTAATCAGGCAAAGGCAAAGGGTTCAAGCTAATCTCCTTTAAATGATTAGCAGATTAATGTTGACTGGATCTAAATTTTCGTTTTCAGGATAAGCTCTGAGGTACCTCTAAGGGACAAAAGTCTTTATCCTAAAAGTGTCACCAGTTGAAAAATATGATCTTCTATGATTCAGGCAAAAGGATTGAGATAATGGATATCTTCACAGCAAAGGTAAGTTCCTTCTTCTCTCAGCCCCAGGAGCAAAAAAAAAAAAAACAAAAAACCTCTTCCAGTTCTTTCAACTGCTCCTTCCTGAGCTTGGCTGAAAAGTTCCATAACATCCCCCAAAGTCAGCTGGGGTTCCATTTCCTCTTCTCCTGAGATAGGTTGTCAAATTTAATTTTTCCCATTGCTTCTGGCCTTTCTCTCTTATACACCAATCATATCCCCATCAACCCATGTGATCAAGAAGTTGTTTTACTTCTGTGTTTCTGCTCCCACAGTTCTTCCTCTGGATGTGGATGGTGTTGTCTCATAAATCCCTCAGAAATGTTTTGGATCATTGCATTACCACTAGTAGAGAAGTCCATTACATTCAACTGTGGGAAGGCCTGTTCTTGACAAAATTATGATGGCTCTTTCTCAGTCATCACTTCCTTTTCTTGGTTTGTACTAACTTTTGATACAATTTTTCTATTTCAATATTTTACATGTTGATACAATTTTTAATTATCATTTCATGACATTTCTCAATTCTTATTATCTCCCTTCCTCCTATCTCCCCCACAAGGTGGCAGGTAGTATGATGTAGATTGTACATGGAACATATATCCATGTTCATCATGTTATGAAAGAAGACACATCACTTATGCTAGAGAAAAAAATCATTGAGGAAATAAAGTGAAGAATGGTATGCTTCAATCTCCATTTTGACTCTGTCAGTTCCTTCTCTGGTGGAAGATAGCCTCTTTCATCATGAGTCCCTTGGAGTCATCCTGGATCCTTGAATTACAGATAACAGTTAAATCTTTCACAGTTGATCATCATTGTTTATTCCTGTTATTGTTTCCAAAGTTCTCATTTCACTTTGAATCACTTTGTAAGATGTGTTTACTTTTGTTAATTAGTGAGAAGACAATTCAAAGCCAAGATACTTGGCAAAATAATATAGTAAGAGAATTATCAATGTAATATTTCCACACAAATAGGAAGCATATCTTCCTACAAATACACCTATCATCAACAAAAGATAGGGCACAATTCCAGAATATATGTGAAGGGACACACACAAAGAGAACTCTTGTAAAAGGGCATATGTATGTGCAGCAAGAGTATATGGAAAGATGGTCCACTCACCACTGCAAGGCTGGAGGGTCATAAATAACTGCTGATTATCTCATCATTCTGCTGCATGTTCTCCAATGATTTTGGTATACAGTAGTCTCCATTGTGCAAATAGGTTTTCTGTGTAGTTTCTTCAGGTCTTTGTTCATTCCCAAGATCTCATGTGGTCACACGTAGACGGTGTTCTACTATGACAGATGATTTTCTCTCTGTTACAAGCTTCTGGACTTCAATTCTTCTGGGCATCACTTAGCCATCAAAGTGCTCATTGGCTGGGAGGTAGTGACTAGAAATCCTCTCCTTAGTAAGGACAAGCTGACCCACCTGCCATAACTTTCTAGTCTTATATTTTACTTTCCTCCACATATTTTACCATACAGCAACATTGGCCTTTCCACTGTTCTTCACATAAAACTCCCATCTCCTGACTTTGTCCCTTTTCATTGGCTGTCCCTAAAGTCTCTAATATTGTCCCTCTTTGTCTATTCCTTCTGACTTTCTAAAAATATAACTTCTCATTCTGTCCAGAAGAAGCCTCTTCTATTATCTCACTCTTCCCATAGGCATTCCATGATGCCTCACCTTTACTCCTTCAGAATTATCTTAGAGATTGTCCTTCTTATCAGAGAGTTAAGGATTTTGTGGTCCTGTGTCTTTTCTTTTTCAGCCTTAATATTACTTTTGATTTCCCATGCCAAAAAAAAATAATGGAAATGGTAACAACAAAACTAAACAAAAATAACAATAACAATGAAACTCTATCTGTGGTTACCTGGGGTCATCAATCTTTTACTTCAAAGGCTTGTCTCCATTTTACATATATACAAATATATATGTGTGCGTATAAATACACACACATATATATGTATATGTATACATATGCAACAACAAACATTCTGAAATTCAGGCACTTACTGAGTTAATCTGGGCAAGTGACTTAACACTGTTTTCTTCATTTTCTCACCTGCAAAATGAGCTGGAGAAGGAAATGGCAAACTATTCTAGTATCTTTGCCAAGAAAACCCCAAACAGGGTCACAAAGAGTCAGCTATGACTGAAACAAATGAAAAACAAATATATATTCTGCAACCATGCCCTATCTTTTTGCTGATAATAGGTGCATTTGTAGGAAGGTATGCTTCAGAATTATGTGGTAAATACTACATTGGAAAAAAGACATTGCTAATTGTCTTACAATATTATTCCTGACTTGATTTCTTCCCTTTCTAATAGACATATACATCATGGGGCTCCAAAAAAAAAAAAGGCTGCTACGATTAAAGACTTCAGGGTTTGCCTCTTTTTTTTTTAATTCCTCTGGGTCCCTACACATCTCATTTTTCTCCAAGGTAGTTGTTGTCCTAAAACTGCCAAATATCTTTCTGTTTCCATTGCTAGATCGAAGACCTAACTTTTACATTTGGCATTTGCCTAATCTTATTTTAACCTTTTCCCATTTTCCTTATATTTTGATAGAAAGTACTGTCTGAACTTCAGAGATCCTAAGAGAGAAGTATTAAATTAATTTTATTCATAACTCAAAGGTTTTCAGCACAAATTACTGGTTATTGCCAGCCTTCCAAGCTTAAAGAAAAAATGCTGGTGTGGTCCTCTAGGAACTTAGGTAACACCAGCTACCAAAATGAATGAAGATGTTAGATGGAACAAGAACAGGAGAGTACTATCCATGAGATAGGTCAGTGAGATCTTTATGTTATTGGTCAGAAATGCCTTTATTTGATTGCAAGAAAGGATAGAGATACTCTGATACATATTTCCACAGGAATTTTTCTAATTGAAAGCAATTGAGAACATTTCAGTTTTATTTTTCTCAAAAGTCTGCCTATAGTCATCATTTCCCTTTTTAGTCTGGATGTCTAATAAAATTTTCAAGTTTAAGTATTTTTTTCCATGCCCATACCCATTGCTTCATTTTCCTCCTATCATTTTTCCCTGGTAAGGACACACTTTGTCATGCTGCTGTCAAAGTCTCTATCCTAAAACACAGTTCTGACCTCATTATTACCCTGTCAAAAACCCACCAGGGTTTCCCATTCCTTGAAGGCCCAGGTCAGCTCCTGTCACTGACCCCAACTTTGACCCCATTATACTTTTCTTAATCCCTCCAGCTAAAAAGATCATCCTTCCCTTGACTATTTTCTGCACATTATTTGCTCCTTTCTATGCATGTGTATTATAGTTTTCTATGCATGTCTTATCCTATCTACTACTCAGCGATAGAGCAGGTATTGCATCACTTTGTCTATCCCTTAGGACCCTAATTAGCAGCCCTAGTCAACTGATAAATGCTTGCTCAATTGAATTGAAGTCAATTCTTCCTTGGAAGTGATTGGAGGATACAGGATATAGGTTGGGAAAGAGGCGCTGGTCAGAGCTGGGTAGCAGTATACTAAGCACTGTAATGGATGGCTTGGTTGATGGTAAAAAGAAAATATAATATAAAGAGTATATATAACATAAAAAAAACAAAGAAAAACAGTCCCTGCTCCCAAGAACCTTACAATTTAATGGGAGATGAGAGCGCACGCAAAGGAAAGGAAAAGTGGAGGAGAGGAGGAAGGGAGGGCTTGGAAGAGAGAATGATAGAGAAAACTCAGAAGATGCATCCAGGTGGGAAATGAAAAGATCTTTGGCTTGGATTCTCTCCTAAACAGAAGATTTAGGAGATGCTTTCCACCCTCCATCCATTGGAAGAGGCTCAGGCAAGAGATCCAGGGGTGTGATTTCTAAGGCTGAGAAATTTTGCATGATGATAAGATACCTGTGATATGATGGAGACATCCAGAAGAAGACAGTAATTAGAGAAATGAAGATTCAAGATTTAAATTGACTTTTAAAAATCATTCCATAGGAATATATTACATACATTATCTGTAATGGGCAGAATGTTAGTTTGGATTTAGAGTCAGAGGTGTTGGATTCAAATTCTGAATCTGATGCTAACTGCCTGTGTAATCTTAGGCAAATGGCCTCTCAGGACTTCAGTCTCCTCATCTGTAAAATTAGGATGTTAGACGTATTACCTTTAGTTTCCTTTCCAGTTTTGTGACTGCCTGTGATCTTATAACATTTCCCTGAGGCTTATACAGAGTTTTAAAGATGATACTTAAGAAGCCTTCTCATTCTGACATTTATTCTTAGATGATATGGATTATCCTGAGCCAGAAAAATAACATAAAATAAAAAAAACTTTTACTTCTGATCACTTATCATGATTTCTGAGCCTTTGTTACACTGGAAAATTGTGTCCCCATTACATGAGGGTGTCAAGCTAAGTAAAGCATTTCTACTCACAGAAGAAAGAAGTCACCACACTGCTGTGAGACAAGACATGTGCCTGGATATCTCTGGAGAAATTCTACCATATTAAAGTGCTGCTCCACTGCAATGATATTTCAGTCACCTTTTGGCTCATTCTACTAATATATTTTCTGCCTCTTTTTTATTAGCAGAATAGATCCTCTTACACTATAAGTGGTTGTAAACTTTTAAAATATGTCTTCTCTAAAATAGGGAGAAATGAGAGCATATTTACTATTCATATATTCTGGAATGTAAACACTATAATACTGTTGCATTTAATAATGACAAAGTTCAGGAAGAATAAAAAAGAAGGAAAATTTGACCAATAAATGCCTTTTTTTTTGGTGGAAGCTGTGGAATATCTTATGATTTGAAACCTAGATTTAGGACAGCAATGAAGTTGCCTTTGAATTCCAGATTTAAAATATGGCCTCAAGTCTCAGGATTATAACTTTTGCATAATTCTGGCAACTCTGGTTAGATTTTCTAACAAATTAGGGCATTGCCCATTCATAAGGGGGAACTCTGGATAAGAAAATGTGGCAAAGTGACCTTTTGGAAGAGAATAGTGAAAAATCAACTCAATTTAATTTTTCTCTAACTTTAATTTATATTTTGATGAATTTCATTTAACTCTGATTAATTTACTTTAAAACATTTTACATAATCTCAGTTTTTTCAAATATATCCATCCTCACTCTCCTCTCTAGAAAATTATCCCTTAAAATAAATAAAAATAATCAAAAACAGATATTTAGAAAGATGAACACACCTATCTTTTCTGATACATATCCCCCACTCCACCACTGAAGAAAAAAGAGGGAGATGTATTTTTCTCAAATCTTCTACAGGAACAGTCTTTGTCATCAAACCTTTTTCTCTCTTTTATCCATCCATTTACATTATTAGTCGTTATGTTGATCATTTTCATTTTTCATAGTTTCACTTTCAATCAGTTTACCTGAATCTTCTTAAAATCATCTGAATTTTTGATATTAGTTAAATGGGTACAGTACACAGAGTATAGTATTTGGAATTAGAAAGACTCAGGTTTGAATCCTGACTTAGAGTCACCTGGGCAAGCCACTTACTCCTCTCAGTCTCAGTCTCCTCATCTGTAAAATGAAAATAATAACAGCACCTAACAGGGTGGTTGCAAATATTGAATTAATTAGCCGTATGTAAAACACTTTTCAAACTTTACAAGTGCTAAGTAAGTGCTAGTCATTATTTTTATTTCTTATAAAGGCTACTAAGAGGTACACTGGATACCTGAGTGTTGGGCCCTGGAATCAGGAAATGCCTAGGGTCAAATCCTGCCTCAAATACTCACTAGCTCTGTGACAAATCACCTAACCTTGGTCTCAATTCCCCAAAATGTTAAATATAGATAATACTAACACCTTCCTCCCATGTTTGTTATTAGTATAAAATGAACGATCATGTCTTTGCAAATCTTAAAATGCGATATAAATGCTAGCTATAGTGATGATGATGATGATGATGCAACAGTAGCCTATTGCACACATGTATTGCAGCCCGTTTAGCTATTCTCTAGTCTGTGATCATGTACTTTATATTCAATTCACAAAAGAAAATGTTTCAAAACAGTTTCTCATCCAGGAGAAATTGGATGAGATGGAGAGGCAAAGTGCCACCTGGTATGAAAGAGACAATTCAAATTCATTATACAAATTCAAATTCCCATTCATTTCTCTCTGGCTGTTGTTCAGTTATTTTAGTTGTGTCTTACCCTTCATGAGCCCATTCAAGGTTTCTTGGCAAAGATATCAGAGAGATTTGCCATTTCCTTCTCCAACTAATTTTACATATGAGGAAACTGAGGCAAATAGGACTAAATGTCTTGCCTAGAATCACACAGTTAATAAGTGCTGGAGGGTAGATTTGAACTCAAGAAGATGAATCTTCCTTACTTTAGCCCTTGTACTCTATCTATTATGCCATATAGGTTCATTTATAGATGTAATAGATATTATAAGCAAAGAACTTTGTGACTGAATGACTTGGACAAAAGTCAAAAAAGAGCAACCAAAGAAAAACCTAAAGCTCTGAGTGTGTGTCCATGTGATTATTATTAAAATGGTACCTCTGGCAAATGTGGGGAATTCTAGATAGGGAATTTCAATCTTAATCAGCTTGAGTTTAAAGGAGATATAAGAGAGGCAGTCTGCCATAGTGGGATGGTGAGCTGGTCTTAGAGATGGGAAGATATGGACCCAGCTCCTGACAATCTCACATACCCATTATGTGGTGTAAAAATCATGATGGATTCCTGGAGTCTTCTCCAGGAATGTCATAGCAATCTAAACATTTGTTTAAGAAGCAGAGTAGGAAGGAAAGGAGAAACTGGATTACTCTTAAGCAAACCACAGACCGATAGGATTCCCAATAAAGGGAAAGAAGCAAAAGGAGTAAAGGCCCATCTGATGTACAAAGAGTTCCTTTTTATAAAAGGCAAGTGGGGCAGTTTGGGATTATTAACTACAGGAATACTTATCAGGATGGTGAACAGAGGCAGAAATTTACCCCACATGTCTTGAGCAGACACCATAGTGTCAACTGGTTTGCATGTTAGTACAAAATGTTCATACTCCTAAATATTCAAGGAAAGATGTCCAGACACCTTAGTGTCCCTTTATATTTTTTATTGGCTTCAGATATTGAGATGGACATTGCCTGGAACTGGTTTTCTTGGTCATATCAGAACTTCTAGGAGTTCTTCTGGAACAAAAACCATGGGATACTGCTACTGGACTTATCAGGAATGTAATATATTTGACAATCATGCCTTATATTATCACAATTTAAATGTCCACATTTATATCCATATTATGACTTTAAATATCCATATTAAATCTTAAATATCCATAGTTAACAGTGGCTTTGGGGGAGTTGTTTAATTTCTCATTTACCCAAAACTGCTTTCTAAGAAAATAAATTCCATAACAGATATTAAATATCAGTACAAGGAGGTATTTCCCTATATCAATGAAAACATAGGCCAGTATCTCCCCTATTGTTCCAAAGAAAAAAACCCAAGTGATAGGAACAGATGTTGCTGAAGATTAAGAGAGAACTGAGGTCAGAAGATAAATGTTTGGAAGACAAAAAAAATGAAGATTTTTAGAACTGAAAGGATCATAGATATTATCATCAAATATTCTCATTTTATGTATTAGGGATGAGAGACCTGAGGCCTAGAAGGGATAAATTATTTTCCTAGGATCATATTTAACTTGTGATATATCAAGAACAATGACCTAAACAGGTGGCTCATTCTTTCATGCATTGGATGTGGGACATAGATACTTAACTACTCTGAGAATCATTTTTTTTCACTTGTAAAACAAAGGAGTTGGTCTAGATGATCACTAAAATCCATTAGTGTTACATAATTTTGTGATCTATATCTTTTTTCTCTAGGCTAAACATGTCCAATTTCTTTAGTCATTTCTCATTGAATATGTGTTCTTTTATTTTAAAATAAACTTTATTTATTTAACTAATTTAGAATATTTTTCCATGGTTACATGATTCATGTTCTTTCCCTCCCCTCCCCCAACACCCCTCCTATAGCCAATGAGCAATTCCACTGGGTTCTCTATGTGTCATTGACCAAGACCTATTTCTATGTTATTAATATTTGCACTAGGAATGAAAATGACCATCCTAGCCAAACTCAGATTCAGTCCCATACCCATTGAACTTCCAAAATTTTTTTTTTACTGATTTAGAAAAAACCATAACAAAGTTCATTTGGAAGAACAAAGGATCAAGGATATCCAGGGAAATAATGAAAAAAAAATACAAAGGAAGGGGGTCTTGCAGTCCCAGATCTCCGACTATATTATAAAGCAGGGGTCATCAAAACAGTTTGGTACTGGCTAAGAGACAGAAGGGATCATCAGTGGAATAGACTCAGGGCAAGTGACCTCAGCAAGACAGTATATGACAAACCCAAAGATCCCAACTTTTGGGACAAAAATCCACTATTCAATAAAAACTGCTGGGAAAATTGGAGGACAGTGTGGGAAAGATTAGGTTTAGATTAACACCTCACACCCTACACTAAGATAAATTCAAAATGGGTGATTGACTTGAACATAAAGAAGGAAACTATAAGAAAGTTAGGCAAACACAGAATAGTATACATGTCAGACCTTTGGGAAGGGAAAGATTTAAAAACCAAGCTAGACTTAGAAAGAGAGAGTCATAAAATGCAAAATAAATAATTTGCACTACATCAAATTAAAAAAGTTTTTGTACAAACAAAACCAATGTAACCAAAATCAGAAGGAAAGCAACAAATTGGGAAACAATCCTCATAAAAATCTCAGACAAAGGTTTAATTACTCAAATTTACAAAGAGCTAAATCAATTGTACAAAAAATCAAGCCATTCTCCAATTGATAAATGGGCAATGGACATGAATAGGCAGTTTTAAGATAAAGAAATCAAAACTATTAATAGGCACATGAGAAAGTGTTCTCAATCTCTTATAATCAGAGAGATGCAAATTAAAACAACTCTGAGGTATCACCTCACACCTAACAGATTGGCTAACATAACAGCAAAGGAAGGTAATGAATGCTGGAGGGGATGTGGCAAAGTAGGGACATTAATTCATTGCTGGTGGAGTTGTGAACTGATCCAACCATTCTGGAGGGCAATTTGGAACTATGCCCAAAGGGCGATAGACTATCTGCCCTATGATCTAGCCATAGCACTGCTGGGCTTGTACCCCAAAGAGATAATAAGGAAAAAGACTTGTACAAGAATATTCATAGCAGCCTTTTTTTGTGGTGGCCAAAAATTGGAAAATGAGGGGATGCCCTTCAGTTGGAGAATGGTTGAACAAATTGTGGTATATGTTGGTGATGGAATATTATTGTGCTAAAAGGAATAACAAAGTGGAGGAATTCCATGGAGACTGGAACAACTTCGAGGAAGTGATGCAAAGCAAAAGGAGCAGAACCAGGAAAACATTGTACACAGAGACTAACACACTGTGGTACAATCGAACGTAATGGACTTCTCCATTAGTGTCAATGCAGTGAACCTGAAAAATATGCAGGGATCTAGGAGAAAAAACACTATCCACAAGCAGAGGACAAACTGTGGGAGTAAAAACACCGAGGAAAACCAATTGCTAGACTACAAGGATTGAGGGGATATGACTGAGGAGAGACTCTAAATGAACACTCTAATGCAAATACCAACAACAAGGAAATGGGTTCGAATCAAGAACACTTGTTATACCCAGTGGAATCGTGCGTTGGCTACGGGATAGATGGGGGGGTAGGGTAGGAAGAAAAAGGATCTCTGTCTCCAATGAATAATGCTCAAATTTGACCAAATAAAATAATGTTAAAAATATTTGCACTAGGGTAATTGTTTAGAGTCTACATCCGCAATCATATCCCCATCAACCTTTGTGATCAAGCAGTTGTTTTCCTCAAGTGTTTATACTTCCATAGTTCTTTCTCTGGATGTGGACAGCATTCCTTCTCATAAGTCCCTCAGAATGGTCCTTAATCATTGTATTGTAGCTAGTAAAGGAGTCCATTACATTTGATTGTGCCACACTGTATCAGTCTCTGTGTACAATGTTCTCCTGGTTCTGCTCCTTTCACTCTGCATCAATTCCTGGAGGTTGTTCCAGTTCACATAAAATTCCTCCAGTTCATTATTCCTTTTAGCATAATAATATCCTCTCACCCACAGATACCACAATTTGTTCAGCCATTCCCCAATCAAAGGACATCCTTATATTTTCCAAAATTTTGCCACCACAAAGGTGGCTATGAATATTCTTGTACATTTCTTTTTCCTTATTATCTCTTTTGGGGTATAAACGCAGCATTGGTATGACTGGATCAAAGTGCAGGCAGTCTTATAATGTTCTTAGGGCATAGTTCCAAATTGACTTCCAGAATGTTTAGATCAATTCACAACTCTACCAGCAGTGTGTTAGTGTTTCATTGTTGCCACATCCCCTCCAACATTTATTATTTACTTTGCTATCATATTAGCCAATTTTCTAGGTGTGGGGTGTTACCTCAGAGTTGTCTTGATTTACATTTCTCTAATTATAAGAGATTTAGAGCAACTTTCCATTTACTTATTGATATTTTGATTTCCTTATCTGAAAATTGCTCATTCATGTCCCTTGCCCATTTATCAATAGGGGAATGGATTCATTTTTTGTGTAATTGATTTAGTTACCTATAAATTTGAGTAATTAGACCTTTGTCACAGAGGATTTTGTTATAAATATTTTTTCCAAATTTGCTACTTCCCTTCTACTTTTGGTTGCATTGGTTTTGTTTGTACAAAAACTTCTTAATTTAATGTAATAAAAATTATTCATTTTATATTTTGTAATATTCTATAACTCTTGCTTGGTATTAAACTCTTTCCTGTTCCATAGATCTGACATGTATACTACTCTATGTTTACCTAATTGACTTATAGTTTCCTTCTTTATAATTAAGTCATTAACCCATTCTGAATTTATCTTAGTATAGGCTGTGAGATACTGATTTAAACCCAATATCTCCCATACTGTCTTCCAATTTTCCCAGGAGTTTTTGTGAAATAGTGGGGTTTTGTCCTAATCTCTGGAATCTTTGGGTTTATCATACACTGTCTTGCTGAGGTTATTTACCCCAAGTTTATTCCATTGGTCCCCTTAATGTCTCTTAGCCAGCACCATATTGTTTTGATGACCACTGCTTTATAGTACAGTTTAAGATCCGGTAGTGGTAGGACCCTATCATTCACTTTTTTTTCAATATTTCCCTTGATATTCTTGATCTTTTGTTCTTCCAAGTGAACTTTATTAAAAAAAATTCTAATTCAGTAAAAAATGTTTCTTGGAAGTTTGGTAGGTTTGGCACTGAATAAGTAAATTAATTTGGGTAGGAATATGACTTTATTATGTTAGCTCATGCTATCCATGAACAATTAATGTTTTTCCAATTATTTAGATCTAGTTTTAATTGTGTGGAAAGTGTTTTGTAGTTGTGTTCATATATTTCCTGTGTTTGTCTTGGCAAATAGATTCTTAAGTACTGTATATTGTCTAGGGTGATTTTACTTGCTCCTGGAATGTGTTGAAAATATATAAAACATATATTGAAATATTGATTTATGTGGATTTATTTTGTATACTGCAACTTTGCTAAAGTTGTTGATAATTTCCATTATCTTTTTAGTTGTTTCTTGAGGATTCTTTAAGTACACAATTATATCATCCCCAAAGAGCCATAGTTTAGTCATTGCCTATTTTAATAATTTCAATTTCTTTTTCTTCTCTAATTGCTACTGCTAGTGTTTCTAGTACCATGTTAAATAATAGAGGTGATAATGGACAAACTTCTTTCACTCCTGATCTTATTGGGAATGCTTCTAATTTGTCCCTATTGCAGAAGATACTTGCTTATGGATTTAGACATATACTTTTTTATTATTGTGAAGAAAGGTCCTTCTATTCTTAAACTTTCTAGTGTTTTCAATAGAAATGAGTGTTGTATTTTATCAAAGGCTTTTTCTGTGTCTATTGACATAATCATGTGATTTTTGTTGGTTTGTTTGTAGATATGGTTAATTATGTGGAAGGTTTACCTAATATGGAACCATCCTTGCATTCCTGGTATAAATTCCACTTGATCATAATGAATAACTTTTGTAATCGCTTCCTGGAGTCTTTTTGCGGGTATTCTATTCAAGATATTTGCATCTATGTTCATTAAAGATATTGGTTTATAATTTTCTCTCTCTGTTTTTGACCTGCCTGGCTTTGGAATCAGTACCATATTTGTGGAATTTGGTAGAATTCCTTCTTTGTGTATTCTGTCAAATAGTTTGTAAAGTATTGGGATTAGTTGTTCTTTGAATGTTTGATAGAATGCACTTGTGAATCCATCTGGAACATGGGAATTTTTTCTTAGATATTTTTTGATGGCTTGTTTGATTTCTATTTTTGATATGGAATTATATACATATTCCATTTCCTCTTCAGTTAATCTAGGCAGTTCATATTTTTGTAAATGTTCATCCATATCCCCTAGATTACTGTATTTGTTGCCATATTATTGGGCAAAATAATAATTACCTTAATTTCCTCTTCATTAGAGTTGAGGTTGCCCTTTTTATCTTCAATGCTATTAATTTGGTTTTCTTCTTTCCTTTTTTTAAATCGGATTAACTAGTACTTTATTTTTTGAAGTACCATCTCCAAGTCATATTTATTAAATCAATAGTTATTTTTACATTCAATTTTATTAATTTCTCCTTTAATTTTTAGGATTTCCAATTTAGTTTTTATCTGGGCATTTTTAATTGTTCTCTTTCTAGTTTTTTAATTTGAATGCCTAATTCAAATTGACCTCTTCCCTCTCTGATTTGTTGCTTTTTGAACTAAGGGATATAAATTTTCCTCCGAGTACTGCTTTGGCTGCATCCTATAAGTTTTGATATGATGTCTCCTCATTATTATTCTCTTCAATGATATTAATAATTATTTCTATAATTTGTTTTTTAACCAACCAGTTTTGGAGAAACATATTTTTATTGCATTCTGATCTGAAAATTTTGCTTTTTTGCATTTATTTGCCATGTTTTTATGCCCTAGTACATGGTCAGTCATTGTGAATATGCCATGTGATGCTGAAAATAAGATGTATTCATTTTTGTCCCTATTTATTTTTTCTCAATATATATTAACTCTAATTTTTCTAAAATTTCATTCACATCTCTTACCTCTTTCTTATTTATTTTATGGTTTGTTTTATCTAGATCTGATAGAATAAGGTTCAGGTCTCCCACTAATATAGTTTTACTATGCATTTTGTACTTAAGGTCTACTAGTTTTTCCTTTAGAAATTTGGATTCCATGGTGCACACATGTTGAGTTCTACTATTTCCTCATTGTCTATACTGCCTTTTATCAGAATGTAATTATTTTCCCTATCTCTTTTAATCAGAACTGTTTTTACTTTGGCTTCATAAGATAGCATGATTGCAACTCCTGCCTTCATTTTCTCAGTTGGTGCCCAATAGATTTGGCTTCATCCTCTTACCCTTACCCTGTGTGTGTCTATTTGACTCATGTATGTTTCTTGTAGTGAACATATGGTAAAATTTTATTTTTCAATCCAATCTGCTATCTGCTTCAGTTTTATGGGTGAATTCATCCCATTCACATTCAGAGTTATGATTACCACCTGTGTATCCCCCATCATTTTGATTTATTCTCCTAGTCCTGCCCTTTCTTCTTTCATTATTTCCTTCTAAGCCAGTGTTTTACTTTTAACCAGTCCCTCTATTCCCCACCCTTCTTATTCCTCTCTTATTTTTCTATAGCGTCTATTAAATTCACTCTTCTCTCTCTTTCCCTCCCTTTTTTATTCCCCATCTATCTCCTGGAGAATAAAATAGAATACTATACCCCAATGGATCTAGATGCTCTTCCTTTTCAGAATTGATTCCACTCAGTGTAAAGTTTAAATATTTCTTATTAGCTCCCTCTTTGTCTCCTTCTTACAATAGTATTCTTCCCCTCCCCCTCCCATGTGTCTCCTTATATGGTATAATTTATCTTATTTTTCTTCTTCCTTCAAATTTCTCTTGGTGCCATCTTCTATTCCCCCCTCCATTTTTACATATCATCTTAAACCATTTATTACCACAGATCCCACCTATGAGTAATTCTTCTAATTACTATGATAGTGAAAACAGTTTTTGTGAGTGACAAATATCATTTTCCATATAGGAATATACCTTACTGAAGCCCTTAATTTATTTTTTATTCTTTCTTTTTTACCTTTTTATGTTTCTCTTGAATTTTCCATTTGGACATCAATTTTTCATTTAGTTCTGGTCTTTTCTTTATAATTACTTGGAAATCTTCTATTTTGTTAAACACCCATACTTTCCCCTGAAAGTATATAGTCAGTTTTGATGGGTAGGTGATACTTTTTTGTAGACCCCATTTTCTTGCCTTTATGAATTTCATATTCCTAGTCTTCTGATCCTTTAGTGTGGAAGCTGCCATATCCTGGGTAATCCTGATTAGGGACCCTTGATATCTGAGTTGTCTCATTTTTGCTTCTTGCAATATTTTCTCCTTGGCTTGGAATCTCTTTAATTTGGCAATTATATTTCTGGGCAGTTGTCTTTTGAGGATTTAATGCAGAGGGTGATCTATGGATTCTTTCAATGTCTATTTTCCCTCTTGTTCAAGAATATCAGGGCAATTTTCTTGGATAATTTCTTGTCATATGGTGTCAAGGCTTCTGTTTTTTTATAGGTTTTTAGGTGGACCTATGATTCTCAGATTGTCTCTCCTGTACCTGTTTTCCAGGTCCATAATATTCTCAATGAAATATTTCATGTTTCCTTCTATTTTGTCATTCTTTTAACTTTGCTTTAGTAATCTTGCAGTCTTGTGATATCATTACCTTCTTCTTGCCCAATTCTAGTCTTTAAAGGCTTGTTTTCTGCTATGATCTTTTGATTTTTCCTTTTAGGCTTGGTCTAACCTGCTTTTCATGGTTTCCAGCAGGTCAATTTTGGTCTCCAATTTGTTTATTATTTCAAGTGATTTCTTTGTCTCTTATTCCAAGTGGAAAATTTTGTCTTTTATACTGTTACTTTCCTTTTGAATTACTTGCATTTCTTTCTCCCACTTTTCTTCCTATTTTTCCTCCATCTTTCTTACTTTGTTCTTAAACTCCAGTTTGAGTTCCTTGAGAGTTTGTGACAAATTTCTATTTTGGGGGGAAAATTTGGATGTGTTTGCTTGTTTGTCACTGTGAATTTTAGATTTTCTCCACCATGATTAGTCTTTAAAATCCTATCAACCAGGAATGTATACACCTCGACTTAAGGATTAATTGTTGAGGCAGATGACCTATGATTGACATGTGCTAGCACATGACAAATCAGAAACAATTGACAGGTGCCCGGGGCTGTCCTAAGTCAAATTTAAGCTACCATTGGTACATGTGAGACAAAGGAAGTGATGTAAAGAAAGGTCTATATATTTCCCGTTACTTCCTCTCTAGGGGCTCTCTCTCAAGAAGATGTTGGGCTTTTTCAGGGTTGGGAGCTTGTGTTGGCATTCTTAGCATGCTTGGTGAGTGATTTAGGTTAATTCCTTTACCTCCTAAAACACTATCCTCCTAGGAGTCCCCTCATCTCGGAGGAGGTCTCGTGGCTGGAAGCCAAGCTAGATTGAGAAGGCCCCTTGGCCTGGGCCTCTGAACTCCTATTTAGCTTGCCAGAGCAATCCAATTCCCTTTTCTCACTTTCTTCTTCTTAATTTCTTCCTTCTATTGTAATTAAAGCATCATAAAAATCCCAAACTGACATGAGTATTTTATTGGGATTGAATTTTAATCCCTGGAAACCACTAAAATAATATATTCAGTGAACAACCCTTAATTTTACCCTTAACATTATTCTTTACTCTCAACTCTATACTCTGCTCCTTTTCTCTATTGAACTTGTCCAATGTCGGAGGCTTTCTCTGCTGTATCTTACTTTTTATGATATTTGTGGATTATAGTTCTTGGGTGTAGATGGCCACTGTTGTGTCAATAATCCCTTCTCAGCCAGAAATCTAAGTAGGGAGGGCAGGCAGCACTCAGTATAGTGAGCTACAGAGTGGTTTTTGTCCTGATGCTATTTTTCAAATTTAAGTGGTATCTGCTGTGTGCAGGCAGTCTCTGCCAAAGAATTTAGAGATTGACTGGCCTTTGTCCTGACTCTTGCACTGTAGGTGGTGTGTTGGGGTTGGTTGGGGTGATCAGCTCACATTTTTGTAGGTCTAATTTTATCATCTTATAGTGTGGAAATGCCCAAACCCTGCCTACCTTCAAGGCTGTGCCCTAGTGTAGAATCCTTTTCTTCATTTGATTTTGATTTTTGTCCTTTTGAGAGACTTTGTTGTTATTGGTAGTAGGAAGAGTCATAAAGTTCCTTCTACACTGCAGTCCTCTTAGCCTGGAAGTCTGGATATGTGTTCTGAATGGTTCACTTCTCTAGCTCCTTCTTTGAAGACATACAGGTTCTTAATGACCGTCTTAAAAAAAGCACCTGGAGCTTAACATACTTTTCAAGATTTTGGCTGATTTGGACAGCATAGATCTATCAATGCCACCCAAATATTCATCTCCACAGGTTCATTATATCATTGTTTGATATTGACTTTTCAGTCAAATAAAACCTCCAAGTATTTTAAAAATATTAATTGCTTTTTTTAAGTTAGCAACACACAACTACAGATCATAAGGTTGATACTGGTATATTAAACAACATTCTGTGGGTATAATTTTTAATCAGCTATAAGTCAATGTACCTTTATAACTACATTAAGCTCTTTTATTCAATATTCTCTATACTGATAGTAGATTATTCTCACATTTTGGTGAGGTTTTGCCTCTCAAACATCTTCCCTTCAATGTTGGACCATGATTAAGTATTTGAGTTCTCAAAAGCCATTTTTGTATTCAAAGTAAGTTATGGGAATCTCATTTTCATTTAGTAGATAAATAAATATTAAAATAGTCCACCACAAAAACCTAAATAGAATAAATTGTATAACAACCCCTTAGAAAAAATAATATGTGTTTCATTAGAACAATGGAGAGATTTAGACCAACAAGAAGGGCCAATAACTTGACCAAGATGACATTTACATGTTGGGAGAACTAGTAATGGAATTTGTCTCAGATACATAATCTTTCCACACTGAGAAGTTGGAAACAATGTTTCCTTTTGTTACTCATCTTTAATTCCATGTCATGTCCTATACTCTAAAGGAAATAGAACCTTAAATCATGGATTTCCACATAATGAATACATTATTCAGCTGTGCCCTAAACTGGTAATTAAAGTTTCCCTCAAGAAAAGTTTGAGTGAAATCTCAAACTTCAGAAATGAAATAGTAGAGTTGATATAAGCCTGAATACATTATCAACTAAGCTTTTGTTGGTGGAAAGTAGATAAAAAAGTCAAAAAACAAAACACAACCTAAAACTTCCCCACCATTGGAAGGCAGAAAATCCTTAAGTCAGGCACAATTCAGAGTTAATACTTTTTTTCTTAAAAGCACTGCGGTTTTAGATAACCTTGGATTAAAGAAAGCCCAAGTACTGATTGAAAATTGTTCTCTCCCTCAACATAAGACAAGGTGAGTTTCCAAAGCGATTTCAATACAAATTAAATAAGAGTTGGCTTCTGGGGAGGCAGAAAGGGGAAATAAAGGAGATGTACTCAACTTTACCTAAACAAGGCTGATATGAACTGATGTAGAACAAAGAGAAGCAGAAACAAGAGAATGATATGAATAATAATTACAGCAATGCAAATGAAAATAGCATTTGAAAGCTGGTGAACTCAGATTAATTACAATGATCATTTTGATCCTAGAGAATGGGTGTTGAAATATACATTCATCCTACAGGTCAAGATCTGAAAAGAAAAGAATGTGGTGTGCATTATCCAGATCACTTGTTTTCAGTTACTTTTACCTAATCACTTTTGTTTGTTAAAACAGAGTCCTCAGCAGTAATAGTCAGGAGGACATATCAGAGCATTAATAATGTGAGGGAAAAAATAACTGCTAATATAAAACTTTTTAAAATAAAATTTTAAAATTATTTTGCCAAGCTTCAGATACTTCCTAGCTATATAACACCTGACCCTAATTACTTAGCCTTTGTTGTTGTTCTATCTTGGAACTGACACTAAGATAGAAGGTATGGGTTCAAAAAAATGAAAAATAAAGTTATTTTGCCAAAATAGATAGAATAAATAAATGTGGATGAAGTTTAAAAGTATACTTAGACTCTGACCTTCATTAGAAGAAAAGTGGAAATTCTTTTTTTAAAGAGCCAGTAGTATGTGTGAAAAGTTTACAAATATAAGACATTGACATGGGAATATCCAAAGTAGAAAGTGAGGAGCTTTGAGTCAGAAGAGTTTATGGCAAATAGGTCACAAAGACCTACCTCCAGAATTAGCATTTTTCAGCTGAAATAAGCACTACTATTTTAACAGAAACCATATGTGCTTTTCACAGCAACCGAAACTTAATCTGTTAATTATCCACAAGTTTCATGCTGTTTGGTATTTAAATCCATACAATTACTCTAATTAAACTGAGTTAGTACATAAGGAAGAAGTACCATATTCTTAAACATCTTTCAGAGTGCCTATTTGAGATGTCAACACTCTTAGAAAGTGTATGTGTTAAGGTTTTCAATTACTTGGCATGAGACCATTTTAAATTCATTCATTAACACCTGAGCACATGCAAAATTGAACAAATTTTTTTCTTAAATAATTACATCATTCCCATCCTTTTCCTCATATTTATACACTAAACTAGGAAGTTGTTGATAATTCAAACTTTATTGTTTAATTACCTTCTCAGCTACCATTGTGAACATTTCTTAAACCTTACTTTACATCTTAGAATCAACATTGTATATTGGTCCCAAGAAAGAAGAACAGTTAAGGGCTGGGTAATTGAGGTAATGTGACTTTCCCAGCATCACATAGCTAGGAGGTGTCTAAGGTCAAATTTGAACCCAGGTTGTCCCCTCTACAGCGCTGGCTCCCTATCTACTGAACAACGTGGCTGCCCCCTTAAGTAAAATTTAAGATAATATTTATTAAAAGACAGCCCATCATCCAAAACTTTAGTATTTATAGAACAAATAATGAAAATCTAATTCTTCTAATATTTCTTCTTTCCTTCATTCCTGTTACTTTCTTTAAAGGCAACTCTAATAGAAAATAAATCAAGACTTTGCCTGTTGGATGGCTCTGGGTGTCCCATCAATCTCTCAAACTTAACTTGCTCCAAATTGAGCAGGTTATTTCCTTCAATATGTATCCTAAACTTATATTCATCAAAATATAACCCACACTTGTAATTTATTTATTTTTGTTGATGATGGCATTCTCCCGGTCACCTGCTCCCAAGACCTGTATTACATTTGATTTTTTCCCCTCTCTCCTTTCCCTAATCAGTCAATGAACTGACAAGTCCTGCGAAGTCTGCCACAGCCATATAGCTTTCATTTGTGTTTTCTTTTCTAAGCCCATTATTTCCATCCTAAATCTTGTCACCTTTTATCTGAAGGTACTGTATTATCATAGCTCAAGTAGCCCAGTGGGGAATAGGCCTGCATAGTTTGGTGATGTAGGTGGTGAAGGCAATAGGAAGAGAAAGGGATCCTAAATTTGGATCCCTGAAAGTACAAAACAAATGGCCATTGGATAAAATATTTCTATGAACAACCAAATCCAATGGTATTCAATTTGGAGAAGAATTGGTTTGGAGTTGGAGAGATTGAGACAAGGAGATAAAATAAGGGATAAGAACATAAAGAGTTTTCTAACTCAAGTAACTGAGAAGAGTTTCTTTTTTTGTATTAGTTGTTTTTAATTTTATATTATTTCTTCTGAAGTATTGGTGTGGTCTAGTCCAAATACTTTAATAATCTCTTGACTTAACCATGTTAGTAAGGCTTTGATCTCAGTCAATGGCATCCTACTTGGCTTCTCTGCTTCCACTCACTCTCTTTTCTCCAATCTATCCTTTGTAATAAACAGGTATGATCATGACATATATTAAAAACTTTTCAATATTTTGTTTATTTAATAAAATAAACTTATTCTACCTGTCAAATTTCTCCATAATCTAGAATTTATCCATATTTTTAGCCTCACTGTATAGTATTCCCTTCCATGCATGCCAAATTGCCCAATTATTTTCAGGCCTTATTATGACCTCTTCTGCTTCTAAGAAATGTACATGCCCTGAATGGCCTCTCTTCACATTATAACTCATTGAAATCCTTTCTTTCTTTCAAATACTGGGTGAGGCAGCACTATCTCTATGTAACATTTTTGATTCCTATAACTCCTACTCTTCAAGTCTCATATATTTCTATTTGATTTTTCCTATTACCTTAGGTTAAAACATTATTTTTTGTGCATTTGTGTTAATTTCTCTCCCTCATTTTCCATTATAAGTTTCTTGAAGGCAAAGACTATATTCTTGTATCTCTGTAGATGAAATAAAGTATAACGTCCTTGAGGAGGACTATTCCACTTTCCATGTTTATCCTCTCTTCAATTTTTAGCACAAACTTTGCACTGAATGAAGTATTGAATAAATGAATGCAAGGAATCCTAGTGAAAATCCATGTTTAAAACTAACTCATGCATAACAGTTTGTATTAAAGAGAAAGATATAGATATTATGTACAAAATAATAAAAGGTAACAGTTAAATGTCCTTTCTCTTCTAAATATAAGTTTGAGCTTTATCTGCATTTGATTAAACTCTCTAGAAACATGTTAGGAAAATATATAGAAAAAAACATATAGGAAAAACTTTACATTGCTAACCTGAGAGGAATCACTTTAATGTAATGCTAGTTCTACATTTAAAACACTCAAATAGATTATAAATTGATTAAAAAACTTCTCCAATGATGTAGATTTCATCCACACTTATCCATCTCATGATGTCATTATACCTGACTTCACATAAGTTCACCAAAGGGAAGAGACCAACATTCTGAATACTTTTTAAAAAAATATTCTCCTAATATTATTGTCTTAGTATAAAAGTGAGGTGTCCTGGTTGTTCACCCTCATCACATGACTAGCCCATCTTTTCCTCCCACATCTTTCTCTAATAGCATCTCTTGTGTTTTTTTTTTTTAATTCATCATTAATTATATTTTACAAACTGCTCACACTCACTACTTAAACTCATCTTCATTCCAAGGTCAATTCTCTGGCTACTGCACCATGTACTTTTCTGGGGTATACAGTAAGCTGCACATGTCTAATGATCATGAATACTCAAGAAACATTATATGGGCTTTAACTGATTCTGATATAGAATCAGAAAAGTGGTGGGATAATTAAGTGGTGTGAGGATTGAAAAAGAAATATACCTCCCAAAGGAGATACATTGATTGGGAAGGACCTAGATGAAAAAAAAAATAACCCACCTCAGGCCCTTCTCAGGGTCAGTGCAGCACAAACCCCTTGAGACTTTAGGAAGCCTATTTTATTTTACTTATTGTGGTTAGGGAAATGGTAGATAAGACCCTAACTCTACAAGGCTCTATCTCCTCCCACTATCTACATTCCTCTCACAAAAGAGCTCTTCAGACCTCCTTTAAACCCTTCTTAGTCACTTCCTGCTCAAACCCCCCCAAAACCATCTGACTACCTTCGTAAACTAAATATTCCAGATTGTCTCTCAAAGGCTGAGGAGACTGTACTCACAGGTGGACTGAGTTCTTCCCCAACCCTGGGGTTGGTTTCATAGGTAAAACCCAAAGTCTCACATGTGAAACCCATTGGTTTACCTAAGTCAAATAGCCACAGCCAAATTGGCACAGCCATATTACCCATAGCACTGCAGAGAAACTCAGATTTCCTCCTAAGTATCTCCCAAACCCAAGAACCACCTAGTTTTTCCACAAAACTAGTTAGTTCCCAGGAGTTGATAGAGCCATTGTTCTCCCTTCTAGCTCAGAGAAAGGAGAATGAGTTTTTCTCAGTTAACTTCCCAAACCCCACTCTGCAGAGTTTCCCCTTCTAGAATCTTTTCCAGGGTTTATGGCTAAATTCTCCTCTCTCCCTTTTAGAGATAACCTTTGCATTTTCCCTTATCCCTTATTCCTCTATCCTTATGGGATGACATAAGAGACAGATAGGCTGAATGCCCATTAGCATTCTTAAAAATGTGCAAAAGTGTCAGTCTATTGTTTTCTATGTGGAACTTTTAGGGACTTGGAGACTTGATTTCTGGACCTTACAGGAATGCACCACCAGTTGAATACTGGTTTTCAAAGATAAGCATTTATTTTTTGAGAGATGATTGAGGTCATTAAAAGAGGTTTGCAAATACCGAAGGCAATTTACCTCATCCTTCTGTTTAATGTTAAGAATAACTCAATGATCATTTGTAGTCTTATATATAAATATTGATGGACAAATTCTATAGTTTCTCTCTAACTACTATCATCTTAGAAGCTTATCATAGTAAGGACCAGAAGAGTTCAGTAACTTTTTTTTAATTAAGGGGTGGTAATAACATGAAAACCTAGAATTTTAGATTTGGAAAAGACCTTGTGGATCATACCTATACATTTTTAGCCTCCTGACTCAGCTCATCTTTTCTGTTAGATCATGAAGGTGTTTTTTTTCTTTGTTTATTTTTAGGGATAGGTTAGGTTCTTTATAGAGTCTTCTTAGTTTGTGAACTTCTTTCAAAAATACCAAATTTTGACATTTTTATTTTATTTTATAAGTAATAGGAGCCAGTGAAAATTTGGAGGGAGGAGAGACTGGCAGTTAAAACAAAGCTACATTTCTTTTTACAATAGTCAAAGTGAGAGTGATAAACTATGATGGCACTGTGAGTGGAGAGAGAAGATGTACCCACTACAATCTGGCATACCGGAGTTCTACTCCAATACTTCCTTAAATAGATCTTCCACAGAGAAGCAATCTAAAACTAGATTTCATCTTTTTGTATATTTTAAGTGTAGCAACAGGAACTCAGCCTGTTCCTCTATTATTCCATTCTCATACCACTTAACCAGCCTATCTCCTTTCTGATCAAATTTCACCTCATTTAAATACCATATATTGTTTCTTGGGTACAGGTAATAACTGGAAACAAACTATGGCTTACTTCCCAACTCTGGGGCAGCATGGTGTAGTGAGAATGATCAAGCCTTAGAAAAAGGAAGATGAGTTCAATTACATTCTCTTATATCCACTAGCTATATGACTATGGGAAAGTAATTCAGATTCCTAGTGTCCTAGACAACTCTCAAGTATAAACATCTGAGAAGTTGCCAACCTGAATTAATAGAAAGAGGTTTTTTTTTTTAAATATATATTCAATTCTCTTATACCAAATGAAATTTAAAGTCCCCTTTTCATCTCTTCATTTACCTTTGTTTCACCTATAACTTTAATTTCTTCAAGACTATACTGATCTATAATTCTCAGTCATAGAACATACCTAAGAGTACATTGGTATGGAAAAAATATTTTTTTATATTTCTGGATGACATATCTTTTAAGATTATGTTGAAATAATAACCCAGCAACAAAGAGGATCTTATCAGTCTACTATCTATCTCTTGTGTTTTGCATTGCTTAATTTCCATTTTTGAAATTAATTCCTTCTTTGGGCAGCTAGATGGCGTAGTGAATAGAGTGCTGGGCTTAGAGTTAGGAAGACTCATCTTCCTGAGTTCAAATGTGACCTCAGACCCTTAGTAGCTCTATGAGCCTAAGCAAGTCACTTAACACCATTTGCCTGCATTTCTTCATTTTTAAAATGATTTAGAGAAATGAATGGCAAACTACTCTAGTATTTTTGCCAAGAAAAGCCTAGATGGGGTCACTAAGAGTCAGACACCAATGAAAATAACATCATACACATAGTTTTCTAGATAGAAAATTACGCACACACATTCAAGCCCTCCTTCCCTGCAGGTAGAATGTAAACCCTCTAAGAAAATGTATTATTTCATTTTTTTCTTTGTATCCCCAATACATACAATAATACCTGGCAAAGATTAATTTCTTAATATTTGTTCATTGATTCTGGCTATAGTCTACTTATAGCCATTGTGAATCTTTCTATTGTATTTTGGGTTGGTTGTGATTCTAGCTCTCCTGACATTTTTTCCCCATGTTTAATATCTATATAACATCACCAAGAGAAACAGATGACTTTTTGTGACAACAAGCAGTTCGGGATTACTGGAAATACTGTACAGTGCCCCAAATGAATTCTAGCTCTGTCTCCATCATCTGCTCAATTATTGTCTTTGCTTATTATCCATCTGCAATCTCAAGCTAAACCCGCAGGCTGATTAAGTAATTTGACATGATGCCCATCCAGCTGCATAGCATAAGTGCTATGGGTTTAGAACTTATGAAGCAAACTTGGACATATTTTTTTTCTTAAAACAAATATAAACAAATTGTACTATGGATGTGTTTCCATCTAAGTCTTTTTAGTCCCTAGAACCATAAAGAAATAAAGTTTAAAAATCATGTTACATGGCTTCTGAAACAAGAGGTGATCATATTACTCTTGCTAGTTAATAAGCATATAATTACCTGCAAATATAAAGAATGAAAGGGTCTCTACCTGTAAAGAAATTATATTCTTGTTATCCACACAGTACAATGTACTTCCCTTCTCCGTATGATTATTCTGACAATTCCTGATTTTTGGAACACTCACTCTCTTCATTTCCTAATCTTAGTTTTTCAATATTCCTTCAACCTTCACTTCAAATTTTACCTTTTGAAAGAAGTTGGTCCCTGTTACCTCAGTTACTAGTGACTTTTCCTAGCTCTGGTTAAGTTTAAATGTATCTATTTATTTACAATTTCTTTTCACTGTTAGATTGTTAAATCTTTCAGGTTAGTAATGATTTTTATCTTTCCTTGCAACCCTAAGGCTTAGCACAGTGGCTTGCACAAAGTTAATACTTAATAATTCTCTTCAAGATATTAATTTTAAAGGGTATAAAATAAGAACACATACTTATATGGAGAAACAAAACAGTACTGTAACACTTTCACCAGACACTAATCATTTTGGTGAAATTTGGAAATTCATTTAATTTCTCAATCTTAGTACCTTCATCTTTAAAATGAGGATACCAATAGTAACTACTCCCAAAGATGTTATGAGGATGAAATGAGATAACAAAGGTAAACTGCTTTGTAAACCTAAGAGTGTTAGGAAATGATCCTCTTTCTTTTCTTCGTTATTCCTTCAAAGTAGTCAAGTATACGTTTCCATGTTTGTCACATTGTAAAAGAAGACACATGTTGCTTATTCAAGAAATTTAAAAAAACTCAAAAAGGAAATAAAGTGACAAATGGTATACTTTGGTCACAATTCAGACTCTAGCAATTTTTTCTGTGGTGATGAATAGCTTTTTTATCATGAATTTCTTGGAGTCGTTTAGGATCCTTTAATTGCTGGTTATTTTGCAATGTAGCACATGTATAATCTATATCATGTTATTTGCCAACTTGAGAAGGGATGATAAGGGGAGAACCTAATCTTAGAAAATTTCTATGGAGACAAAGACCAAGTCAGAGAGTCAGTGGGGTACTTTGAGATTTAAGCAATCACATGCAAAAATCCAAAGAAAAATGGGATTTGATTTTTGTACTGGAAGAACTCAAAAAGAATTAAAAATAAAATAAGATAGGTTGAAGAAAAATGGGAAAAAGAAATGGAAGTAATTAAAAAAAAGAAAATAACTTTAAAAAGCAAAAATGATCAGTTGGGAAAAGAGGAATAAAAATCCAATGAAGAAAAGAGTTTCTAAAAAAAAACAGAATTGAGCTATTGGAAAAAGAAGTAAAAAAATCCATTGGAAAAAAGAGTTCCATTAAAAGCAAAATAGACCAACTGGAAAAGAAGAATGGAAAAGTCATGGAAAAAGTCATTCTTTAAAAATTAGAATTGAGAAAATAGAAGCTAATGGCTTCATAAGACATTAAGAAACAATAAAACAAAATCAAGAATGAAAAAAATAGAAGAAATTATTAAATATTTCATTGAAAAATATCATAAGAAATTATCAAAGAACACTGCCCTGATATTCTTGAACAAGAGGATAAAATAGAGATTGAAAGAACCCACAGATCACTTCCAATAGTAAATCTCCAAATGACAACTCCTGGAAATGTTGTAGTCAAGCTCAAGAACTCCCAGGCCAAGGAGAAAACACTTCAAACAGCCAAAAAGAAAAAAAAAACTCAAATATCATGGAGCCATAGTCAAGGATTACAAAGGATCTGGCAGCTTCCACATTGAAGGACTGGAAGGCTTAGCATATGATACTCCAGAAGGCAAGGAAACTTGATTTACAACCAACAATCACTTACCCATCAAAACTGATTATATTTTTTCAGGGGGAAAGTATGGTCATTTAATAAAATAGAAGATTTCTAAGACTTCTTGAAGAAAAAAAAAAACAAATAGAACATTTAATGTCCAAATACAAAATTCAAGAGAAACATAAAAAGTTAAACAAGAAAGATAAAAAAAAATTGAAGGACTTCAGTAAGATCATATTCCTATATGGAAAGATGATATCTGTAACTCCTAAGATTTTTTTAACATTAATATAGTAGTTAGAAGAAATATAAATAGAGCGTGTAAAAAAATATCTAGACATGAAAAAGAGAATTTCACCAACAGAAAACTAAACAGAGAAGTAAAATGGAGTAACTTATATCACATAAAGAGTCAGAAGAGGGAAAAAAATTATTACTGTGGAGAGGAGGATGAGGGTGGCAATGGGTAATACTTAAACATTGCTCTCAATGGAACTGGCTCAGAGAGGGAAGAACAACCAGACTCTTTGGGGATAATAATCTTATTTTACTCTATAGACTAGTAGAAGGAGTAATAAGAAAGAGGATGGTGGACATGGTAATAATATAATGGAAGGAGAATTTGGGGGCGTGATTAAAAGACCTTATTGTGAGTTTTAGATTTTCTCCATTTTGCTTAGTCTAGCACCCAGGAATGTATACGCCCATACTACACTGGCATGTGCTAGCAAATGGCAAATCAGAAACAACTCACTGTGCCCTGGGCTGTCCTAAGTCAAGCTTGAGCCACCATTGGCACATGTGAGATTCAGGAAGTGATGTATAGAACTGCCTTTGGAGTTTGTGTCACTTACTGTGTGGAGGACTAGGTGGGTTGACCCTGGAACTCAAGCCTCCAGGAACTCCTCAGATGGATTCCTTGAGATGGTCACATGGTGAGTTATAAGACTGACTCCCCTTTCCCTTGACTCTCTGGGGAGGCCCCCTTGGCCAAGGCTTTTGAACTCTTGCCTGGCTCAGCCTGAGCTGGAGCAGTTTAAATTAACTCTTTTTCCTCTCTATCATCCCATATTTCTTCCTCCTATTATAAATAAATTACCATAAAATTCAATTCTGACTTGAGTGCTTCATTGGGATTTAGAAGTTAAATCCCTGGAAACCAACTAAATTTTTATTCAGTCTCAACCCTAAATTTAACATTTACATTATAATGTAGTAGGAGGGGAATAAGGAGGGTGGTAGTGGGAAGAACAGTAATATAAGGAAAGGAGAATGGGGGAGTGATTAAAAACAAAACATTTGTGTGCAAGGAAAGAATGAAAGGAGAAAAAATAGCATTAAAAGAGGAAAACAAGATAGAAAGGTATATACCATATACATAGAATTCACATAACTATGAATATAAATGTGATGAACTCACCCATAAAGTGGAAGTGGATAAAAGAAGGGATTAAAGACCATAATCCTACCTTATGTCGTTTACAAGAAATGCATTTGAGGCAGGTAGACACATACAGAATAAAGGTAAGAGGTTAGAGCAGCATCTATTGGGCTTCAAATGAGATGAATAAAGCAGGAATAGCAATCATGATCTCAAATGCAGTTAGAGTAAAAATTTATGTGCCTAAAAAGATAAGAAAGGTAATTGTATCTTAATAAAAGGTAGAATAAACTAGGATGAAATATCAGTACTTGACATATATGTACCAGATGGTATAATCTCCAGATTTTTAAAGGAGAAACTAAAGGAGGTTAAGGAGGAAATAGACAGTAAAACTATACCACTGGGGAACCTCAACCTTCCCCTATCACAATGAGATAAATTTAACCAAAAAATAAATACAATAGAAGTAAAAGAAGTGAATGAAATTTTAGGAAAATTAGATTTAATAGATGTCTTGGGAAATTTTCAGATTATAATGCAATAAAAATTATAATAAATAAGGCTTCTTGTAAATGCAAATTAAAATTAATTAGAAACTAAATAATTTAATTCTTCAAAATTGCAGGGTCAAAGAAACAATCACTGATTTCATTGAAGAAAATGATAATGAGGAATCAATATATCAAAATTTATGAGATATAGCCAAAGTAGGAATCAGGGGAAAATTCATATTCCTAAATGCTTATATCAATAAAGCAGAGAAACAAGCAGATCAATGAATTGGGTATGCAACTAAAAAAACTAGGAAAAGAACATATTAAAAATCCCTACTTACAGAATAAATTGGAAATCATGAAAATCAAAGGAGAACTAAACAAAATGGAAAGTAAAAGTAGTATTGAACTAATAAATTAGACAAGAGCTGATTCTCTTTAAAAAATCAAATAAAATGGATAGAGCATTAGCTAATTTTATTTTAAAAAGTTAAAGAAGAAAATGAAATTACCAGTACCAAAAATGAAAAGTATGATTTCACCTTAATGAAGAGGAAATTAAAGCAATTATTAGGAGTTATTTTGCCCAATTATAAGACAAAAATTTTTGAAAAAATTTTGATCAACTAGGTGAAATGCATGAATATTTACAAAAATATAAATTGCCTAAATTAATAAAAGAGGAAATAGAATATTTAAATAATCCCATCTCTGAAAAAGAAATTGAATAGATGTCAATGAACTTTCCAAGAAAAAATCCTCAGGGTTAAATGGATTCACTAGTGTATCCTATTAAACATTTAAAGGATAATTTGGCTATACAATGCTATACAAACTGTTTGGCAAAATAAGCAAATATGGGGTCCTACTAAATTTTTTTGGTGACATAAATATGATGTTGATACCTAAGCCAGGAAGACCAAAAACAGGAAAAGAAAGTTACAGATCAATTTCCTTAATGAACATTGATGCAAAATCTTAAATAAAATAATAGCAGACTATTGCAATATATCACAAAGATAGTCATTCTGGCGAGGTAGGATTTATGCCAGTAATGCAAAGCTGGTTTAATACTAGGAAAACTATCAACATAATTGGCCATATCAATATTAAAACTAAAAGAAATCATATAACAGTCTCAGTAGATGCAGAAAAATCAGTTGACAAAATACAAGACATATTCCTGTTAAAAATACTAGAAAGTGTAGGAATAAAAGGGCTTTTCCTTAAAGAATAAGTAATGTTTATTTAAAGGCATAAGCAAGTATCATCTACAATGGGAATAAGTTAGAAGACTTCCCAATAATATTAGGAGTGAAGCTATTATCACTACTAGTATTTAAATATTGTACTAGAAATACTAGTGATAGCGATTAGAGAAGAAAAAGAAATTGAAAGAATTAAAGTAGGTAATAAGGAAACTAAACTATCTCTCTTTGAAGATGGTATGGTATATTTAGAGAATCCTAGAAAATCAGTTAACAAACTATTTGAAATAACAACTTAAGCAAAATTTCAGGATACAAAATAAAACCACACAAATTATCAGCATTTCTATATGTTCCAAGTAAAGTTCAGCAAGGGTTAAAAAGAAAAACTCCATTTAAAATTACACTAGACAATATAAAATAGTTTGGAATCTATAGGCCAAGATAAATTCAGGAATTATGGGAACACAATTACAAACACTTTTCATACAACTAAAGTTAGATTTAAATAATTAGAAAAACATTAATTGTTCAGGGGTAGGTCATGCTAATAATATAATTAAAATGATAATCCTTCATAAATTAACTTATTCAATGCCATACCAATCAAACTACCAAAAAAGCTCCTTTATAGAACTAGAAATAATAAGATAATTCATCTGGAAGAACAAAAGATCAAGAATATCAAGAGAATGAATTAAAAAATGAGAAGAATGGTGGCCTAAATCAGACTGAATTGCTTGCCAGCTCAGAAAGGGGGGGAGGGTGAAGGAAAGAAATGAGGGAGATAATTTAGATTATATAACTTCTAAAAACTCATATTAAAATTTGTAATTAAAATAAAAAAGTTAAAAAAATATTCTTGAGCTTTATTTTGAAGGAAGAGGCCTCAGAAAATGGAATACATTCCATATAATGCCATGGGCATTGTACCCTCAGAAACTCCGGCAAACTATTATCCGGGAAATTCCTTTGCTCCCTTACATCCTCGTGACTCCTAGCCTAAAATATCTAATGACCCCTATTAGACCATTACATGATTGTGCACCTTTGATCCTCCTTTAGATTTAAGATGGACAGAGAGATGCACCTCTAGGCTACACCTCGATTCTATCAGGCTGTATCTCAGACATCTGTCTGTTCCTTAAAACTAAAGCATCTTTGATGAGGGTCATTCCCTATGTCTCCAGGCAGACCCCAGTCAGATGACGAAGCCCCTGACCAAATGTCTGAGGGTTTACTACTCTAGAGTCATGCCCACACCATGTTGTAAAGAGTATAAAATCCCCAGAATTTATGTCATCTGGGGGACAGCTTTTCCATCCATGATGTCCTCCCAGGGTGACAGCCTTTCCATCCTGTTGTCTTCCCAAGGAGCAATTTTCCATCTTGCTGTTCCACCTGTACTATCCTCCTGGCCATTCTCAACATTACTTTCTAAATTAATAAATTTCTCTTTTTATTTTTAAGCTAAGTTTTGGAGTCTTGCATTCTTGCAGAAAGATATCCTTCCTGAACCCAAGTGGCGTACTCTTCACCCCCATAACAATAAGAAAAATAATTACTGCAAAGGCAGTGAAATAGGAAATATAGTTTTGGGAGGAAGGAACACTTAAGGAAAATCTCCAAGCTAAAGGGACTTCCCATATACACAAGGAAAATTTCTGAAAGTCAGGTCATAGGATTAGAAATTTTTAGCAAAAAAGAACCACAGAAGTCACATAGTCTGACCTTTCTTTTACAAATGAAGAAACTGAAGCCAAAGGTATATAGGAAATATCCAAGATCACACAGGCATAGTGGCAGAGACAGAATTTTTAATAATGGTGTTCTCATTCTAGTATCATTTTTTCAACTTTAACCTGATGTTTTCTGGTAAAAAGGTTTTATATTTTTGCATCTATGTATACATATATGTATGTGTGTATAATGATGATATAGTTTGTGTGTGATGTGTGTGTATGTGTGTGTGTGAGAGAGAGTGTGAAACTAATTTCTATCTGCCTCAGTCTCCCCTTCTCCCCTAAATTTTAATCTTTATAAGAGAGACAGAGAGAGAGAGAGAGAGAGAGAGAGAGAGAGAGAGAGAGAGAGAGAGAGAGAGAGAGAGAGAGAAATACTGAGACAAAGAGGAAGAGAGACAAACAGAAAGAAACAGAGAGATCCCTGAAGAGCCCTCTTTTTGGTATTAGGAGAATTTAAGTTGTTATTTTTAGTTGGTATAAGGCACCACCAGTTATTCAGAACTTGTTCTCACCAACCTGGAAATCAAGTGCTCTAAGCAACTTTCTAAAGCTATAAATTAAGTAGAAGTTGCCAGTCTTGATGGGTAGATAGAGTTTCCTCAGCCAGTAATTCCCTCTAACTACAAAACTACAAATTGAGTCCCTGTCCACTGTTAAATACTATTCATATATTGTATCCCTCCAGCAGAATGAAAGCTTCTTTTCATTTAGTCTTTGTATTCTTAGAACCCATTACAAGATCTTGTGGCTAAATAGACATTTAACAAATTGTTGGATTGGCATAGAAAAGGCAAAGAGAATGGAATGTTCTCTGGTGTTAGTGTGAAGATGACACTAATCCCTAGAATTATGATCTGGAGAAAATCTGGCAGAACTGTCACCTCAATAAATGAAAATCAGAAGAAAGGCTCCCTAAATGGAAGAGGAAAGAAATGAAATCTTTAAGATTTATATTGCTTAAGATTTTTGCAGCAACTTTAAAAAACTATTTATAAAACATATACAAATATATTCTCATACATGGACAAGCATCTCTAGCTTTTACAGGACACTAGATTGTGATGTTGTCCAGAAGTGACATTGCCTTACTTGTGAAGCTTAAATGTCAGCTATTTTTGAAGATAATATAAAAGGAGGGCCCATCAACAGTTGTTCTATAGGAACCATCCCATGCATTTCTATGAGCAATTAATGTACATAACACCATTATTTATCAAAATGAGAAATCCATCAAGAAGAAAATACATGAGGAAAAAAAAAGATACATTTTCCCAACATAAAAACATTTATGTACTAAACACACAACAGAGGCAAGTATTGATTCCTCTAATTCAACAAATCTACCAATTCTTTAGGAGATATAGCCCAATGGGAAGAGCATTGTCTTTGGACTCAAAGATCTTGGGTTCAAATTAACATTGTTATTTTCCTATGTGATCTTTTTAAAAAATTTGATTTAAATTTTTAAACCCTTCACTCAATATCTAAGAAAAAAGAGTCACAAGGGCTAGAAAATAGGGGTTAAGTAATTTGCTCAGATTTAAACCAAGATGCTACTGCCTCCAGGTCTGATGTTCTATCCTCTGAGCCATTTAGATGCCATTTATCTATGTGTTCTTAAGTCATAAAAATTTTTATTCTTAGTTTCTTCATTGTAAATCAAGGAAGTTAGAAAGGATTGGATGGTCTCAAGGGTCCATTGCACTTAAGCACTGAACATGTTTTAGGCTTGTTATATGCCACAAACTGCTTGGCTATGATATATAAAGACAAAAAAGTGTTCCTGCTTGCAAGGAATTTAAATTCGACCAGAGATAAACAAAATAGCACAATTAATTATATATATGAAAAGGAAAGTTGGTCAAGAGACCCTGCTCATTTGCTCCTCCTCCCAGTAATAGATGCAATTTATAGTGTTCATGAAACCTTGGGAAACTCACAGTCCAAGTAAGCTGTTCATAGATTATATAAGATTTTTGTTGTTTAGCCATATTCTTGTCTTTGGTACCCTATTTGGGCTTTTCTTGGCAGAGATACTAGAATTCCATCTCCTTCTCCAGCTCAATTTACAGATGAAGAAACTGAGGCAAAGAATATTTTAGTGACTTCAGGGTTACATTGCTAGTAACTGCTCCAAATTGGACTCAGGAAGATCTTTCTAACTCCAGGCCCAGCACTGTGACACTGAGTTGCCCCTATATAGGGTAAGACAATGGAAATGTTCTATGCCGAGCTTAGAAAGAATAGAAATGAGGTGTTTATACTTCATTGCTCCTTTAGGAAGGATGAAAAGGGACCGAAACTAAATGTTGAAATTCCTCCTTTCGACCCCCGTTGTATTCCTTCTTGTGCATTTCTCTCAAACTCTTTTTGTGAGTTGGGTTATGCCAGCTTTTTGGTAGATAGAGCTAGAAACAGTGTTATGAAGGTTATGAAGTTCTGGCATTTATGAATTGTCACAGCAGTTGTGTAGTGCTAAAACAAAGGCTTTTAAAAAAACAACGTGATCTTTAGTAGTGCACTACAAATACCAATTGTATTTTAGCTATTTTAGAAGGGTACTTTCAAAAAATACGCTTTAAAAAAAATGATGTTTAGTGGCAGGCAGCAGCGGGGGGCGGCACCGGCAGTATGAGGCAGATGTGAAGTTCGGGTGGTGGAGGAAGAGGATGTGGCAGCCCAGAGGGGAAATGGCTGCCGAAAACAAGTCGGAAGAGGATCATGGGAATGCAGTGGCAGCCAAGTAAAAAAATCTTTTTTTACCAAAAAAGTTACTTGAATATCTACTGAGACGTTCAAGTTTACCCAAAGAGAGGCACCACTGGAAGATTAACAAGAGGTCATGATGCAAAAGTCCTTTTGGATTTCTTTTTAATAATGTGTGACCCTTCACCTTTGATCTCTTGACCTGCATTACGTTGGTCCAGACATTGAGTAGAGCCTGCTACACACACATCAGTTCTCAGTGTAACGACCCCTACTTAGGCCCTTAGATAGAGGAGAGATAGGTGCAGAAGACAGACATCTTAAAATATCCAAAATGATTTTATAAATGTAAGTATGCATGCTGGATGAAATGACACAGAGGCGGTAAGAGCAGACCTGTTGTCCAGTCAGGATGAACAGTTAGCATTGTTTATTCTTGCTTGTGATTATGGTGCTTTCCCTGGGAAGCAGTGTCCACTGTTAGAGTATATCGATATTGCACATCTAAGAATCTTAGGATTTAGCCCTTACTACCAACTTTCCATGGAATTCTTTGACTCTGTTCAGAAATGTTCTACGCAAAAATTTTTCAATTAAAAAAAAAAAGAAAAATGTTCTATGCGATAATACTTTTAATAAATCACACATTTCCTTTAAAAAAAAAAGTTGTTTAGCCTGACTGAAGAGTTAGTTAGCCTCAGTCTTGATGGACATTAAACAAAATCAAACTAACCAGCTTAGAACAGCATGAGAGTTAATCTGTCCAGCCCAAAATTTTCTGTGGTCCTCAAGTAAACAGCCAACTAAAGAGAAAATCAAATCAGGATCTTAGGGAAATTGCATCCTCCACCCCTTTTCTCTTGTGTCACCAAGGTTTTAGCAGCGTTTTGGAGATGGTTTATCTTCCTTAGCCCAGTCCTTGGTCATGATGTCATACAGGAAGTCAACCTACTCAGAAAAATATATTGACCTCAGCCAAGAAAGCCAATTGAGTTGTCAAAAAGAGCAGGCCTAGGAAACCCAACTAAGAAGCATGAAGGACATCATGAAGAGGGTTAAAGGGAAAATGTATGCAAGGATGTATGTTTGTAGAGATGCAGTCAATATAATATAAATGCTAACTCTATCAATGTTAACTTACCTTTTGGTGACATACCAGTCAAAATACCAAAGGAATACTTTATAGAACTAGAAAATAAAAGAATAATTAAATTCATGTGGAGAATAAAAGGTCAGGAGTATGAAGGGAATTATTATTATATAGAAATTATATATTATAGAAAAAAGAAAGAAGGATGTCTAAGAGTATCATATGTAAAACTATGCAACAAAGGAGCACTCAATATAATGTGATATTGGTTAAGAAATAGGGGAGCCTATTAGTATAATAGATTAGGTATTTGATATAAAGAAACAAATTAGCATAGTATCTTAGTGTGTGATAAACCAAAAAAAAAATAATAATAACAGCTCTTGGGGTAAAAACTAAATGACAAAAACTGCTATAAAAATTGCCAAACAGTCTGAGATAAGCTAGGTATGCTACATATCATATATATATATATATATATATATATATATGCTTTAGATAAGCTTTAAATGGATACATAACTTGGACAAAAAGGGTTATGAGTATATAAGCTGCTTCAATTCTCACAAAAGTAATTTTGTGTACTAGTGCCTGGATTACTTTTTAGTGGATAGGAACCTACTGAGGTCCCCAGGAGATAAAGTTTGAGCTTTGTCAGGGTTGATGCTTGCCTCTGGCTTCTGCACACTATAGGGACTGGACTCATTCCCAAGGTAAAAAAATGACTCTTGTTTCCAAGCAGGAGGAATAAAGTTTTTACATTTTTCTGAAAAACTTTTATTAAACTCTGTAATGACTTTTAATTTCTATAAAAGATTACACAGTAACTGTAACAAAGAAATTATCTGCAACTATTCATGAACAAGTTTCTTACCCCCTCTATTTCTACCAGATTAAAAAATTAAAAAGCAAAACAAAATGAAACAGTCTTTAGTGACTTCTCCCTGAGGTGGCTTTAATGCTTTCCCATTGGATAATAACTTTTTTATACTGCTCCTACCCGACCTACTGAGGCCCATTTATGTGCCACTGCTGGGAAAATCCCACCCTCCCAGGACCCAATCAAGTTTTGCACCATAGTGAGTAATGAGGAACAGGTTAACTCTCTTACTTTGTCAGAAGGAAAAACATGTTGATATAATCTTCTAATCCCCAATTCTCTTCTGTTAAATTGTCTTAATATGGACCCCCCCCAAATTCCCAATCCTTCCATATTATTAAAACACATCATAGGAAACTAGATGAAAAGTTCTACTCTTTTTGTCCCAAGCTTGAACAGAAACTGCACTCTTAAGTATTTGTACTAAGTTTTAGGCCAGTATAACATGGAGAGAGATTGGCTAGATAGCAGTTCCTGTAAAAGTGATCTGAAGATGATGTCACTAGGATGTGTCAGTCCAAAAAAGCTAAAGTGTTTAGGCTACAATAAGAAAGGTATAGTAACATAATGGGAGAGGTGATAGGTTAACTATAATCTGTTGGTCATCAGACAATTTCACATAATATTGTTTTTGGTTACAGGCTCCAGATATTAGAAATGACTTGAATCTCCAAGGGACTGAAGTTAAAAAAAAGGTATCCACTGCCTTAGAAGGAACTGATGGAATCCAAATGCAGAATGAAGTATACTTTTTTTTCATTTTACTTCCTCCATGAATTTTTTTGGTAAGCAATATGTATCATTTTTTAAAATATCATGAACAGTGAAATTTTATATATATATATATGTATATATATATATATATAGTATAACAGCTATACAGCTTATTTCCTAATATGTACCATCTTGAGAAGAGATAAGGTTAGAAGGGAGGAAGAAAACATGGATCAAAAAATGCCAGAAAACCATTGTTAAACATTGTATCATCAGATTGTAATCTGGAATAAAAGGACATGAGTAAATTGTAGATCATGCAGAGAAAGACAAACATGATAATGATAACATGGAATCCATATCATTAAAAGTTCATTTGAAAGAACTAGAAACATACAGCCTCAAGGTAAGTTATTTTGGAGGGTGTGTGTGGACTTGGGGAAACAGGGAATATGGTAGCAATCTTTTAGGCAAATCTATGTTTATACTGTGGTTTTATTTATAGAAGACGAATGACTTGGAGATTGTAAATTAATAATTAGAATAATATAAATTAAACTATTAATAACCTTATTAGATCAAAAGTTCTGCATCAATCTATGAGTCAACAAATACTTATTGGATGTTTACTTTGCTATAAAAAGAAAGGCAAAAACAGACTTTACCTAAAAGAGTTGACACAAAATATTTAGAGACAAACATTAAAACAAATAGGTGTGTATACAATGCTGCAGAGAAGATGTAACAATTTCAGATAGGAAGGCACTAGCAGCTTAGTATGGGAGACATCATCAAAATATTTCCTCAGACTACCAGGAAATTCCTTCAGCTGAAAAGGTGGGATTGTCTTAAAAAAAAAAAGTTGTCAAAAAAAAGAAAGAAAAAAAGAAATCCTTTACCTTCCATCTTAGAATCAATACTTGATATTGGTTCCAAGGCAGAAGAGCAACAAGGGCTAGACAATTGGTATTAAATGACTTTTAAAGTGTTCGAAGCTATATTTGAACCTAGTACTTACACTCTTGAGGCCTGGATCTCCATCCACTGAGCCATGAAGCTGTTGCAGAGCTGAGTCTTAAAAGTAAGTCATGGGATCTAAGAGATGAAAGGGCAGTGAGAGAGTTCTCCAAGCCTGGGGGATAATTAGTGAAAAGACACAGAGACAAAGGTGGAGTGTTTTGTGGGAGAAGCAGTTAATTAGGCTATTGTGTTTGGACTGTAGAGTATGTGGAGGAAAGTAAATTTCAAGAAGACTTCCAAGTTCAGCAGGAAAAGTAGAAAAATGTATTGAGAACAGGTTATTGGATTCTAAAATTAAGTACTTATGTTTTTTAAGAACCTTTGTGTTAGGAATTACCACCAGGTAGTAAAGTTGGAAGCCAATGTACTAGGGTTTTAAGAAAGAATAGTTGGTAATAACTGAAGGTAGTTATTATATTATGTATTGTTTATATTGTTTCTAGTAGTTTATTGGTGAAGTGTAGAAGAAACATTAATGTGAAACATGTATGTTTTTGTTTTAACAAATAGTAAGAGTTGTGTGTCCTCAATGGCCCAGTAGAGACAGTGAGGGCAGCTGGCATGCACATCTGAGGCAGTAGAGCCAGTAGGGGGTCAGAGCTAAAGTCCACAGGGGAAACAATAGAGAGAAATAGCCATTAGGGAAGAGAGGCAGGAAGCACGCAGAGTTGCTACGACCAAGTTGTTTCTCACAGAAGTGCAACAGAGCATTTATTGTGAAAGTGCATAACTGTCCAGCTGAAGATAATTTTGGTAAAACTGGAAGGCAGAACTGTTTTCATTCATTTGTGGGTGCAGCCTGTGCAAAGAAGTTGAGAGATTGGCTTTTTTGTATGAGGAACAAAAGGAAGGCTAGTTTGGCCAAGCCTCCACTAAGTGAACAGTACTAGGTGTCAGAGATATAGAAACAAGAATGAAATTGTCTCTGCCCTCAAGATGATTTACTTTCCTTTGAAAGTTGATTATGTCATGTCTCTCAAAATCTTTAAGTACCTTGAAATGAACTCTATTACTATTATCTTCACATCTTATTCTTGTCTGCAAAGAGAAGATCCTTTTAAGGGTATCACTTAATTCTTATTCCATGCCTGTATTGTGTCTAGACAGAAACAAGGAAAATGGAAGGTAATTTTCTAGTAATCAATTGATTTCACATTGGTAGCAGTTTTTAGTCAATTCTTACTTCTTATATGATGATGTACTAAGCATTTTGTTTCATATCTTATTTTCATTTAACTACCGATTTAAATGCTTCATTACTTCCAAAATATCATGATTTTATTCCAAAGTGGTTACTCCACCTAAGAATGAAGATTGTAGCCTCTTACTAGACAGACTTCATTTGCCAATATGTACAAAAACATATTGCTGGCTTCCATTCTTCTGATGGAGATACTCTCTTACATGTGGCCTCAAATAATAGGCTTAATCATTTCCTGGGCTCTTACTCAAAACCCTTCCAATTTGATAAACTCCTCTGTTATTTCTACTCCAGTTACTTTAAACAATGAGTCAATGATGACACAATGAAAGCATCAGAACAGGGCCATAGTATGTATCTACATGCCAAATTTATGGCCGACCATATTGTCCACTTAATTATACTTTTAGCTTTGCTGAATTTACTTTTTACCACTCTGAAACATTTCATTTTGCGTTGTATTTATTTTTATTACACTTGAAATAGTTTTTAATATTTCTTAAAGTCCTTAGAAATAATGTGATTTTGTAGATATTATTTTAAATTGTTTTTATTCTGTTTCAAAGTACTTATCTTTAAAAAAAAGAATGCAAATCCTAGAGTCAGCCAAATGTTGAAATTCTGCTTAATTAACATGGAAGGAAATGTGATTCTATTTTCTAGTTATTCATTTAGCTTAATAATAGCATGCATTTTTGCAGTAATTGTAATTACTACTATATTTTTTGTCTAGACTGAGGTCTTTCTTAATTGTGGACCCCTTGATAGTTTTCCTTCAGATCAGGCATGCTCTATATTAGCCTCCCCTCAAAAAAAGCCACTTATAAGCCCCTACCAGTTTCTTTTACCACACCAATATGGAAAAAAAAATTTGAAATAAAATATATTTTTGTTAAATAACCTAGGGAAGTAAAAGAAAAAGCAAATATTCTTCCCTCTCCTCCATAGACAGAAAGTTACCTTCTTTGACAAGTCACCACATAATATTTAGGAGAGGAACAACCAAAGAGCAAATATATGGCCAGGGAACTCAAGTGGAAAGTTTATACCCTAAAGAATACGTGTGACAAAGCAACACATGATAGGAACATCTATGGAGGGCTGTATATACCAATATAGAAACACATGGGAGATGACATGTATTGGTAACTCACAGGGCAAGTTATTGGACTACTGGGATATCCGTCTGCCACCAATACTGCTGCTTCCTTTCCTACAGAGTCCTCATGACATGTATAGGTTTGGTGATGCATCAACTTATGAGTTTCTTTTACAAGTATTGTGTAATACTGTTACACAATGCTCCCCTGTTGACTTATTCTCTCTTCTATAATGGCATCTCTCGGTGCCTCTGCTGACCTCTGCCTTCTCCTAAAGTTTTGTAGCTCTAAAATGCTGCTTCACTCATGAAACAAAGTTGCTATTGAAGGAAATGAACTTACAAAGATATGAGATGGAATGCTGGAGAAGCAGAGATGACAGGCAAGAGCAGTTGGAATGTTTGGGAGCAAGGGCTTCTGGGAGAACAACGAACTCTGAAGCAGGTCAATTTCTGAACCCTGGAGAGAAACAGCTCCTAGACCCACTTCAGGATGGGAACAACCCCATTCCTGAGGATTTTCCCTGTCATATCGGAAGCCCACAGTGACTTTACTGATCGTGCCCCTCTGTGAATTCAAGACCTGTGGGCCTGATCAGACATTCAGCTGCCGGAGAGGGTCTCACCCTGAAGGGCAGGCTGTGTCAGTCCCGAAGCCTGAACTTTCTTCATTTGTGCCAGCTACACCTAGAGACATTGCTGCTTCTTAGTTTAGCCTAAGTTAGCTATCATAGGAGAATCTGGCAGACAGAGGAGGCTTCCAGGCCGGTCCTGGTGGTTAGCAGAGGGCTGAAAAGACCTGCCATCAACTTGTGGTTTTAGCATAGGAAACCTCTGTTTGACCCTCTTCCCTAAACTCCCCCTTGTTGTCCTATCCCACAATAAATATCTGTTGTTATATAATAAGCCTTCAGATCTATATAAAGAAGATTCAAGAAGGTTGGTGGGTTGAGGTGGTTTATCTTGGAGAGAGAGCTTTCTCAGGCCAGGTTACATTGAACTCCTGGACTGACCATTACTGTTTGCTCTCTGTCTGTCTGTCTGTCTGTCTGTCTGTCTCTCTGTTTCTGCACAAAAGGAGACCTCATAGGAGAGGCTAGGTCCAGCAAAACTTCCTAGCCAACTGATTATCTCCTTCTCCTCCATCCTGTCACAGATGATTGCTGCAACAACTTGTCCACCAAAGTGCTCTGGCCTAAGACAAAGAGGAACCATTTTTTCCCTCTGTTTCTGGGAGGGAATACCCTGGCAGGTGTAATATTTATTGGAAAGGGAAATGGGATTGGAAAAATGGGGGATAATAAGGGTAAGGAGGAGTAAGGAGGAGATAAGGGGAGAGAGGGAACACTGCTTGGTGAGGCAAGGGAGGGAGATGCCCCCTGCTGAGAGGAAACAGCAGGGGTCCGACAAGGTCTTTTATTGCCTTGATGACTGAACTGATTTTCAGCTCCCTCTATGACCAGAAAAGATAGTCCACTTATCTGACTGTGAATTCAAATAATATAAAGTTAATAATCCAGTTGGAATTGGAGTTTTTCCTTAGCTTCAGAGTATAGGGCCAGGCCATAGAGGCTAGTGGAGAGTTTGTCCCACTCCCGTCTACTCTCGTTGTTCTAATTCAGAATCTTAGCAGCAGACAGAAAACAAACATGAACAGGTCTAACCTTCAGAGGTGAATGGGCCTGAATCTTCGGGCTGAACCAAGAAGAGGCAGCACACCACACCAGACCAGGCTGAACGAGCTCCTCTATCCTCCAACACCAGCAAACAAGTTCCCCATGGCAGGAAGAAAGTGCTAGTCACAAGACCCAACTGCCACTCCCAGTTGGGCCCTTCCCCCACAAACTGTCAGTCTTGTTTCCTTTCCACAATCATCCCCTTTTTTTGTTGTGACCTTCCCAAGGTCACATATTTATATTACAGTTACCAATTTACTAAATCTACTCTAAGGAATTCTTAGCAGGAAAATTTGGGCAAGGGTAGTTTGGGGGTTTTACAATAAATTCTGTACAATAAATGTTGAACAAACTATTATAAGAAATTTGAATCTTAGTGCTAATACTACTTACTCTAAGTTAATTAAAACAAATACCTTATTTGCAGAAATTATTTAAATATAATACAACAATATACATTGTTCCACATCATGATGTCAATCAAATAGAAATATCTATTGATCTTTCTATTTGCCTAAGACCTTATGGAACTAACTATATACATATTTACATTTTGCATAAATGCAATTTCAGACACTTGTTTATATAAACAAGGTCTCTCAATATGTCAGTGATTTTGTGTTTTGTGTCTAATAGTGTTGTGTTGAATTAATACTTATCGAGTTTCTTCAGATTTCCACTTCTCATGTTGACTGATGGATCTCTTCTTTCTTCCATGTTATGTAGTGATGCATGCTATTTCCCTAATATGTGAAATTACTTTTGTTTTATTATTTCAACACACTCAGTCTTACATATAACTCTCATGTTCAATCTGTCCTCTCCTTATATAAACAAATTTACAAAGTTCAAAGTCTTAACTGTCTATTTCAGCTTTTCCTCTTTGTTTCTTGTCTCTAGCATCTTTTCTTGATGCTTTTCCTCTGGGTTGGTTTAAAATCATTTCCTCTGGGATGCTTTTCCTCTGGGTTGCTTTTCCTCTGGGTTGCTTTTCCTCTGGGCTGGAAAGTTGTCTTGAACATTATGTGTCACTATTATTTCTTTGTGTTGTACTTCTTATGATAATCAGGTTTTGTTTCCATTTCTCAGCCCTATCTGTTGTCCAATTATCTTCAATGTCTGTTACCGTGGTGTTGAACTTTTTCTGGTTTCACGTAGGAACAGTGAAACCATGAGTCTTTCCCTGCAACTTTTATAGGTGTTGGGGTAGTAAGCAATACTTCATGTGGTCCAGTCCATTTTATGTCTGTAGCCAATTTTCTATTGAAAATTTTAAAGTATACTATGTCTCCTGGTTTGATGTTGTACAAATTGTAATCCAGGGGTACTGTTTGTTGTGTCAAGCCCATTTCATGCAATTCTGCTCTTCTTGTCTGTAAAACTTGTATATATTTTGTTAATTGACAATCTAGTTTGTGAGAAGTTCTACATCAGAGAAAGGAAGATATGATAGGAGCATTACATTGTTTGCTTTTTCTTCCTTTTGTTTTGGATCAGGTATGTGATTTTCTCGTACTGCAAATTTAGTGTCTCTATCCACTTTATCCACTTCCACATACTTTTCACAAAGTTCTTTGTAATTCTTGACTCCCAATGCTGCCAGCATTTCTTCTATTGTGATTGTGTAGTTTATTTCTTTAACTAACTCTTCTGACTGGATCATTTGTTCTTGATTTGAATTGTTAATGAAATCATCTATTTCCCCCTTTTGTAAAGCTTTGTGATCTTGATTGTAAGGTTTGATATATTCATAAGGTTCTTGGTCTTCTTCATTTTCTGAATCAAACATTATTGAATATAGTGATTCTGTGTGATTCTTGTCTTGCATTGACTCTTGCTTGGTGATTTCTATATTCCCCAAGTCTTTTGCAAGCTCTTTAACTTGGATGTAACTTGTGATTTGGCTGTCTTTGAGAGATGTTTTTAAAACAGATTTAGTTGCTCCTGTATCAATAAGAGCTGGGTAGATCTCATTACCCACTTTTATCATGACCCTTGGTTCTGTGTTCTCATTTTGTTGGCACACTTGGACCATAGGTACCTCTATTTCTATTTTGTTCAAATCCCAGTTTTGTTCTTCTTCTACAGACTTTTCTTGTTGCTCTGAACATTCATTTTGCAATTCATCATCAGTTTGCAATGGAATTGCATTATCATGGAGACTTAAGGATGGCATAATAATGTTTGTGTTTGCTTTTTCTTGTGCAGTTACTATTGGTTGGAATTCTTCTGCATAAGGATTTAAGGTTGACTTTTCTATTATATCATTTGTATTTTCTTTTGTAATATCATCCCTGATTTCTGCATCATTGTCTCCAGGAGGTCTGCTAATTTGAATGTTCTCTGTTATTACATTTACCTCCTCATTGGACCCTTCTATTTTTAGCTCATATGCTTTAATTAATTCATTTACAGTTTGTGTATTACAGACTTTTGCAGTTCTGTTTCTTCCTCTTTCCTTGTAGCTTGTTCCACTGTTCCAAAAATTTTCTCTTTAATCTCTGTTACATCATTATCTAATTGGATTTCTTCTTCTATCTGTTCTTTAGTTTTATTTTGTGCTTTTGACACCCCACATTCTATCTGCATGCAGTCTCCTTCCTTTTCATTTTTCCCATTTCCTGTCCCATTTTTCCTTTTTGATGTTACCCCATGCACCTGGCTTCATAACTGACTTTGTTTGGCAGCACCTGAGACTACTTGCGAATAACGTGGCTTCGCTCCTTGTTGGATATACCTCTCCATGGTTTCTAAATTTGGTGCTTGCAATGATTTCTTGCAATTACAATCACAACATTTTGTATTTGTTTGTGTATTTTTGCTGCTATACTTTATATTGCTTTTCCAAGACCTTTGTTTGTTATTAGTTTGGAATAATTGTGCCTTTAAATAACAGTCTCAAACCATGTGACCCATTTTCCCACAGAGGAAACATCTGGGTAAATTTATCCTTTGATTGCTTTGTGTGTCATTTCTTGTGGGTTTGTAAGCTTGCAGAGTGGATAGATTTTTTATTTCTTCAATTTCTTTATATTTACTTGTGCTATTTGCCTCCTTGAGCTTGGATTTAAGCTCTTTTATTATTTCATCCTTTTCTTCTAGCATTTCTTTATGACCTGAAAATATGTAAGTTGCAGTTTTTCTTAAATCTTCCAGACTTAGTGTTTCCCAATCTGGGCATTGAAGTTTAAAATATGATCTAATTGGTGTGTTACTGCCTTTCACAAATTGTCTCCTTATGTGTTGGAGATTTTGTTTGGTTAAATTTTCAAATCCAAGCACATCCTCTGCTACTTCAATAACTCTATCGAGGAACTTAGATGGACGTTCCCCACTTTCCTATCTCAATTTCTCAAATTTTCCCCAAGTATCTGGTCTTTTTGAAAAACTTTTCATTGCCTCTAATAGATCTTCTCTGGCTTTTCTTAGGTAACGTAGATTTTCATTATTAGATAACTCTAAGTCTGTTCCTTCCTCTGGCCATGATGTTAAATTTGGATTGTTTCTTGTTTCATCAATGAATTGTTGCTTTTCCCTTTTTGAAAATAGTTCTGAGAGAAGAATTTCAGTGTCCTGGAAATCTGGATCATAAAGCCTAATTGCTTTTTTAAATTCTTTTAAACATCTCATTGGTTCTGAAAACCAGGAAGGCATCCATTTTTCAGACTTTCAAGGTCAGCTGTTGTAAATGGTTTATGTGTTTTAATATGAATTATGCTGCTATCTGGTTGTAGGCTTGTTTGATCTTTTAGTGGCAATATTGGTATTCCACCTTCAGCCCCATCAGTATTTTCTTGCTGAACTACATTGTTATTTTTAGGTATGTCTTGTTGTCTGTTAATACCTTTGCCACATTGATTCTCTTCACTCAGTTGCTTAATCATTTCCTTTATTTGCATTATCTCCTCCTTTATAGCTAAAATTGTCACAGCCATTTCATTATCTTTTGCTTTTTTCCCCCATAAATTAGATGCACACCTTTTTTTAGGGCATAGTATAATTTGGTTACGAAGAATAATGCTCCAGCATAAGTGAGAATGAATGAAATCAAGCGATACATACTTATATTCAGCCATTGCAAAGTTTCATAGATGCTAAGCAGAAAATAAATATAATCCGGAATCATGATAAAAAATAAGTCGTAAAGCATGTAAAAGAAATATGCAATCCAGGCTAGATAACCCATGGCAAGTAATAGTTTCTTTGCCATCTTTTATCTTGAAAAGCTTTTTGCAACAGAAAAAAAAATGTCTTTAAGTCTGGCCCTTTACGAGTCGCATCCTTCCATCAGGAGGAGTGGTTTCTTTTGGGCGTGGTATCACTAGGCAGATTAGTTGCACTCAGCACTGCTCTCAAAATGGTTACTTTTCTCAGTCACACAGGCTTTTGAAATGTATGCAGGCCCAACTTCTCTGAAATTCTTGACAAAATAGGTTTGAAAACCTAGCTGGCTCTGCCAAAAACTGTAATATTTATTGTGAAAGGAAATAGGATTGGAAAAAATGGGGATTTAAGGGAGGTTTGTATGGGGTAATGAGGAGTTAAGGGAAGAGAAGGTATATAGCTTGGTGATGCAAAGGAGGGAGATGCCCCCTGCTGAGAGGAAACAGCAGGGGTCCGACAAGGTCTTTTATTGCCTTGATGACTGAACTGATTTTCAGCTCCCTCTATGACCAGAAAAGATAGTCCACTTATCTGACTGTGAATTCAAATAATATAAAGTTAATAATCCAGTTGGAATTGGAGTTTTTCCTTAGCTTCAGAGTATAGGGCCAGGCCATAGAGGCTGGTGGAGAGTTTGTCCCACTCCTGTCTACTCTCGTTGTTCTAATTCAGAATCTCAGCAGTAGATAGAAAGTAAACAAGAACAGGTCTAACCTTCAGAGGTGAATGGGCCTGAATCTTGGGGCTGAACCAAGAAGAGGAGGCACACCACACCAGACCAGGCTGAACAAGCTCCTCTCTCCCCCAACACCAGGAAACAAGTCCCCCACGGCAGGAAAGAAGTGCTAGTCACAAGACCCAACTGCCACACCCAGCAGGAAGGAAGTGCTAGTCACAAGACCCAACTGCCACACCCAGCAGGAAGGAAGTGCTAGTCACAAGACCCAACTGCCACTCCCATTTGGGCCCTTCCCTCACAAACTGTCAGTCTTATTTCCTGTCCACACAGGTCAAGTTGTTCAAAATACCTGATCACTTATTTGTATCAACAACCTAGGGTCCCCCTATGATGTAGGTTGTACATATATTTTCATATAATGCAAATTAACATAGTTGTCATGTTGTAAAACAAGACATATTGCTTATACTAATGAAAAATTAATGGAGGAAATAAAGTAAAGAATAGGATGTTTCAATCTCCATTAGGACTCCATTTCTTCTAGAGTGGTAGATATACTGTTTGTTTGTTTTTTATGCCATGAGTCTCTTAGAGTTATCCTGGATCCTTGATTTGTTGATAATAGTTAAGACATTCACTATTGAGTATCATACATTATTGTTGTTACTTTGTACAACATTTTTCTGGTTCTGCTCACTTCACTGCATCACTTTATATAAGTATTTCCAGGTTTTTTCTGATCATCTTGTTTGTCATTTCTTCTTGTACCCTAATATTCCATTACAAGCATATACCACAACTTATTTAGCCATTCGCCAGTAGATGAACATCCCTTCAGTTTCCACTTATTTTCTACCACAAAAGTGCTTCCATCAAGATTTTAAAGTAGGTACTTTCTTCCTATCTTATTCTCTTCAGGATACAGGCATAGTAGTAGTATTGCTCGGTAAAACTTTTATGGCCCTTTATAAAGGCAAGTTCCAGATTGCTCTCCAGAATAGTTGTATCAGTTCTTAACTCCACTAGTTTTTAATATCCGTATTGTTTCACATCCCCTCCAGTATTTATCATTTTCCTTTTTTTTTCTTGTTAGCCAGCCAAATAGGTATTACATGATAATATATATATATATATATATAACTTATGTCATATTATTTGCCTTCTTAGGTGTGGTGTGGTACTTAGAAATTGTATGAATTTATATTTTTCTAATTAATAGTGATTTGGATTATTTTATATGATTAAAGATAGTTTTAATTTCTTTATCTGGGAATTACTTGTTCATATCTTTTGACCAGTTGTCAACTGGGAAATGCTGATATTCTTAGAAATTTAACTCAGTTCCATATATATTTGAGAAAAGAGAGATATAACAAGTTTCCCCAGTTGTTTCCCTTTTACTATTGGTTGCATTGCTTTTGTTGTCACAGAAACATTTCAGTTTAATATGATTATAGTTACCTGTTTTACATCTCATAATATTGTTTGTTTTATTTTGACCTAAATTCTTCCGTTATTCATAGAACTAATAGGTAAACTTTTGTGCTACCCTAATTTGTCTTTGGTATGCATTTGGTTTTAGAACTGTGTTATTTTTGGTGGCAAAAGAAAGGAAATGGCTGACCAAATTGTGGTATCTGTTGGTGATGGAATATTATTGTGCTCAAAGGAATAATAAAGTGGAGGAATTCCATGTGAACTTGAACAACCTCCAGGAAGTGATGCAGAGTGAAAGGGGCAGAACCAAGAGAACATTGTACAAAGAGACCAATACACTGGTGCAATTGAATATAATGGACTTCTCTACCAGCAGCAATGCAATGATCCAGGACAATTCTGAGGGCCTTATGAGAAAGAATCTTTCCACATTCAGAGGATGAGCTGTGGGAATAGAAACACAGAAGAAAAATAACTGCTTGATAACATGGATTGATGGGGATATGATTGGGGGTGTCAACTTTAAATTATCACCCAAGTACAATTATCAATAATATGGAAATAGGACTTGATCAGTAACACATGTAAAACCCAGTGGAATTGTGCATTGACTATGGGGAAGTGGGGGTGAGAGGGGGGTAAGGAAAGAACATGAATCATATAACCATTCTAAATTAATTAAATAAAAGTTTTCATTTAAAAAACCTGGGTTAATTGAGCACTTCTGAGATTTGGACCTATAAGCAAAGCCATCCAACAAACCTATCTTAGAAGCTTTTGTGAATTTAGTTTATCTTTGAACTGCTTTTCTTCTGCCTCAGTTGTCATTTTGTCTTATTCAGGTTGCTTTAGTATATATAAATGCCTCTTTAAATATTCCTTATGACTTTAGGTTCATACAAATTACCTCAGAAGCTTCACTAAGCAACATTTAGGGGATAAGGGATTAGGTGGGCTAAATGGAATTCTTTTTGTTTTATATTTCTGCTAGTGATAGGATTATTGGTTCTCCTACATACTACTTTATACTGTTAGCTTTTAATGTATAAATCCTATTTGCCTTACTGATGGAAATCTACTTGAGAAGAGGGGCCTGTTTCATACTTCTCCATTTTTTCAGTTTCTTGTATAGTATTATTTGTAAACACTCATTAAAAATGTGCTTATTAAAACAAGAAATGGGGGTCAGCTGGATAGCTCAGTGGATTGAGAGCCAGATTTTGAGATGGGAGGTCCTAGGTTCAAATCTGGCCTCAGACACTTCCCAGCTGTGTGACCCTGGGAAAGTCACTTAATTCCCATTGTCTAGCCTTTACCACTGTTCTGCCTTGGAACCAATACACAGTAATGATTCCAAGATGGAAGGTAAGGGTTTAAAAACAAACAAACAAACAAACAAAAAACAAGTAATGGTTGAGCTAGTTTCTGTATGTGTTTCTACAAGTTCCTAGAATATGATATCCCTAATAAAAGTCCGATGTCTCCTCTACCCCATCCTAGAAAAATAGAGAACCATGCTTTGTTCAAAACCTGCTTTTTATGAGGAAGGAAAAATGGAGAGACTAGATAATCCAAAATATTTGTTTACTCTTATACATGGATCTTTAGTTGAACAAAATATATGATTACATTTAAGAGTCTATTTTCCCAAGATGAAGCCTGAGAAAAATAAGTATGGGACCCTGAATAGGAGTCTGAGGGAAGCATTGAGCACCACACAGGTTGCATCAGGTCATAATGATTTTTCTACTCTAGTATGAAGGACATCTTGTTCATGCAAGGTCCTTGAGAACAGCTAAAGGTATTTTTGCATTTTATATATGACATGGAACACACTGATATGTGCTGGACACTATTTTCTTGTTACTTGGCAACGGTCCCTTCTTCTTAGCAACAAGAAAGAAAGGGAGAACCTTTTGAAGACTGAAAAAAATACGGAACAGAAGAGGTAGGAGCCTTTCATTTTTACATTGTCTAGAGGGCATATTAAAGGGAGTTAGATTGGGCTGCTGACTAGCATAATGAATTGTGTTTTTTTCTGGTATATAAACTTATGTTTATTTTAATTGTTTACCTAAATAAAAACCCCTGGATTCACATCATCATTAGTTAACTGTTTGAAAAGCACAGAGGAAATATTGAGCTCATAATTCAAGTCAATTCTCACCCAACAAGGAAACCACAGTCTATGAAACAATATCTCTCAGAAAAGAAACCTGTTCCAAGGAAACCACTTGTTCCATGGCTAACCACCTGAAGCCTGAATTTTTCCATTTATTGAAGACTAGGAAAAGGAACTGTTATCAGGAAGAAAACAGAACAGAATGGAATAATAAAAGAAGAAAGATAAAATTTGACATTGGTTCTTTCTGAAGCTTTGAAAGAGGCCTTTATTCTTCCTGTTTTAAATGTTCTGAATGGAAAGAAATAGGTTTTTTTTTCAATGTATAGTGAGGGAATGTGGAGCTACAAAGGATACTGGATTATAAAATATGACTCTCAAGTTTTTAGTCAGGTTAAGCAAGAGTCATTTTACATCTTATATTCTCTTTAGAAATTTGCCACCAACTTGTAAGGAAACTGACACCAATAGCATGAAATGCCTTGCTGAGGGTTACATAGCTAGTAAGTATCTGAAGACAAATTTGAATTTGAGAATATGAGTCTTCCCTTTTAAATCAGTCTATCCATTGGGTCACCCAGCTGCCCCATAAAGGTAAAGTCTGATTTTATTCTGAACTTTTCCGCCATTTTGTAAGGCATGTCAGAACCTCCGCTAGAGTAACCTTTGTTAATTCAGGGTCATCTTGATAAAGGTTAGGCATAAAAAGAGTGCTTAAGTAGAGAGGAGGTAATTTTCCTAAAGTACAGCTCTGATCATATTACTCCCCTGATCAAAAAAAAAAAATTCTAGTGGCTCTCTATTGCCTTTCAGAGAAAATACAGACATTTTTATATTCAAAACCCTTCTCAATATATTGCAGCCTATGTTTCCTCTCTTACTTGTAAACCTTAAAATTTCTTAGACTTATAAATGTTGGAAATTTCACCATTGGGAAATTTCATACTTGGAAAATTTCTTACTGATAGTCTATTGGAATGTGAACCCCATTGGCATGGGAGGTTCCTCCTCCTCCCTTCTTAAGATTACTTTAGGACAGAAACCTTTTGCTGAACAATGGAAAGGGCTTTGACCTATGATTAAGCATAGAACAGGAAGTTCTTTGAGTCATGATTGATTTTAGAATTGATACAATAGAGATACTTGGAATGACAGAACCAGGTCTTGGAATGACAGAACCAGGAAATTACAATCTCCACCCTACTCAGTCCTAACAGGATTTAGGAAGGGCTGCAGCATAGATCAAAATTTAATTATTCCAATCTCCACCCTACTCAGGGTAACAGGATTTAGGAAGGGCTGCAGCAAAGGATCAAGATTTAATTATTTGAGAATATGGCCTTCAACAGACATGTGCAAAGCCACAGACCTCTGGGTAGTCCTGGGTTAAGGTAGAGCCACCATTGGCACAGGGAAGACATGGACAGTGATTGGTAGATGTGAGAACTGAGGGGAGGGAACTTGGAAGGTTTCCTTAAAGATAGAGGGGTCTGAGGACTAGTGGGGGTTGGTTGGAGAGGTTGTGCTCTGAGAAGCTTGCTCTGAAGGAAGCTAGAGGTGGAGGCCCCTGAGACTGTTTCTCCATTTTGGTCACGTGAGTGATAGGGACTGATCTCTTTTCTTTGCCTCAGCTATCTAAGGGCTTGGGCCTTTTGGCCCAGCCTAAACAGGGTGGGTATTTAAGCCCTATTCCCTTCTCTCCCCTTTCTCTCTCTCTCTCTCACTCTCTCTCTCTCTCTAATACCTTTCTTCCTCCTGTTTGTAATTAAACTCCATAAAAGGTTGACTGCTGACTTGAGTTTTCATTAAGGAATTACATAGCTAAATTCCTTGGCGACCTTAAATTAATATATATCAGTCTTTTAAAGTGATTTCCTTGTCACATACTTAACACTATTCTTCTTCATACACTACTTATTCCAGGTAAATTTATCTTGTTTCTCATTCACAATATTCTGTTTCATTTTCATGTGTTTGTATGGACTGTTCCCAATGCCTAGACCACTGGGTTAGAACAAGAAGGAATCTGACAAGTCATCTATTTTGCTTTCCTCATTTTACAGACTGTAAAGGAAATGATTAGGCAGTAATTCAGACTCGTCACGAAGTTTCCTCTTGCTCAGCCTATAAACAGCATAAGAGTCAATGTGCCTGGTGTTAAGGGTAAATTTTATGGTTGAGACTGAATCTATTTTAGTTGGTCGCCAGGGATTCAAATTCTAAAATCCCAATGAATTACTCAAGTCAGAATGGAATTTTATGGTGGTTTATTAACAATATAAGTAAGAAATTAAGAATTAGAGAGAGAGAGAGAGAGAGAGAGGGAAAAGGGAAGGATAGCTTCCCTGGCCTGGTCTGAACCCAGCAGGAGTTCAGAGGCCTCAGCTAAGGGTATGTTCCAGAGGCTGTTGCCTCTGAAAAAAGCCAAGGAAATGGAGTCTCAGATAGGCCTTCCCAGAGGCTGTTGCCTCCAGAAAAGCCAAGGAAAGGGGAGTCAGCCTTTTCATTCACCACATGATCATCTAAGGGAAGCAGACTGAGGTCTCAAGCTGGAGCTCTTCCAAGTCAAGTTCCACTGCCAAGTCCCCCTCACAGGAAGTGACATCAAATATAAAGGCAGTTCTTTATGTCACTTCCTGTGTCTCACATTAACCAATGGTGTCTTAAATTTGGCTTTGGTCAATGCAGGGGGTCAGTCAGTTTCTGATTTGTCACTTGCTGGCACATGGGGGTCAGAGACTTTCCTCCCCCACACTCAATCCTTAAGTGGGGGTATATACAATCCTGGTTGCTAAAATTCTAAAAACTAAGCAGGGTGGAGTAAATATAAAATTCATACTGGACAACTTGTAACATAGATAATTTTGCCTTCTTCAGCATTAATTCAGAGTAGATTTCAGTAGCTATGACACTTTACTTCCATTAAACAGGTTCTTTCATCAGTTGAAAAGAATGTCATTTTCGTTTAGCTCCCTTTATCAGCTTCTTTATTATGTCTTTTACAAGTAGTTTTTCCTCATACTTTTTGTATTTCCTATTCCCCGGTCTTGTGACTTTCCTTTGTGAAGCTTCCTCTATCCTCTATCTTGATGTGATCATTTCTACTCTGGCTTTTAATACTCTAAATCAGGGCCATCTCATAAGTAGTGATCCATTTCTACCTTATGGTGTGAAATTCAAAAAATGTAACTTTCTGTCAGGTATGACCCCAGTTATTTGATTTATAATTTTTCAGTTATAACCTTGAGAATTCTGAAAACAGTCTTATGTAAATGAGCTAATAGATCACAGTGCAGTGACAGCCATCTTTACCTTAATCCGTGCTTTTCTTTCAAACACATCCTCTTAGTACACATTTGTATGAGGAACAATTTTCTCTAAGATGCTCTAAACAGACTACAGCTTTCCTCAAGCAATTTATCTGAGCAACAATGTTTCTCCCTTAGCTCATTTTATCAGTGTTCCAAATACAAATGTTCTTTTTTTTTGTCTTTTTCATCAACCAAAATGTCTGTCTAACTACCTGGATATATGGAGGTATACAATTTTTTTTTCTTTTTAATTTAGACCCTAATTCTCCCATCCATTGAGAAGACAAAAAATGGGATACTTGTTATACATATGAAGTCATATAAAATGTATTTCCACATTAACTACATAAATATTTTCTAAACCTGCTCCTCTTTTTGGGGAGTGACAGCTGAGTGGCCAGGATGTATGCATAACCTGAAATTCAGATCTCAAAAGTACCCAAAATATTTAATTAATTTGACTACAATGTAACAGTATTTGACAATAATATATCACAATATTTAGGGGTGAGAGGAGCTCAGAACCATGGAAAACAAGAATCAGGAGTAAAACAATGCACATGGATATAGCAATAAAATTTTTAATTTGACTTTTGTGAAACTGTAATTATCAAGCTTAATATCATAAAATAGATATTGAAATGTACCTTTTACCCATCTTGTAGAGGTGGGAGATTATAGGCATAGAATATTAGATGTACTTTTGGACTTGGTTGAAGTGTTGGTTAGATTTAGATTTGCTGAAAACTTCCTTCTCATTTTATTATTTATTAAAAGAGATTACTTTAAGGGGGAGTAGGGAAAGACAGGTATTGGGAAATATAGATGATGTGAAAAGGAAAGATAGCATTACATTTTTCAAAAGACAGAAAAGAAAGAAATGCCCTCATTAAACACAGTTATCTTATTTACTCTTCCTTCTTTTCATTTGAAAATTTGTATAGAAAAAATATCAAAAACTAGAGTCTTACCAGTCAAGCTGATACTGAAAAAAGAAAAAGCAAAGAGGTTTCATTTCATTTTATCATTCCTAAATGTCATTTCTAATTACCTCTATTCCTTGTCATGGGCTTGTTTTTATGGAAGACTATTGTAGGTCATTTTAATAATTGACAGAAAAGTATATTCTACTGTGCATGGAATTAGAGCAGAATCTTGAAAGGGGGTTCAGGGTCATGACTTTATTTTTTGTCTTTAATTCATTAATACTTCCATGAGAGCATTGGTGTAGATATCCTATCCAGGATAGCCCAGGTGATCTATATAATCCTTTTTCATTCAGCATAATCTTTGTCTATATACCTTTCACAAATCCTACACAAGTCATTTACAAAATATGCTGGAAGTCTTCCTCTCAATCTTGTAATACTCTATGGATATCATTGAAGCAAGTGGGCTCATGGCTCACTTATGACTAGCAGTCTTTCAATTCAAATAATGTATTATTTTGATGGCATTCTTCATGCAGCTTCTCCAGAATAATTTTTCATTTATAATATGTGTCAGCTTAAAAACTAGCTCTATCTCCATTATTCTTTAGATGACCTGCCCTTTCCTTTTAGAGAAAATAGTATCTCATATCATAAAGCTCTCTAGTACTAGGATCTCTAAAATGCATGGCACAATTTCCCAAAAATAATCCCCTTAATTTATTATGGACCCCGTTCATTATATATTATCAGTGCCTATAGGAAATATATGCTAAATATACACATATGTATTTCAATGGAAATACATTTTGTTCACATAACTGATACATAAATATACACATATGTATATATTTGTGTGAGTATACATGTATATATATATATGGAGAGAGGAAAAAAGAGATAGAGAACTATAACATTGTGTGTTTGTGTGTGTGTGTGTGTGTGTGTGTGTGTGTGTGTATCCTTTCTCCCTCTACTTGGTTTTTCTTGTGTGAATTTTTGGGGAAAAATTCTTTTTGGTGTCACTATGTTTGATTTCAGAGGCTAGAATCAAGAGCAATGAGGAATAGTTGTAAAGAGATAAATATTGGCTTTATTGTGGTGGTAGAGATAGCTTCTATACAGGCAATGAACAAAGATCAAACAGAACAGAGGAGGAGGGATCAAGCATTAAAAGAGAAATGCCAGGGAATTGGATACAGTCTTTGAAAGAACTCAAAATACAATTCAAAACACAATTAAGAGAGGCAGAAGACAATTGGGAAAAGAACTTAAAATCTAAGATAAGTCATTTGGAAGCAGAAAATAGTGTCTTGAAAGACAAAATCATCCAACTTGAAATTGAGGCAAAGGAGATGAGACATGAGGTAAAGAAAATGGAAAATGACCTCCAAAGAAAACCAGACCTGAAGGAGAAGGATGACCAAAAAGCCAGGGATAAAATCCAGTCTTTAAGAACCAGAATACAACAACTAGAATTAAGTGACCTCAAAAGGCAGCAGGACACTATAAACCAAAACCAAAAGAATGAAAAAATTGAGGAAAATATGAAGCATCTCATTCACAAAACAGAAGATTTAGAAAATCATTTGAGGAGAGTCAACTTAAGAATCATTGGTCTACCACAAGACCATGTCAAAAGAAAAAGCCTGGACATTATAATACAGGAAATTATTCAAGAAAACTGCCCCAATATTCTAGAACAAGAGGGAAAAGTGGAGATTGAAAGAATCCACAGATCACCTCCTGTACTTAATTTCCAACTGACAACACCCAGGAATGTTATAGCCAAATTCAAGAACTTCAGACCATGGAAAAGATATTATAAGCTGCCAAGAAGTCATTCAGATACCATGGAACCACAGTGAGGATAATGCAGGATCTGACTGTATCCACACTGAAGGACCAAAAGGCATGGAACCTGAACAGAAAATTTGATGCCCAAGCTCAGAACTCAAGAGAAACATCAAAAAGTAATTAAAAAAGAGGGAAAAATGAAAAACAAAACAAAACAAAACTTTTTTTAAGAGACTCAATAAGTTAAAATGTTATGTATCCCTATAAGAAAAGAGGTCATTGGTAACTCTTAAAAATTGTTATTATCACTTGGGCAGCTAGAAGAATTACACTTAGAGGGAACAGTGAGAAACTCTATAGGATGAAATGACAAGGCATAAATATGTATATACATATATGTAGGCATAAATGCATATATGTATGTGTGTGTATACAACTAGAGCTAAAAAAAACAGATTAATACTAAAAGAAATGGGGAAAGAAACAAAAGGGTAAATTTATATGTCACAAAGAAGCTCATGGTGAGAGGGCAGAAAACATCAGTACACTGGAAGGGTAAAGAGGTTGGATATAGAAAATACACAACTCTTACTTACATTGAAATTGACCCAAAGAGGGAAGAAAAATCCAATCCATTGTGTCAGAGAATAGATTTGCGCCCTATGGGAAAATAGAAGGGTAAGAAATGGACTGGTGGGGAAGAAAACAGTACAAGGGAGGGGAAGAGTGGTGGGTAGGTTTAAAAAGACTGCAAAGAAGATAAGGAGGAGAATAAGACGGGAGTGGGGAAGAAAGGGAAGTAAAATAAGGGTGGGAACTAGGGTGACAGATCAAAAGCAAACATTGTTGTAGAAGAAAATAGTGAAAGAAGAAAAGGCAGGACTAGGAGTAGAAATCAAAATGTTGGGAAATACACAGCTGGTAATCATAACTCTGAATGTGAATGGAATGAACTCACCCAAAAAGTAAGCGAATAACAGAGTGGATTAGAATCCAAAACCCTACCATATGCTTTCTACAAGAAACACACAAGAGGAATCCATATGCTGTCTACAAGAAACACACATGAAGAAGGTAGATATGCATAGGGTGAAAGTAAGAGGATGGAGCCAAATCTATTGGTCATCAACTGATAAAAAGAAGGCAGGAGTCACAATCATGATATCTGACAAAGCCAAAGTAAAAAGAAATCTAGTTAAAAGAGATAGGGAAGGTAATTACATCCTTATAAAAGGCAGTATATACAATGAGGAAATATCAGTACTCAACGTGTATGCAACAAATGGCATAGGATCCAAATTTCTAAAGGAGAAGCTAGTGGAGTTCAAGGATGAAATAGATAGAAAAACTATACTAGTGGGAGACCTTAACCTTCCTCTATCCAAACTACATGAATCAAACCAAAAAATAAATGAGATAGAGGTAAGAAAAGTGAATGAAATCTTAGAAAAATTAGAGTTAGTAGATATGTGGATAAAAATAAATAAGAACAAAAAGGAATACACCTTTTCAGCAGCAGATGGTACATTTGCAAAGATTGACCATATACTAGGGCATAAAAACATTGAGAACAAGTGCAAAAGAGCAGAAATAATGAATGCAACCTTCTCAGATCACAATGAAATGAAAATAATAATTAGTAAGGGTACATGGAGAGGTAAATCAAAAATTAATTGGAAATTAAACAATACGATTCTCTAAAACCAGTTAATTAAAGAACAAATCATAGAACCAATTAATAATTTCATTGAAGAAAATGATAGTGATGAGACACCCTTTCAAAACCTATGGGATGCAGCCAAAGCAGTACTCAGGGTGAAATTTATATCCTAGAGTTCATATATTAACAGATTATGTAGAGCAGAGGTCAATGAATTGTGCATGCAAATTAAACAACTAGAAAGTAAACAAATTAAAAATCCTCATGTGAAGACTAAATTAGAGCTCCTAAAATCAAAGGAAAAATTAATAAAATTGAAAGTCAAAGAACTATTGATTTAATAAATAAGAGTAGAAGCTGGTACTTTGAAAAAAACAAATAAAATAGACAAAATACTGGTCAGTCTAATTAAAAAAAGGAAAGAAGAAAACCAAATTGACAGTATCCAAGATGAAAAGGAAGACCTCACCTCTAATGAAGAGGAAATTAAGGCAATCATTAAAAACTATTATGCCCAATTATATGGCAATAAATATGGCAATCTAGGTGATATGGATGAATATTTACAAAAATATAAATTGCCTAGCCTGACAGAGGAAGAAATAGATTACCTAAATAACCCCATATCAGAAAAAGATATTGAACAAACCATCAAAGAACTCCCTAAGAAAAACTCCCCAGGTCCAGATATATCACAAATAAATTCTATCGAATATTCACAGAACAACTAATCCCAATATTATAAAAACTATTTGACAGAATAAGCAACGAAGGAGTTCTACCTAATTCATTTTACAACACAAATATGGCACTTATCCCAAAGCCAGGAAGGTCAAAAACAGGGAAAGAAAACTATAGACCAATCTCTTTAATGAATATTGATGCAAAAATCTTAAATAAAATATTAACAAAAAGACTCCAGCAAGTCATCAAAAGGGTTACTCACTATAACCACGTAGGATTCATACCAGAAATGCAAGAAATGCAAGGATGGTTCAACATTAGGAAAACCATTCACATAATTGTCCGTATTAACAAGAAAAATGACAAAAATCACATTATTATCTCAATAGATGCAGAAAAACCCTTTGACAAAATACAACATTCATTCTTATTGAAAACACTACAAAGTATAGGAATAGAAGGGCCTTTCCTAAAAATAATAAACAGTATATATCAAAAACCATCAGCCAACATCATCTGCAATAGGGATAAACTAGAAGCCTTCCCAATAAGATCAGGAGTGAAACAAGGATGCCCATTTTCACCTCTATTATTTAACATTGTACTAGAATCACTAGCTGTAGCTATTAGAGAAGAAAAAGAAATTGAAGGTATTGAAATTGGCAAGGAGGAGACCAAGTTATCACTCCTTGCAGATGATATGATGGTCTACTTAAAGAGTCCTAGAGAATCAAACAAAAAGCTAGTCAAAATAATCAACAACTTTAGCAAAGTTGCAGGATATAAAATAAACCCACATAAGTCATCAGCATTTCTATATATCTCCAACCCACCTCAGCAGCAAGAATTAGGAAGAGAAATTCCATTTAAAATCACCCTAGACAATATAAAATACTTGGGAATCTATCTGCCAAAACTATCTGAGCACAACTACAAAATACTCTCCACACAATTATAACTAGATCTAAACAATTGGAAAAACATTGATTGCTCATGGGTAGGATGAACTAACATAATAAAAATGCCCATCCTGCCCAAATTAATTGATTTATTTAGTGCCATACCTATTGAATCTGAAAAACTTTTTTACTGATTTAGAAAAAAAGCATAATAAAGTTAATTTGGAAAAACAAAAGATCAAGGATATACAGGGAAATCATGAAAAAAATGCAAAGGAAGGAGGACTTGCAGTCCCAGATCCCAAACTATACTGTAAAGCAGTGGTCATCAAAACAACTTGGTACTGGCTAAGAGAGAGAAAGGAGGATTAGTGGAATATACTTGGGGTAAATGACCTTAGCAAGACAGTCTATAATAAGCCCAAAGATCCCAAATTTGGGCACCAAAAACCACTATTTGATAAAAACTGCTAGGAAAATTGGAAGGCTGTTTGGGAGAGATTAGGTTTGTATCAGCATCTCACACCCTACACCAAGATAAACTCAGAATGGGTAAATGACCTGAATAAAATGAAGGAAAATATAAGAAAATTAGGCAAACACATAATAGTATACATGTCATATCTTTGGGAAAGGAAAGGCTTTAAAACCAAGGAAGAGCTAGAAAAAAATTACAAAATGTAAAATCAATAATTTTGATTACATCAAATTAAAAAGGTTTTATACAAAAAAAAAAAACTAATGAATCCAAAATTAGAAGGGAAGCAACAATTTAGGAAACAATCTCCATTACAAAAACCTCTGACAAAGGTCTAATTACTCAAATTTATAAAGAGCTAAACCAATTGTACAAACAATCAAGGCATTCTCCAATTGATAAATGGGCAAGAGACATGAATAGACAATTTTCAGTTAAAGAAATAAAAACTATTAATAAGCACATAAAAATCTTCTAAATCTCTTATAGTCAGAGAAATGCAAATCAAAACAACTCTGAGGTATCACCTCACATCTAGCACATTGGCTAACATGATAGCAAAGGAATATAATGAATGCTGGAGGGGATGTGCCAAAGTTGGGACATTAATGCATTGCTGGTGAAGTTGTGAATTGAACCCACCATTCTGGAGGGCAATTTGGAACTATGCCCAAAGGGCACTAAAAGACTTTCTGCCCTTTGATCCAGCGATATCACTGCTGGGTTTGTACCCCAAAGAGATAACAGGGAAAAAAAAACATGTACCAAAATATTCATAATGAAGGAATTCCATGGGAACTGGAACAACCTCCAGGAATTGATGCCAAGTGAGAGGAACAGAACTAGGAAAACTTTGTACACAGAGACTGAAACACTGGTGCAATCAAATGTAATGGACTTCTCCATTAGTGGCAATGCAGTGATCCTGAACAACTTGGAGGAATCTATGAGAAAAACCATTATCAACATTTAGAGGAAAAACTGTGGAAGTAGAAACACTGAAGAAAAACAACTGTTGAATACATGGGTCAAGGGGATATGGTTGGGGATGTAGCCTCTAAATGAACACCCTAGTGCAAACATCAACAACATGGAAATAGGTTCTAATCAAGGACACAAGGAATACCCAATAAAGTTGCACTTTGGCTGCAGGATGGATGGGTGGAGGGCATGGAGGGATATAATGTGATTATTGTAACCAAGGAATAATGTTCAAAATTTACTAAATAAATTAATTCAAATTAAAAAAAAAGACTAAATACCCACTGTGGTCTTTTCCAACTCTAAATTATGTGATGATATGTAAAAAATTAGCCAAAATCATATAATTAGTGACTGAGATAATGATTAACAAATCTGACTTTTCCTTGCTACAAGACCTATATTCCATCTACTATCTATGACTGTACTGTTTATGAAGTATTTCCCAAACTTCATACTGGATATGAAGCATTTTACATAAATTATCCCATTTGATTCTCTGAACAACCCTGTGATGTTGTGATTCATTAGAGACAATTACTGGATTGTCAACTAGCATTGCCTGAAGGATTGCTAAGAAAAGTGATTTTATCCAGGTCAGCTGCCTTCTAAAGTCTGTTTTGACCAAACATCAACAAATGCACAAGAGAAATTTCAGAGACTATTTCCATACTTGAAAATATACTAAAATAACCCATGTAGAAGAATGGGTTGACAACTTGGAATATAACCTAGTAGGTATATGTAATGGCTACCAGAACATCCATAGGTCTTTGTCTGATTTCCATGTGCCTTTGCATACTAATTTAACCTCTTGGTAGCTCAAATTTCTCCTATGAAAACATGGATAATCATCATCATCAATTTACTTGATATCCCAAAAGGAAATTGATCTGATTCTAGGGATTGACTTTTAGATGCACTATGGTTTAGAATTTATGGATTATTTTATATATTTAATCTACATTTGAGCAACAATTAGTTATTGCTTACAATATACTCATATATTATGTATATATACGAAAATCATATCAAATCTTTCTATTATTTTTAGAATTTTTATCCTCTTGTGGGGTATGTTGTAATGGTGGGTTTAGAATTTAACATAAGGGCATGCTAATGACACAGATGTCAAAATATTTCTATATAGAAAAAAAAATCCCTCTTGCTACCAGCAACATAGTATATGGCTATATGCTCTTAAGCTTTGAGTAGTTTGGAAAGCATTCAATTTTATTCTCACCTCCCTTCAGTAAGCAGCAAACTTTTCATGATTAGATTTACATAATGATATTGTTTGAAAAAAACAAATATTTCTTTTCTGAAAATTGCCCCAAAAGATACTCTGATGAAAAAATAAAGTAGTTTTTTTTTTTATGAAAGTCTCTTTTTTGAGTATTTCATTTGCCATTTCTCAGAAAACAGATCCAATCCATGTTCCTTCAACTCAAGAAATCATTTCCACCAATTTCCCAAAGGAAATTTGATCCTATGCCCTATAAGCATAGTGGGCTCTGAAAAGTGACTTTTCACCCTATCTTGCCCAGATACAGACCTGTGTTTCTCTTCCCATCCATCTCTACACCATGCCATGCCACTATGCTCTATTATCTTCTATTTACCACCTGTTCAGATGTAAACTCCCTGAGGGTAAAGGCTAGTTTGATTATATTTGTATCAACAGCACCTACCACAGTGTCTGGTACATAATAAATACTTAAGTAATGCTCTACCTATCATCCATCTCTTTATCTATCCGTCTCTTTGTCTGTCTGTCATCTATCTATCTATCTACTGTCTGTCTATCTATTTATTTTCCATCTATCTCCCATTTACCTACATATCCATCTTACTATTATCTTTCCTACTACATGAAAATGAAAAATAAAACTTTTTCTTCTCTTTTTAATAGAAAACTACTTTTATTTTTATGCCCATTCTGCTGTCTTCATTTCCAACTGGATCAGGAGCCAGAGACAAGTTGTCTTGGGAATAAGCTGGTATACTAAAAAGAAAATTATTATGAGAATGATGAAACATGAGTTCTAGGTTCAGCTCTCCCATCAAGTCATTGAAAAACTTCAAGGAAACCAATTCCCTTCTCAGAGATCTAGCTTTTTCATTTAGAAGATAAAAAGGTTGGTCTAGATGTTGTCTCTCTAAAGTCACTTGTGGTCCTTCAATTTTGTGATCCAAAAAAATTGTACTGATTTCCAAATAGATTTTTCCCAACCAAAAATAAATGGTAAGGTTACACTTCTACTAGTTATATATAGGGAACATAATAGGTACTACTAGAAAGATTCTTGTTTTTCCTTTGCCTAAAGAAGAGCCTAAATTTTTGGTATTCACTTAGAGATAAAGAAGGAAGAAGATTTTTAGGAAAATAGCTTATAAAAGGGTATTACTTTGATTAATGCATTTAACCTATCTTAACTTTCTAAATTAATGGTTTTCTATTTTAACCAGTTGTTTATTGATTTCATCTATCAATCATAACCATTTATTCAAATAAGCATTACTTGTTGCAGGGGCAGTCATGGAAAAAGAATATTGATAAGGCATTTCCCTTATCATCATGTAGTTGACAGTCAAACTGAATAATAAGACAAACACAAATCACTAATATTTAATACTAACATGGTAAATGTATTTTGATGTAACAAAATCGATGCTGTTTCAAAACTGAGCCTAAATAGCTTGCTCAGGTTCACACAGTTATTAAGTGTCTGAGGCTAGAATTGAACTCAGGCCTTACTCTAAGTCCAGTGCTCCATCCGCTGATCCATCTATCTGCCACAGTGACTATAGATTTCATTGTTTCTTGTTGATGTCCTATCTTTTTAGATAAAACAGCTCAAATTCTTCTTTGAAAAGTATTGCAATTAATTAAATAATAAATTTATCCTACAGGTTATAAAACAGTTGTCTATAAGGCCATAGAGACTTTCTCTATGAAAGACAGACTAGAGTTCTGAATTTTTTTGGTAGGCATAACTAATAAAAAATGCCAGAAGAAATAGCTTTGTACAGTGTAGTGTAATGAGAAGGGCACTGGATTTAGAGCCAGAGAACTTGGAATAAAATCTACTCACATGCTAACTTTATGATATTGGAAAGTTACTTTTCTTCTTCTGGCTCTTACTTTTCTCATTTTTTGAAGTGGTATTGATTGAATAATTACTAAGGTCCTTTCATGTTCTTTTTTTTAAACCTTTACCTTCCATCTTAGAATCAATATTATGTATTGGTTCCAAGGCAGAAGAGTGGTAAGGGCCAGACAATGGAGGTCAAGTGACTTGCCCAGGGTCACAAAGCTAGGAAGTGTCTGAGGACAGATTTGAACTTAGGACCTCCTGCCTCTGGACCTGGATCTCAATTCACTGAGCCACCTAGCTGCCCCCTTTTCATGTTCTAAATCCTGAGTTTTTATAATATTTAAATACTTAGAAAAAATATCAAAGGCATTGTCATGAGCATCTCTTAAGAACATTAAGTTGTGTGGTATCAGTATTATTAACCTTATTTACAGATGAGAAAATAGAGAATATAAGAGGATTAAGTTATTTCCTCAAGATGACACAAGTAGAGAGTTGAGATTCAAAAGTAAATATTCTATCTACCAACAAAGTCCAACAGCAAAAGATATGAAGAAAAAATATGTCATTCAAAATAACTGTAGACAAAAGAACCTACTTGGGAGACTTCCTGAGATGACAAAACCAGAAAGTATATGAACATAACTATAAAATACTTTTCAAACAAAGTTAGATCTAAATAATTGAAAAAAAAACACTAATTGCTCATTGGTATGATAATTAATAAAATAAAGTGATAATTCTACATTGTTTAATTTACCCTTTGAGTGCTATACCAATCAAACTACTCTAGAATTATGTCATAGATGTGGGGAAAATAACAGAATTCATTGGGAAGAACAAAAAGCTAAGAATATCAAGAGAATTAATGGAAAAAATAAGAAAAAATATAGGTGACCTATATTGAATCTTAAACTGTATTATAAAAAAGCAGTCATCAAAACGATTTGATACTGGCTGAGAAATAGAGTACTAGACTAGTGGAATAGATTAGGCACTCACGACACTGTAGGAAATGACCTTAGTAATCTAAGGTTTGACAAACTCAAACATACAAATCCTCAGAAGAAGAACTCATTATTCAACAAAAACTGGAAACCAATATGACAATAGACCAACAGCTCATGTCATTTACAAAGATAAAATTAAAGTGTATACATGATTAATAAATGAATGGTGATACCATAAACAAATTAGGGGAGCAGAAAATAGTGTACCTGTCAGTCCTACAGGAAAGGGAAGTTTATGACCAAATTAGACAAAGAGAACATATGAAATAGATAATGTTCACTACACTAAATTTTTAACAAATTAAAAATTAAATTGAACCAAAATTATAAGGGAAACAACTAACTTGGAATTTTTTAAACATAAGAAGTATCTGTGTGGGGACTTCTGGGTAAACATGACTGCAGTTGAGATGTAGGATTCCTCTCCTCATTGCCTACCAATATAGACTACCTCAAAAGGCCAAAAATACCAAATTCATATGAATGAAGGGACTCCACAGTAGAGCACAGCATTAAGGTACATGGTATTTGGACATTTCCATACAATAAGGGAGTGAAATAGCTTCCACCAAAACAGGAGCTGATCAATCCTCCCCTACCCCAAACACACAGAGCCAGTGTGCTAGAGTCAGAGACAGTGCTCTAGAATCAGTGGGCTTGTGAATGGCACATCTAGAGTGAGTCAGGGACATCTCTAGGTCCTTGGCACCTGATTAAGACCACCAAAGGCCTACCCCTGAGAGCAGCTAGACCTGAGACCCTAGCAGGCTGAAGAGTTCAGACCTTGGTTGTGCTAATAGAAAGCTCAGAGAAGGGCAGCAAACAGTAGCAGCTGCAGAGACTTAAGAGGTGGTCTCAGGCAAAAACTGCACTCCTTAGATCCAAACACAGAGAGCCCACCCTCCTCATTCAGACTTTGGACAGGAAGGGGAATGAAAAACCAGCATGGTGATTGCAAACATTGCCTAGGAAAAACAACTTCCTCACACCAAGTAGAAAAAGAAGAAAACACTGACCCTGAATATTTTTTATGGCAGAAAAATCCAGGCAACAGAGGAAATAGAAAAGGATATACAAATAAATGCATCCAAATATTCTGAAAAAAATGGAAATTGATCACAAGCTCTTGAAGAATTTAAATTAGAGCTCATGAAAAAGATGGAAGAATTTTGGCAAGAAAAGTGAGAAATAGTTCAAAAAGAAAATAACAGCTTAAAGGATAGGAACTCCCAATTGGAGACCAAAATTAAATAGCTTGAAGACATGAAAGGCAGGATAGACTAAAATGAAAAGGAAAATCAAAAGATTATAATGGAAAACCAGTCTTTAAAGACCAGAATAAGGCAATTGGAATCCAATGAATTTGTAAAACAGCAAGAATTAATAAAGCAAAGTCAAAAGACTAAAAAAAAATAGAAGAAAACATAAAATTTCTCACTGACAAGATGATAGACCATAAAAACTTGTCTCAAAGAGACAATTTGAGAATCATTGGTCTACCTGAAAACCCATAAATAAATAGAAATATTAACATCATACTGGAAGAAATCATCCAAGAAAAGTCCCCTGATGTTCTTGAACAAGAGGGCAAGATAGATTTTGAAAGAGCTCATAGAACACCATCTACACTAAATCCTCAAAAGACAATTTGCAGTAATGTAATTGCCAAATTCAAGAGCTTTCAAGCTAAGGAAAAATTTTTACAAGAAGCCAGAGAGATACAATTCATATATCAAGGAGCACAAATCAGGATTACACAAGATCTGGCAGCTTCCATAATTAAAGACCACAAGGATTGGAATATGACACTCAAAAAGACAAGAGAATTGGGTCTTCAACCAAGGATCACTTACCCATCAAAACTGACTATATATTTCCAGGAGAAAGTATGGACATTCAACAAAATAGAAGATTTTTAAGTATTTGTATGGAAAAGACCAGAACTAAATGGAAAGTTTCATATCCAAACACAAAAAAATCAAGAGAAACATGAAAAAGTAAATAAGAGAGAGGAAAAAGAAAAAATAAAGTTTTTTTAATTTAAATTTTCTTCTTTAAGGGATTCAATAAGATCAAATTGTTCATATTAATATATGGAAAAATGTAATTTGTAACTCTCAAAAATTATATTCACTATTAGAAAAATTAAAAGAATCATTCATAGGTAGAGATTGGGCAATAAGTGGTCTAAGATGATATGCAAAAAAGAAAAAGGAAGGGGGGAATAGAAGATGGCACAAAGAAACTTGAAGGAATAAGATAAACAGGATAAGCTTTATCACACAAAGAGGCATATGGGAAATGGAGGGGAATATTATTACTATAAGAAGGAGAGGATAAGAATATTAATAGGCAATACTTAAACCTTACTCTCAGTGAAATAAATTCTGAGAGGGAAGAGCATTTAGATCCATTAGGGCATCAAATTCTATCTTACCATATAGGGAAAATGATAATGGAAAAAAACAAGTGGGGGAGTTGGGCAGGCAGTATAAAAAGGGAGGGAAAGAGAAGGGGGAGGGAACTTAACAGACCCTAAAAAAATAAGAAGGGAACAAAAAGGGAGTGGGCAGAAAAGGAAGTATAATAAGGCTGGGAATAGAGGGACATTTTTAAAAGTGAACCACTGTTTTAAAAGAATATAGTGAAAGAAGAAAGGGCAGAATTAGGAGAGGATATCAAAATGTTGGGAAACACACAAGAGGCAATCATAAATCTGAATGTGAATGGGATGAACTCATCCATAAAATGAAAGCAAATAGCAGAGTGGATTAGAAACCAAAATCCGACTATATGTTGTCTACAAGAAACACACATGAAGCAGATAGACACTCACTGGATAAGGATTAAAGGGTGGAGCAAAATATATTTGGCCTCAACTGAGAAAAAGAAGGGAGTATTTGCAATCATGGTATTTGACAAAGCCAAAGTAAAAATAGATCTGATTAAAAGAGATAGGTAAGGTAATTTAATGCTGATAAAAGGCAGCATAGACAATGAGGAAATATCAGTAATCTACATGCATGCACCAAATGGTATAGCATCCAAATTTCTAAAGGTGAAACTAGTGCAGTTCAGGAGGAAATAGCAAAACTATACTAGTGGGAGACCTGAACCTTCTAGCAAATCTAGATAAATCAAACCAAAAAAATAAATGAAAAGAGGTAAGATATGTTAATGACATCTTAGAAAACTTACAGTTAATAGATATGTGAAGAAAAACAATTAGTAAAAAAGGAATAAACCTTTTCAGCAGCACATGGTACATTAACAAAGATTAACTATGTACTAGGAAATATAAACATGACAAACAAGTGCAAAAAAAGCAGGAATAAAAAATGCAACCATTTCAGATCATAATGAAATAAAAATAAGTAATAAAAATAATAACTAGTAAGAGTACATGGAGTGCCAAATCAAAAATTAATTGGAAATTAAATAATATGATTCCCCAATATAGATTAAATAAACAATTAATTATCTCATTGAAGAAAATTACAATGATGAGACATCCTTTCAAAATCTATGGGATGCAGCCAAAGCAGTACTCAGGAGGAAATTTATATCCATGATTTCATAAATTAACAAATTAGGGAGGACAGAGGTCAATGAATTGCACGTGCAAATCAAAAATCTTGAAAGTGAACAAAGTAAAAATCCCCAGATGAAAACTAAAGTAGACATCTGAAAAATAAAAGGAGAAATTAATAAAAATAAAAGTGAAAGAAATATTGAATTAATTAATAAGACAAAGAGCTGAAATAAAAAAATCAAAATAGACAATGTACTTGTCAAGGTAATGAAAAAAGGAAAGAAGAAAACCAAATTAACAATATCAAAAATGAAAAGGGAGACCACACCTATAATAAAGAAAATAAAAACAATTATTAAAAACTATTTTGCCCAAATATGTGCCCAAAATATGGCAATCTATTTTATATGGATGAATATTTACAAAAATATACATTGTGTAGATTAACAGAAGAAGAAATAGAATACTTAAATAATCCTGTATTAGAAAAAGAAATTGAACAACCCATCAAAGAACTCCCTAAGGAAAAATCCCCATGGCCTGATAGATTCACAAGTGAATTCTATCAAACATACAAAGAACAACTAATCCCAATACAATACAAATTATTTGACAAAATAAGCAAAGAAGAAGTTCTAATATATTCCTTTTATGACACGAATATGCTACTGATTCCAAAGTCAGGCAGGTCAAAAAAAGAAAAAGAAAACTATAGACCAATCTCCCTAATGAACATAGATGCAAAAAATCTTAAATAGAATACTAGCAAAAAGACTCCAAGAAGTGATCATGAGGGTTATTTATTATTATCAGGTGAGATTGATACCAGGAATTCAAAGATGGTTCCATATTAGGAAAACCATCCACATAATTGACCATATTAACAAGCAAACCAACAAAAAACATATAATTATCTCAATAGATACAGAAAAAGTCTCTGACAAAATGCAACACTCATTCCTATTGAAAACACTAGAAAGTATAGGAATAGAAGGGCCTTTCCTAAAAATAATAAACAGTATATATCAAAAACCATCAGCCAACATCATCTGCAATGGGGATAAACTAGAAGCCTTCCCAATAAGATCAGGAGTGAAACAAGGATGCCCATTTTCACCTCTATTATTTAGCATTGCCCTAGAAACTAGTAGTACCAATTAGAGAAGAAAAAGATATATAACACAGTGGAATTGCTTGTCAGCTCCAGGTTGAGAGTGAAGAGGGATGTTTTCCATCATAAATCATGTAACCATGTAAAATATTCTAAATAAATAAAAAAGAAGAAAAAGAACAAAATTACATTTAGGTAAGTGGAAGCAAATGACTCCACAAGTCATCAAAAAACCATAAAATAAAATGAAAATTTTGAAAGAAGAAAATGTGAAATATCTAATAGGGAAAACAACTGACCTGGAAAGTAGATACAGGAGAACTAATTTAGGAATTTATAATATATGAAACCATAATCCAAAGCACAACTGTCTCAATAACTAAGGTCCAGAGGGTAAAATAAAGGTTGTAATAGTTCACCAATCACCTCCTGAAAGAATGAAACTCTCAGGAATATTATAGCCAAATTTCAGAGTTCCCAGATCAAGGAGAAAATACTGTAAGCAATCAGAAAGAGACAATTCAAATATTGAGGAGCCATAGTCAGGATAACACATATTTTAGCAGCTTGTTTATTTAAAAGATGAGGAAGCTTGTAATATGGAAGGCAAAGGAGCTATAATTATAACAGTCATTTACCCCCCAAAAATGAGCATAACACTTTATGAGAAAAATTAATATTAAATAAAATATAGTACTTCCAAGCTTTTCTGAAGAAAAGACTAGATTTGAATAGATAATTTGACTTTAACATGATATTCAAGAGAAGTATAAAAATGTAAATATGGAATAATCAAAAGAGACTCAATACACTTACCTGCTTATATTTCTATATAGGAAGATGATGAATATAACTCCTTAAAACTTTATCATTATTAGGACATTTAGAAGGAATCTACTTAGACAGAGGCTGTGAGTGTGAGTTGATTATGGTGGGATGATTCCCTTCCCCCAAAATGAAATTATGAGAAAGAGAGAAGAGCTGGGAGAAATGAGAAGGGAAAGTAGAATGGGGAAATTTTTCTCTTGTAAAGGATACTTGCAAAGAAGAGCTTATTATAGTGGAAGGGAAAATGGTGGGGGAGAAGGGAGGTGTGGATTGGTGGCCAATGCTTGAATCTCACTATCATTTGAATTGGTTCAAAGAGGGAATATATATAATATACACACATCCCTAATATATATATATATATATATATATATGCATGTTTGTGTGTATGTATAGGTATATTGATATATAATGTGAATATATCTCATATATAATATATATATATATACACATCCACATATATATATACACATATGCATACATATATACATTCATTCTCAGTTGGATAAAAAAATCTTTCCTACTCAATGGGGAAGTAAGATTATAAAAAGGAGGGAGTGTTAAGGGAGACAATGTTTAGAAGAAAAACAGATTTTTGAGGACGGGCAAGATAAAAAGAGAGAAGGATAAATATAAGAAAATATAATGGAGGGAATATACCCATAAAAGAGAAATATATAGCAGACTGGATTAGAAACATGATTCCAACAATATATTGTTTACAAGATATATACTTGAAACAAAATATATACACAGTTAAAAATCTAGACGTGGATTTATTATACATTAGCTGAGGTTTAAAAAAAGACAAGGGTAGCAATCATGATCTTAGACAAAGTAAAAGCAGAAAAAGAAGACCTAATTAAAATAGATTCTCAGGGAAATGTCATTTTTAGAAAGCTACCATAGACAATGAATATCAAATTGACATAGACAATGAATATCAAAACACTTTACAGTATGTTTCTTGATGGTGGCTTCATTTCTCAAATCTATAGAGAACTGAGTTAAATTTATTAAAATAAAGGGCATTCAACAATTGATTAAGGGTCAAAAAATATGAGCAGTCAGCTTTCAGAAAAATAAATCAAAGCTCTTTATAGTCACCTGAAAAAAAATGATTAAATCCCTATCAATTAGAGAAATGCAAATTAAAAAAAAAAACTCTGGGTACTATCTCACATATCAGAAATGACAGATGCCAGAGGACATGGCTAATAATAGGTACATTAATAAACTATTGGCTAAGTTGTGAACTGGCCCAAACATTCTGGAGAAGAGTTTGAAAGTTTGACTACAGGGCTATAAAATTTGACTCCGTAATACTAATATTTGGTCTGTACTCCAAAGAGATCAAAGAAAAAGAGAACAAAAAGACCCACATGTACAAAATTGATAGCAGCTCTTTTTGGGGTGGCATTCAATTGAAAATTGAGGGAAATGCTTTTGGGGAATGTCTGAACAAATTGTGGCATAAGAGTAAGACTATTGTACTATAAGAAATGATGAGGAGAGGTGGTTTCAGAAATAAACATGGCTAGTTCAAAAATGAACTGATGCAAATGAAGTGAACCAGGAGATCCTTATGCATAATTATAGTAATGTTGTAGTGATGATCAACTGTGAAAGATTTTGCTTCTCTGATCAATACAGTGATCTGAGATAATTTCAAAAAGTTCATGATGAAAAAAGTGCTATCTGAAGACAACTCATGCATGAACTCAACACAAATAGAAATATAATTTTCTTGCTTTATTTGCCTTTTGTGATATGACTAATATGAAAAAAAATATTTTTCTTGATTTCACATGAATAATCAATATCATTTTGTTTGACTTTTCAGTGGGTAGAAGAGAGAAGAGAAGGAGTGATAGAATGAGGATCTCAAAATTTTAAAAAAATTGTTGAAATAAATAACTAATATTTTTAGATTAATTAGTTTCAGGTAAAGAATCACTGCTTAAAGCTTGAAATGAAAGACAAGAATAGGAGAAGAGGATTAATCTATAGCATAGATAGTAAATCTTTTTTTCTATTGTTTCACTTTCCCTTTTCTTTTGTTACTGTAATGATCAAGTCTAAGATTTCTCCTTCTTGATGTAGGTAAGGTAATATGAAATGTATGCAACCAAACACTTCTGTACAGTGAAGATGTCCAAGTAAAAAATAATCTATTTTAAATTTAAAACATTAGATAAATAATATCAACATTTCTATAAACAGCATTTTAAACACAAGTAGTATTCAAACAAAGTAGTTTCTTTCCTTTTTCCCTATCTAGGGTTGGCAGAAGTTACAAATACTTGAATTTTGCCATAATATAAAGATAAACTTTGAGGGGTAGGAGGTTCCTGGGGTGAGCATGATGCCATAAGCTTCTTTTCTATCTCAGATCAAGAATGAGAGGAATACAGAGTGGATTAGACTATTATATTATCCATAGCACTTCACAAACATCATGCTCGACATACAGTAGATATTTTCATAAATGATCAACAAGGGAGAGAGATTAGATGATATACCCTAAGGTCAATTTTACATATAAAATTGTATGCTAGGTACACATTCATCTTTAATACAGTCAGGAAGCAAACTTTTAAAAACCCTTACCTTCCATCTTAGAATCAATATTGTATGTTGTTTCCAAGGCAGAAGAGCGGTAAGGACTAGGCAATGGGGGTCAAGTGACTTGCCCAGAGTCAAATAGCTAGGAAGTATCTGAGGCCAGATTTGAACCCAGGACCTCACATATCTTGGCCTGGCTCAAGATAAATATTCATTTAAGTTATCCATTAATTTTTTCCCTTTGATTGCCTAAACTAATGTTCAATGACATTAAAACACAAAGATTGTTTAATGCATAGTTAAATACGTACATAGATACACACATAAAACAAGGGCTAGGGTAAAAATGTTCATTGAATAATCATAAAAATATATGAGAGTTTTGGAGTAAAGAATCACAAATAATTGATTTTACCATCATAGAGAATACCTAATATGGTGATTTTTTCCAACAATTGTACTCACTGTAATTTAGCGTGTGAGAGTTGCCTGAACTATTAATCATTTAGATGCACCATCATCACTTAGCTAATAAATGCAAGAGGAAGAGTATGAACTGGATTTTCCTAACTCCAAAGTTAATTTTTTTCGCTACATAAAGTTTGTGATATATTATTATTGGCTTTCTAGCAGTGGGTAACTTGGAGTGCACTACATAATACATGTACTGAGTTTCCCTAACAATTTCTACAAAAAGGATGCAGCTTCTTCCTACAGTGTTTCAGGAGAATACAGTAATTCTGTATAGTCTCTTTTACTTTACCACCAACCCTTCTGCCTATTTGTGATGGCTATAGTGCCCTCTGTGCTACATCAGAGAGGACTGACTTTTAACCATGGGAAATTATTGATGCAGTAGACTATTTGGTCTATTAATTCACTATTTTTTCTATTTTAAATATATATTTGTATGGATACGATTTTTCTGCTTAGAAGAGCTTTAGCTGCATCACAGAGATTTTGGTCTGCTATTGATTTATTTTCATTTTCTTTCATATTAATATTGTTCTTGATAATTATTTTATGATTTTTTATTTTATTGTGATTTTGTTTTGTTCGTTTGTTATTTTCTTGATTTGACTTTCTTTTCTAATCTTTTTGACCAAATTGGTTAAAGGTTTATAAATTTTATTAAACTTTCCAAAAATCAGCTTTTAGTTTAATTTATTATTTTGACTTTTTTCAGTTTATCTATTTCTCTACTATTTTTATATATCTATATTTATGGTTTTTTTTTTGCATTATTTATTGCCTTTCTAAACCTGAAGTACATACTCAAGTTATTCATTTTTCCTTTTCTATTTTGTTCATATATATTTGAACCAAGGTGATTTTTTTAAACCTGATAATTATGGTAGTGACATCCCAAAATTTTTGTCATGTTATTTCATCCCAATTTTCTTTCATACAATTATTGTTTCTTTGATTTATTCTTTGATTCATTCATTATTTAAGATTTCACTGCTAAATATTAATCAATTTGTGTCTGTTTTTGGTTTGTGTTCCCTTAAAAGATAACTTTTTTTACTGCATTGTGATCTGTAAAGGATGTGTTTACCATATCTATCTTTTTACATTTGTTTGAAATATTTATGTGCCCTAATACATTGTCAATTTCATAAAAATTAAATATGTTGTGGAAAATACATTTATTTCTTAGCAAACCCATCTAAAAAATACAAAGAGTACCTAGTTCTTTTAGCAATCTGTTCAAGTCTATGTTTTCCTTTATGTTTAATTTTGTTAGATATGTCCAAAGTTGAGAAAGAGCTTACATTTCCTGACACCATTTCCTATTATTTAGATAAGTTTTCCCATATGAATTTAGATACAAAGGCTTTAGGTGCATATAAGCTTAATATTGGCATTGGATTATTGTCTTTTTGTTTCAGCAATTTTTACTTTAGTCTATCCCTTTTACGTTGTCAATTATTTTTTTTTGTCTGATATTATGATAATGATACTTGTTTGCTTGTCAGTGTGTTCACCTGATATGATTTGCCTTAGCCTTCCTTTTCATTCTATAACTTTAAAAAAAAACATTTATTTTCAGCAACAGTTTATGAAGTTTTGCTTTATCTAATCTGTCACTAACTTTTTTGGTTTGTTGGATTGTTTAGCACATTCTCATGTAAAATTACATTAATTAGATTTAAATTTTTTCATTTGTTTCTAATATTCAGGTTCTTTTCCGAAGTTAAGACTTTTGTTTCTTTATAAACAGAGTACTTTGTTTATTTAATTGTATTAAAAAAAAAACCCTTCCAGAGCCAAAATGGCTAAGTAGAAGAAGGGAAGCTTGAAAATGACATGAGACTCTTTTCCAACCATTCTTTAAAATAAGGCCACAAAATGAATACAAGAGTGAAAGAACTGACAAGGAGATAGAATGAAGAAACTTTCAAGAAAACATCTGGAGTCCTGGGGTGAGAGGAGAGTATAGCAAGCAGGAGGCTGCAGCAAGGAGTAAGGAGCAAGACAACAAGTCTCCTTCCCCCTACCCCACATCTACTGTGCCAGATTCTGCATCAACATCCAGACCCTGAGGCCCTGCCTGAGCCAACAGCAATCAACCCAGTGCACAGTTCTTAAAAATCCAAGCCAGCCTGCTGTGTGATCTCTCAATATAGCCTAGGGCAGTCTGTGCTATGCAGCAGGACAGAACTAGGCCAGGAGTCCCAGCCCAAGCTTGTGGTGAGGACATAGATCACAGTTTTGGGGGAAGTTCATAGACTCACAGCTGGGCCCCCTGATCCCTAGCAGGGGGAGCCCTTAGGGTGATGACTAGGGGCTGGTTGAACCTTGCTAAAAGCTCAAGGGGGAGCTCCAGGGCAGAGTAGTCTGCTATGTGTGCTGTGTGCCTGACCTGATCAAGCCCAGAGTGAGGCCAAAAGCCTACATTCAAGCCTGAGGCTTGAGATAACAGCATTTTGATTAAAAGAGATAAGGATGGAAACTACATCTTGCTAAAAGGTATATTAAAAAATGAAGTAATATCAATACTAAACATATATGTTCCAAATTCAACAGCTTCTAAATTCTTAAATGAGAAAAGAGCAGTTCAAGAACAAATTATTGAAACATTCAATAATTTTATTAATGTGAATGGCAATGAGGAAACAACTTATCAAAATTTAAGGGATTCAGTGAAAGCAGTACTTAAAGGGAAATTTATATCACTAAAAGCTTACATCAATAAAATAAAGGAAATGCAGATCGATGAATTGGGCATGTAACTAAAAAAAAGAAAAGAAGGACAAATTGAATATCCCTAATTAAGACTAAATTGGAAATCCTAAAAATTAAAGGAGAAATGAATTAAATTGAAAGTAAGACAATCATTAAACTAATAAATAAGACTAGGAGTTGGTTTTATGGGAAAAAATAGACAGTGTTGGTTCATTTGATTAATCAAAGGAGAAAAGAAAATCAAACAATCAGTATCAAAAATGAAAAGGGAGAATTCTCCAGAGAAAATTAAATCAATTATTAGGAGCTATTTTGTCCAATTATATGCCAGTAAATCTGACAATTTAAATAAAATGGATGAATATTTACAAAAATACAAATTGCCTAGATTAGCAAATGAGGAAATAGAATTCTTAAATAATGCCATATCAGAAAAAGAAATTTAACAAGCCATCAATGAACCCCCTAAGAAAAAATGCCAGGGCCAAATGGATTCACAAGTGAATTCTATCAAATGTTTAAAGAACAATTAATCCCAACAGAACATAAACTATTTGGGGAAATAGGCAAAAAAGGAATCCTACCAAAATCTTCTTATAAAATGAATATGGTACTATTACCCCATACCAAGAAGAAGAAAAACAGAGAAAGAAAACTATAGGCTAATTTCATCAATGAATATAGATTTAAAATTTTTAAATAACATATTAGCAAGGAGAATATAGCAATATATTACAAGGACCATTCACTATGAGTAGGTGGGATTTATACCAGGATTGCAGGGCTGGCTTAATATGAGGGGGAAAAGCTGGCATAATTGACCATATCAATAACCAACCTAATAGAAATCACGTTATTATCTCAATAAAGGCAAAAAAAGCCTTTGACAAAATATAACATACATTCCTATTAAAAACACTAGAAAAGAATGAACTAAATGAATCATTCCTTAAAATGACAAGTAGTATCTACCTAAAACCTTCAGCAAGTTTCATCTGCAATGGGGATAAATTAGAAGCTTTCCCAATAAGATCAGGGATAAAGCAAGAATGCTCATTATCACCACTATTATGTAATATTGTGTTAGAAATGATACTTTTATCAAAAAGAAAAGAAAAAGAAATGGAAGGAATTAAAGTAGGCAATGAGGAAATTATATTATCATTCTTTGCAGATGATATGATGGTATTCTTAAAGAACCCCAGAAAATCAATTAAAAAGTTATTTGAAATAATTACTTTAGTAAAGTTTCAGAATACAAAATAAATCCACATAAATCATCAGCGTTTCTCTATTTTACCAACAAAGTACAGCAGCAAGACTTAGAAAGAGAAATTAAATTAAAATCCCTCTAAACAATATAAAATACCTGGTAATCTACTTGCCAAAGCAAATACAGGAAATATATGAAAACAATTACAGAACACTTTTTGCATATATAAAGTCAGATATAAACAATCAGAAAAATGTAATTGCTTGTGGTTAGGTCAAACTCATAAAAAAAGAATAACAATTCTATCTAAATTAATTTATTTATTCACTACAATACCAATGAAGCTACTAAAGGATTGTGTTATAAAACAAACAAAATAATAACAAAATTCATTTGAAAAAATAAAAGGTCAAGAAAATCAAGGAAAGTAGTAAAAAAAATGTGAAGGAATATGGCCTAGTAGTACCCAGGTACTGTACTATATATACATACATATATATATATATATATATATATATATATATATATGTATGTATGTATATATAGATATATAGATATAGATATATATGGCAACAATCAAAGTAAAATCTGGTTCTGGCTAAGGATTAAAATGGTAGATCAATGGAGATTAGATGCACAATATACAGAGGTAAATGACCTTAGCAACCTAGTGTTTGAGAATTCCAAAGACCCTAGCTTTTGGAATAAGAACTCACTCTTGAAAAAAATGCTGGGAAAATTGGAAAATGGTATGGAAGAAGCTAGGTATTGTGAACTTTAGATTACTCCACCCTACTTAGTCTAACAAAAACAGGAATGTCTACAGTCATACTTAAGGATTAAGTATTTAGGAGGATGGCCTATGACAGACATGTGCTAGCAAATGACAAATCAGAAACAACTGACAGACTCCTGGGCTGTCCTATGTCAAGCTTAAGCTACCATTGGTACATGTGAGATGCAGGAAAGTGATGTAAAAACCATCTATATATTTTGCATCACTTCCTCTCTCTGGTCTCTTTCCATGGAGAGGTGGCTCTGGTGGCAGCTTGCTGATCGTTTCAGCATCTTGGTATGGTGGCAGCTATTGTCCGGGTTTGGCGGTGAGTTTTCCTTGATAACATATACTGAGAGAAGCTTAGTAGCCTAGTTCAGGTTAGGCATTTTCACTGAGCTCTCTCAGAGTTTAGGCTGATTCTTTTCCCCTTTACCTTCCAAACACTATCCTTTTAGAAAAGTCTCTATTCTTCAAAGACCTCATGGTGGAGGTCTTTGAACTCCCCCTGCCACAGATCAGGTGGGAGAAATCCTATGCCCTCTTTCTCTCTCTTCACCTTAATTCCTTCCCTCTATATTAATTAAGTCACCATAAATTTCCAAATTGACTTGGGTATTTTATTTGGGATTTTCTCTGGTGACCAAATTAGTTTAGATTAAGTAACAACCCTAAAATTATCCTTACAGTATAGAACAATATCTCACAACCTAAAAGTCAAAATGGGATTTGCTTATAAAGAGCTATGCCATGACTAATTTAGGGGAACATAAAATAGTTTACCTGGTAGATCTTTAGAGAAGGGAAGAATTTATGACCAAACAAGAGATAGAAAATATTGTAAGATATAAAATGAATAATTTATATTATATTAAATTAAAAAGCTTTTGTACAAATAAAACAATCTAACCAACATTATAAGGGAAACAACAAACTGGGCAAATGTTTTTATAATAAACATCTCTGATAAGTCTAATTTCTCAAATTGAAAAAAGAACTAAGTCAAATTTATAAGAATATAAGCCATTCCCCAATTGACAAATAGTCAAAGGATATGAACAAACAATTTTCAGAGGAGGAACTCAAAGCCATCAATAATTATGTGAAAAAAATGTTCTAAATGACTCTTGATTAGAGAAATGCAAATTAAAATAATGTTGGAGCACCAACTGACACCTATCTGATTGGTCAATATGGTAGTAAAGAAAAGTGATAAATGTTGGACAGGATGTGGAAAAATGGAGACACTGATGTATTGTTGGTAAAGTTGTGAACTGATAATTTGGAAGTATATATCTCAAGGGTTATAAAACTGTGCATATCCTTTGATCCTGTAATGCCACCATTTGTTCTGTATTGTAAAGGAATAATAAAAAGGGAACAAGACCTACTCATACAAAAATATGTATAGCTACTCTTTTTCTGGTACCAAAGAACTGGAAATTAAGGGGATGCACATCTACTGAGAATGGCTAAACAAATTGTGTTACATGTTAGTAATGGGATACTATTGTGCTATAAGAAATGATGAGCAGGATTATTTCAGTAAGAGCTGGAAAGATCTGCCAGAACTGATGCAGAGAGAAATAAGCAGAACTGTGAGAACATTGTACACAATAAATGAAGTATTGCACAATGGTCATCTGTGAAACCCTGGTTACTCTCAGCAATGCAACGATCTGGGACAATCATGAAACACTTAAGATGGGAAATGCTATCCATCTCCAGAGAAAGAACTATTGCAGTTGTCTTTCACATCAATGTATCTATGCATAAGTATGCTCTTACAACAATGACCAATATGGAAGTGTGTTTTGCATGACAATAAAAGAGAAAAAAAACACAACATTACCTTCTGTCTTGAAGCAATACTGTATATTGGTTCTAAGGTAGAAGAATGGTAAGGTCACAAAGCTAGGGCATGTCTCAAGTCTGATTTGACTCCAGAACCTCCTGTCTCCAGGCCTGGATAGCTATATCCACTAAGCCACTGAGGCTATTTATTTTAGCATAATATATTCTAAGGTACCTTTTTCTCACGACCAGGCTTATCCTCACCCTCAAGTGGTACCACATTTCATTTGTTACCACTTTCTATTGTTTTGGCATATTATTAGCTCATTGTATCTAGGAAATTAATTCTTTACCTCTTTTCCCTCTCTGTAAATAAAATGCCCTTTCTATCCTCCTTTTAATTGTTTTTGTTCATTTATTTTATATATTATATTTTCTCTGCCCTTTGAAAAAAACAGATTTCTTTCCCTTATTCTCTGCATTATTTTTTTCCTATTTCTGTCTATTCCAGGTTTTTATTCCTTGATTTATGGCAGAGCCAGCTAGGTTTTCAAACCTATTTTGTCAAGAATTTGAAAAAATCGGGCCTGTATACATTTCAAAAGCCTGTGTAACTGTGAAAAGTAACCATTTTGAGAGCAGTGCTGAGTGCAACTAATCTTCCTAGTGATACCACACCCAAAAAGAAACCACTCCTCCTGAAGGGAAGAGGCAACTCTTAAAGGGACAGACTTAAAAACATTATTTCTGTTGCAAAAAGGCTTTTCAAGATACAAGATGGCAAAGAAACTATTACTTGCCATGGGTTATCTAGCCTGAATTGCATATTTCTTTTATATGTTTTACAACTTATTTTTTGTCACGATTCAGGATATTTATTTTCTGCTTAGCATCTATGAAACATTGCAATGGCTGAATGTACGTATGTATCACTTGATTTCATTCCTTTCCACATATGCCGGAGCATTAATCTTCATAACCCAATTATGCTATGCCCTAAAAAAAGATGTGCATATAATTTATGGGTAAAAAAAGCAAAAGATAATGAAATGACTGTGGCGATTTTAGCCATGGAGGAGATAATGCAAATAAAGGAAATGATGAAGCAACTGACTGAAGAGAAACAATGTGGCAAAGGTATTAACATACAACAAAACATACCTAAAAATAACAATGTAGTTCAGCAAGAAAATACTGATGGGATTGAAGATGGAATATCAATATTGCCACTAAAAGATCAAACAAACCTACAACCAGATAGCAGCATAATTCATATTAAAACACATAAACCATTTACAACAGCTGACCTTGAAAGTCTGAAAAATGGATGCCTTCCTGGTTTTCAGAACCAATGAGATGTTTAAAAGAATTTAAAAGAGCAATTAGGCTTTATGATCCAGATTTCCAGGACACTGAAATTCTTCTCTCAGAACTATTTTCAAAAAGGGAAAAGCAACAATTCATTGATGAAACAAGAAACAATCCAAATTTAACATCATGGCCAGAGGAAGGAACAGACTTAGAGTTATCTAATAATGAAAATCTACATTACCTAAGAAAAGCCAGAGAAGATCTATTAGAGGCAATGAAAAGCTTTTCAAAAAGACCAGATACTTGGGAAAATTTGAGAAATTGAGATAGGAAAGTGGGGAACGTCCATCTAAGTTCCTCGATAGAGTTATTGAAGTAGCAGAGGATGTGCTTGGATTTGAAAAGTTAACTGAACAAAATCTCCAACACATGAGGAGACAATTTGTGAAAGGCAGTAACACACCAATTAGATCATATTTTAAACTTCAATGCTCATATTGGGAAACACTAAGTCTGGAAGATTTAAGAAAAACTGCAACTTACATATTTTCAGGTCATAAAGAAATGCTAGAGGAAAAGGATGAAATAATAAAAGAGCTTAAATCCAAGCTCAAGGAGGCAAATAGCTCAAGTAAATATAAAGAAATTGAAGAAATAAAAAATCTAGCCTCTCTGCAAGCGTACAAACCCACAAGAAATGACATACAAAGCAATCAAAGGAGAAATGTACCCAGTTGTTTCCACTGTGGAAAATGGGTCACATGGTTTGAGACTGTTATTTAAAGGCACAATTATTCCAATCTAATAACAAATTGAGGTCTTAGAAAAGCAATGTAAAGTATAGCAGCAATAATACACAAACAAATACAAAATGTTGTGATTGTAATTGCAAGAATTCATTGCAAGCCCCAAATTTAGAAACCATGGAGAGATACATCCAACAAGGAGCGAAACCATTTTATTCGCAAATAGTCTCAGGTGCTGCCAAACAAAGTCAGTTATGAAGCCAGGTGCATGGGGTAACATCAAAAAGGAAAAATGGGAAAGGAAAAGGGAAAAATGAAAAGGAAGGAGACTGCATGCAGATAGAATGTGGGGTGTCAAAAGCACAAAGTAAAACTAAAGAACAGATAGAAGAAGAAATCCAATTAGATAATGATGTAACAGAGATTAAAGAGAAAAATTTTGGAACAGTGGAACAAGTTACAAAGAAAGAGGAAGAAATATGACTGGCAACAGTCTGTAATACACAAACTACAAATTAATTAAGTGAAGCACATGAGCTAACATAGAAGGGTCCAACTGAGGAGGATAATCAACATTCAAATTATCAGACCTGCTAGAGACAATGACATGGAAAGCAGGGATGATATTACAAAAGAAAATACCATTGACATAATAGAAAAGTCAACTCTAAATCCTTATGCAGAAGAATTTCAACCACAGCAAACACAAACATTGCTATGCCATCCTTAAGTCTCCATGATAATGCAATTCCATTGCAAACTGATGATGAATTGCAAAATGAATGTTCAAAACAACAAGAAAAGTCTATAGATGAAGAACAAAACTGGGATTTGAACAAAATAGAAATAGAGGTAACTATGGTCCAAGTGTGCCAACAAAATGAGAACACAGAACCAAGGGTCATGATAAAAGTGGGTAATGAGATCTACCCAGCTCTTATTGATATTGGAGCAACTAAATCTGTTTTAAAAACATATCCTGAAGACAGCTAAATCACAAGTTATGTAAAAATAATGGGGGCTACAGGGAAAAAACAGAGTACCAAAACTAAAATAAAAAATGGTAACACTAGCCCCCCTAACAATAGAACACACATTCTTTTTAATCCCAGAATGCCCAATCAACCTTCTTGGGAGAGACTTTTTGTGTAAAATTGGAGCAACTATTCAATGTGATAAATCAGGGAAATCTTTCTACATCTACCCAAAGATTCTTTAAGAACATTATCCATTGCTGTTCATGGGGCAAGTGGATGATGAACAAGTTCAGAGTGAAGTTACAATATTTGAAATACCAAGTGATATACCTGAAGGAAGTTGGGCTACACATTCTTCAGATGTAGGGATTCTAAAGTCAGCAACACCAGTAAAAGTAGAAGTTAAAGAAGGGACACCACCAAGGATACCATAATACAAACTAAGTAAAGAAGCCATAGATGGAATCAACCCAGTTATCCAAAGATTATTGGATCAGAAAATTCTAATCCCAACAATTTCAGAATATAATACACCAATCATACCCATAAAGAAAACAAAATGTGACTCTGCTTGAAAGCTTTGGAATTTGTCAATTACATTCCTGGGAGTTGTCTTTTGGGGGTTTAGTGTAGAGGGTGTACTGTGAACTCTTTCAGTGTCTGTATTGCACCCTTGTTCTAGAATCTGTGAGCAATTTTCTTTGATTATATCTTGTATTACAATGTCGAGTTTGCTGTTTATTTCTGGATTTTCTGGTAGTCCAATTATTCTTAAATTGTCTCTTCTCCCTCTGTTTTCCAAGTCTATGACCTTATTGGTGAGATATTTTATGTTCTCTTCTAATTTCTTGGTGTTTTGGCTTTGCTTTATTAATTCTTGCTCTTTTACATGATCGTTGTCTTCCAGTTGCCTGATTCTGGCCTTTAAAGCCTGGTTTTCCTTTTCAGTTTGGTCAAACTGGTTTTGTAGATGTGTGAATTTCTTTTGCATTATTTCCCACTTTTCCTCCCAGAGGGCTTCCATCTTTTTGATCATTTCTGATTCAAATTCTTCATGGGTTTGTGGAGAGTTTCTGTTTCCTTTGGAAGGTTTCGTAGCATTTGCTTGTGTTTCCCATTCTATCTCCTCTGTATTTTGTATTTTTGCTCCATAAAATGTGTCCAAAGTCTCCCCCTTCTTCTTGTTTTTCTTGGAGTTTTAGGGCTTTTCTGTGCTGTTTTCCATCTCTATCTCAGTGGGGAGATCTAGCTTTTCTTATCTCTTTCTGGTGGTCAGAGGCTTTAGCCCCAGGTGAATTGTCCTGTTCGCGGGTGTTACTGCTCTCAGTTTCCTCCCAATGCTTCTTTGTTGCCTTACTTCCACACTCTGAGCCTGGCTTGGCACTGTCCGTGAGGTATCTCAGAGCCTTTGTGGGCCAGAACGGCCTGCACTCTGAGGGGGGAGGGGCCGTGGCTTCCCGGAGCTCCAAGGGCTCCTGATAGGATTAACTTCAGCTGGGTTGGACTGAGTGTGTCTTAAAGCAGGGACCTTCCCTGAGACAAGGACGGAAGGATCCAGCCAGGGGGCTATAGGCTCCCCTCTGTCTCTCTCTGTTTCCCTGCTGTCTGGGTGCCCCCATGACTGGCTCAGGTTGTTTTCAGGATGTGGCCTTTATAATAGCCAGCCCTGAGGCCTTTTGGCTGGCTCTTAGGTTCCCGCTGCTGCCTCGGACTCAGCGCTCTGGGTTGGGGGGGCGGGTCCTGGGACCTTCCTTCTTCCTACCCCTTAGATCCGAGTGATCTCAGGTTCTGGCTTTTGGGGATCCATACCTTTTGATCCAGGTCGAGGAGGAGGGTTCCTGGGATCTATCCTGTTGTTTGTTTTGAATTTTGGTGTCCTAGGGGCATACAGTTTGAGATAGGTTAGGAAGGGTTTCCGGAGATCTGAACTTTAGCTCTCTCTAAGCTGCCATCTTGACTGGAATTCTCCAAAATGTGACTCTGAAGGAAAAGTTCAATGGAGACTCTTCCAAGACTTAAGGGCAGTAAATAACTTTGTGACAAAGTCCCATGCAGTCATTCCAAGCCCATCTAAAATAATTTCAGAAATCCCAAGTAACTCTAGATATTATACTGTCGTTGATCTGTGTAGTGCTTATTTTACCATTCCAATTGTAAAGGAAAGCCAAAAAATCTTTGCTTGACATGGGAAAGATTACCAATGGGATTCTGTAATAGCCCAACAGCATTTTTCCAAATCTTGCAACAAGATTTACAGAACATCAGATTCAAGGAAAGCAAAATCATGCACTATGTGTATGACATACTTCTTGCATCCCCATCTGCTAAAGTTTGTTACTAGGACAGTAAAAAACTCCTCCTAGAGCTATATAAGAAAGGTCACAAAGGTTCCAAATAAACACTACAATGGGTCATTCCTAAAGTGGAATACCTAGGATTTATCTTGGAAAAGGGGACGAGAAAGATTTCCAAGAAAAGAGTAGAGGACATACTGAACTTCAGTATGCCAAAGACTGAGAAACAACTGAGAGCCTTTTTAGGAGTGATAGGTTTCTGTAGACAATGGATTTAAGGCTATAGCCAAATAACAAAATGCCTTAAGGACTTAACCAAAAACACAGTCACAGAACCTTTGAAACTAATGAAAGAGCACCTCCAAGCCTTGGCACAGCTCAAAAAATCAATCATAACAGCTCCAGCCTTAGGTATTCCAGACTACAACAAAGAATTCCATCTCTTTGTACATGAAGCAAGAGGCATAGCTTCTGGAGTGTTAGTCCAAACTTTAGGACACAATTTTAGGTCAGTGGCATATTATAGTACACAGCTAGATATAATTGAGAAAGGAATGATTCCCTGTTTGAGAGCAATCACAGCCACAGCAACCATGATCCAGAAGTCATCTGATTTGGTATTAGGATCAAAACTTAATGTCTACTCTGCACACCAACTAGAATCCATATTGAAGAAATGTCATTTACAAGCTTTCACAGAGCAAAGACTTTCTCAATATAAAATTGTGTTACTAATCAACAAAAACATCTCTTTAAAATGTTGCCAACAATTGAATCTAGGATCCTTGATTCCAGATCTGCTGTTGGAAGGGGAACCCATACATAATTGCCAAGAAACAATATCAATGGTAGAAAAATCAAGAAATGATTTAAAAGATACTCCCCTGGAACAACCTGACATTGAAATGTATACCAATGGTTTGAGCATGATAGTTAATGGAGAAAGGTATACTGGAGCAGCAGTAGTAACACTAACAGAGACATTATGGTATGCGTCCTTACCAAAGCACATGAGTGCTCAAGAGGCAGAGCTAGTTGCTTTATTAAATGCTTTGCAAATTAGTAAAGATAAACGGGTCAATAATTACACAGATTCCCAGTATGCATTTTCAGTAATTCATACCACTGCAGAAATTTGGAAACATAGAGGATTTTTGACAAGTGCAGGTAAAGAGATCGCATATGCCAAAGTAATAATGCAACTTCATGAGGCTGTACAACTTCCCAAGGAAGTGGCAATAATCCACTGTAGATCACACAGAGGGGCTAATGATCATGTGTCTTTAGGAAACCATAGAGCTGACATTATAACAAAATTTGGAGCTAGAGAAGGACCTTTTCATGTATTGAATTTCTCAATAGTTGAACAGGACAATCTAACTGATGCCTATTATGAGCAGGAAATTCAATAATGGATAAAGAACTTAGGAGCAAAACAAATAAGAGGAATATGGTTTTCACAACTAGGCAAGCCCATCCTGCCTAAAAATTTATTTTATCATGTGTGCAATGCAATACATGAACAAGGACACTGTGGAACCCAAGCTGTGATAGATTCACAGCTGATAGATTCAGTGAGATGATTTTGGACTGCACCAGGAATATCCTCATATGCCATAAGACCTTGTCAAAAATGTAAAATTTGTGTGCAGTTCAATCAGGGAATTTATAAGACCAAAGGCTTAAGAGGTCGTCCCATAGCATATACTATATTTGAATGCATATAGATAGATTTTATCAATATGCCAAAGACAAAGGGTTTAAGTATTGCCTTGTCATCATAGACAGACTGACTAGATGGCCAGACAGATGGCCATTTTCCTTCCAAAAAGAACAACACAGCATTTGTGGTCAAAATCCTGTTAAAAGAAATCATACCTAGATTTGGGATTCCCTCAAAATTGGACTCAGACCCATGGAAGTCACTTTACTCAGTCAATATTAAATGAAATTTATAAATATCTAGGAATTCAAGCAACATACCACACACCATATCATCCCCAAAGTTCAGGGCAAGTGGAGAGATTAAATAAAGACATTAAAACATTGATAGGAAAATTTTGTTCAGAAACACACCAAAAATGGACAAACATTTTGCCATTAGTTCTGTTCCATCTTAGAACATGACCCAGTGGAGATTTGCACATCTCTCCATTTGAGATGCTATATGGACACGCAATTTGGCAAGGAAGGACTTGTAAACCAGCTTACATTGCTATGATAGGTAGAGATTGTCAATTAACAAAATATATACAAGCTTTACAGACAAGAAGAGCAGAATTGCTTGATATGAAATGGGCTTGATACAACAAACAGTACCCCTAGATTACAATTTGCACAACATCAAACCAGGAGACATAGTATACTTAAAAAAAAAAATCAATAGAAAATTGGCTACAGACATAAAATGGACTGGACCACATGAAGTATTGCTTACTACCCCAACAGCTATAAAAGTTGCAGGGAAAGACTCATGGTTTCATTGTTCCCACGTGAAACCAGAAAAAGTTCAACACCACTGTAACAGACATTGAAGATAATTAGACAACAGATAGTGCTGAGAAATGCAAACAAAAACTGATTAACATAAAAAATACACCACAAAGAAATAATAGTGCAACATAATGTTCAAGACAACTTCCCAGCCCAGAGGAAAAGTAACACAGAGGAAAATCATCCCAGAGGAAAAGCAACCCAGAGGAATAACAACCCAGAGGAAAAGCATCCCAGAGAAAAAAGCATCCCAGAGGAAAATTTTTTAAACCAGCCCAGAGGAAAAGCATCAAGAAAAGCACTATAGACAAGAAACAAAGAGGAAAAGCTGAAATGGACAGCTAAGACTTTGAACTTTGTAAATTTGTTTATATAAGAAGAGGACAGAATAAAAACAAGACTTATATGTAAGACTTAGTGTGTTGAAATAATAAAACAAAAGTAATTTCATGTATTAGGGAAATAGCATGCATCACTACATAACATGGAAGAAAGAAGAGATCCATCAGTCAACATGAGAAAAGGAAATCTGAAGAAACTTGATAAGTATTAATTCAACACAACACTATTAGACACAAAACACAAAATCACAAACTGACATATTGAGAGACCTTATTTATATAAACAAGTATCTTAAAATTGTATTTATGCAAAATGTAAATATGTATATAGTTAGTTCCATAAAATCTTTGGCAAATAGAAAGATTAATAGATATTTCTATTTGACTGACATCATGGTATATTGTTGTATTATATGTAAATAATTTCTTAAATAATGTATTAGTTTTAGTTAATTTAGAGTAAGTAGAATTAGCACTAATATTCAAATTTCTTGTAATAGTTTGTTTCAACATTTATTATACTGAATTTCTTGTAAACCCCAAAACTACCCTTGCCCAGACTTTCCTGCTAAGATTCCTTAGAGTAGATTTAGTAAATTGGTAACTATAATATAAGTAAGTGACCTTGGGAAGGTTACAACAAAAAAAGGGACAATTGTGGAAAGGAAATAAGACTGACAGTTTGTGGGGGAAGGGGCAACTAGGAGTGGCAGTTGGGTCTTGTGACTAGCACTTCCTTCCTACTGGGTGTAGAGAGTTGCTTCCTGGTGTTGGAGGAGAGGGGAGCTTCTTCAGCCCAGTCTGGAGTGGTGTGCCTCTTCTTGGTTCAGCCGGAAGACACTGGCTTCTGAAGGTCAGAACTGTTCTTCTTTGCTTTCTGTCTACTGCTAAGATTCTGAATTAGACAAAGCAGGACTTATATAGAGTAGACGGGAGTGGGAGAACCCTCCAACAGCCTTGGGCTTGGCCACAACTCTGAAGCTGAGGCAAAAACTCCAATTCCAACTGGTTATTAAACTTTGTATTATTTGAATTAGCAGTCAGATAAGTGGACTATCTTTTCTGGTCATAGAGGGAGGTGAAATTCAGTTCAGTCATTCTAGGACAAATATTCCTTTTTGGACCCCTGCTGTTTCCTCTCAGCAGGGGTCATCTCTTTCCTTTGCTTCGCCAAGCAATATTCCCTCTCTCCCCTTAAATCCTCCATACCCCATACAAATATCCCATTATCCCCCATTTTTCCTATCCCCCCATTTCCTTTCCCAATAAATATTATACACTGAGTCTACCTATTTTAGCATAATATATTCTAAGGTACCTTTTTCTCACCACAAGTCTTATCCTCACCCTCAAGTGGTACCACATTTCATTTGTTACCACTTTCTATTGTTTTGGCATATTATTAGCTCATTGTATCTAGTAAGTTGATTCTTTACCTCTTTTCCCTCTCAGTAAATAAAATGCCCTTTCTCTCCTCCTTTTAATTGTTTTTGTTCAATTACTTTACATATTTTATTTTCTCTGCCCTTTGAATAAAACAGATTTCTTTCCCTTATTCTCTGCATTATTTTTTTCCTATTTCTGTCTTTTCCAGGTTTTTCTTCTTTGATTTATAGTGCCTATGCTTGTTTATTCCTTTTTAAGTCTCTGTCATGGAATTAAAGCTACTAAGGTGCCCATTTAGTTTTCTTCTTCAAAACAATTTCTCATATTGTCTTCTAAATATTGTGCCCTTGGCCTCTTTTTTTCCTGTGCCACACTCTTAGAAATAAAGTCTTCAGGTGATAAAGAGGATACTGCTCTATGTTAAGATTTATCCCATTCTCTAAATTTTAGTTTATTAATAACCATTTCCTTTCTCACAATTGTTTTTTTTTCACTCCTACATTGGTCAGCAATCTCATTTGGTTTATGTCTTCCTAGTCTTTTGAGTGTCAGTTTCCCCCATGAGTTCTGACTCCTCCATCACAGAAGATTAGTGGCCTCTCTAAGTAATAAATGTCTGCTATCTATATCCACTTTAAAATCTACATCTCTTTTGCCAGAGTTATAATCCTTTGGTTTCAATTCTTCTTTTTACCTTTGGTTTTTTTCTTGGGAGACAACAGGATATCTTTTCTTCATTATTAACCTTTGACTCAATTACACTATGTCATTTTCCCTGACCTCCTTCCTCCTCAGTTCCCATTTGTATAACCTTCCACTCTAATTTAATCCTACAAAAATAATAATTCATATGTGATAGTGTTGTGAAGTTTACTACATTAATTTCATTCCTATTTCTCTTCTATCATTCCTATTTGACTTCTGCTTTTTTACCTAGTATACATTTAGAAAGAGATTTCTTAATGGTTTCTGATGTTATCTTGTAATTGTTCCTGGCTGCTGTATTGATATAGCTTTCTTATATTTCTGTATGGAGCATTAAAAAAACAATTAGGTTTTCATGTCTGCTTTTCTTGCTCACAATGCTTTTAAAGCCAATTTTTATTGCATATCTTTTTTTTCCTCATTAATATTTAGGTTCAGATTTACAGAGTATATCATTTTGGGTTTCACCCTGAGCACCTTTGGTCTTTGGAACACTTTATTCCACTTCCTGTTATGGTTTCTCATGGGTATAGAATAGTCTTTTGCTGTTCAGATTTCCTTTCCTTCATATTTGTATGTGTCTTGGAATTGCAACAAAGTAGACTTTTTGATTGACAGTTTTCTATATTAAAAAATTCTTGACATTTTTCAGGTATTTTAATGTTCAATATTTTTAATTTAAATTTACTTTTCAGAGACTTTTGATCCCTAAATTGTCTATATATGCTTGTCTTTGAGATGAATATATGAATGCATTTTGCTTTATGAAGACTATGACTTATTTTAATGCTATTGGTTTTTGTTTTTCTTCCTACAGATTGTCCCTCATTCTCATCATTGTTTCTTTGGTGACACTTATCACCATGTATTTAAATTTTTCCTATTCTTCCAATTATTTCTATTGATAGTCTATACACTCTATTTTCATAATTATTATTTCTCTCAAATATCAAGAACTTCCTGAAGTTTCCATGCATTGTTGGGAATCCACAAGATGCTGTACTTTATCAGGTATTGATCCATTTCCCTTTATCTTCTGTCATTTATCCAGAGACATCTAGATACCTTAAACTGATTTGAAGGGATACTCTTTTCTGTTATTAATATCTTATTTATTTGTTTCTCTGCTTGTACTTTGACTTTATTTTTCTCTCTTGAGAACTTTGGCAATTTCAGTTCCTTTCCCCATTTATTCCCTTGTTTTTCACTTTCTGAATTCCTCCCCTTTCATTGTGATTTCTCTGGGGTTGGGAAGAAGAGGATGTCTCAGCCTTCTCCCACACTGGAAACTTGCTTTAGTGTCTTCCCTAAGTAACTTTTTGAAATATATTACTGGCCTAGGTTGAATGCTGAGTTCTTTCCTGTAGGCTTAGTGAAACACCACACAACCACACACTTGCTTCTTGTCCCAGTTCCCTCTAAACCAGTGGTTCTCAACCTCTCAATTTGTAGCAATGAGAATACATAATGCATATCAGGTATTTACATTCTGAATCATAATTGTAGCAAAATTACAGTTTTGAAGTAGCCACCAAAATTATTTTTTGTTTGGGGTCACTGAAACATGAGGAACTGTATTGCAGGGCCACAGCATTAGAAAGGTTGAGAACCACTGCTCTATACAGCCAAGATCTGTTATCACAGAGAACAGTGCCATACTGCCATCCCAGGCAGGACAAGGTTCTATCTTTTGTTGTCTGTTTTGTAGAACTTGGAGGAGTAGGGTGTTGAGTTGAATTCTATTGCACATGGATGGGCTGATTTATAAAACCTTATCAGAGGTGAGAGGGGAAAGGTGCTGAATGAGCACATTAGGAATTAAGTATTAGTGTCCTTTGTTTTTATTCATTGGATTTTGATCTGGTTAATATTCTAGGCAATGGAGGAAGTTGAAAATGCTCTATATTTTTTTCCCAAAAATTCCTAATTTTGGAGAAGTTTGAGAAGTTGTGAGAATCTGAGAAAATATCTGTTTCTCTATTTTGTTGCTTATATAACCCAGACCACCCAGTAGACTTCTAAAAAAAGTGATTCTGACCTCTGACTTATTTGTCCTTCAGACTTCTCTGATACTTCATATGAAAGAAGTAAAAGGAGTGATTTTCCCCTCTCAACAAGGCAGAAATAGTGGCTTCTCAAACATGACATCTAGAATAAGTACTAGGCTACACAAACTTGCATATGGACTAATTACTTCCCCTTTCTCCTTCAATTCTCCTGATCATAGGTAACAATACAAATCCTTAGATAGATATTTCTAGCCTTGCAGACAGCCATGTAAATTGGAGAGTTTGGGAGATCCTAGGTTTATCAGTTAGTACTAAGTGCATCTGAGGAGCTTCCTGGAGGTACTACAATGCTTTGTGGAAGAGATACCCACAGTGATAAGATGAACCCAATATCAATGCTTGACTTACTTTATCAGAAGGCTTGTAACTGGGCGTAGGCAGCTAGTTGACTCAGTGGATACAGTCAGTCTTAGAGACATGTCCCTGGTTTAAACCCCAGCTTAGACATTTCTTAGTTTTGTGACCCTAGGCAAGTCACTTAATACCCATTGTCTAGTCCTTATTGCCATTCTTTGGGACCTATACAGAGCATTGAATCTAAGAGATTTTAGTTAAAAAGAAAAGAAGACATGCAACATGAGGAAAGCAGTGCCAAACTAAGGTAAATGTGAAATACCTATTCAACATTCTTTACATTTTTCTTTTCTTTACTATACCCAATGGAACATAATGGTAGCTATTATTATTGCTTATTGTCATTAGTCTTTATTTATACTCCCAAACTTTCAGACTCACATGGCTGTGATTATTTTGTATGTGTATAGGTATATATTTTGGTGAATGAACTAAATAACTTTCCTATTATTTTAACTCCCCCTCACATCTTTTTAGGGAAATCCTAGATATGAATCAAACTTCAACTTAATTATTATAGAAAATTTTATGCAGTGGAGTATAAAAATTCAGGAATTGCAAGGAAATACCTTGATTTATCTCTTCAGGCCAGGTTCTGTAAGACTGAATCCAACTCCATATGTGTGATCCCAAAGCAATGGACCCTTAGAGAGAGTAGGAGGATGAGCATATCAACTCTCTTAAAAGCAGAATTTTTCTATTGATACTAAAATCTAAGAAATTTGGAGAGCAACTAGAGAAGAATTTCATAATGTCCCAAATAAGGAATCTTATACATAATTAAAAATGCATAGAAATGATCTAAAAAGCTAAGGTCTTCAAAAGAATGTGCTTCAGTGTGTTGGGAATCAAAAAAATTATTGGGTTATAATGACTTTTTTTGAAAATTGATATAATTTTACAAAACATAAAGCAGCACTTAAGGGGGGAAAGAATAAAACTTTTAAAAAAGGAAAAAGGCAGTAAGGGAAAGAAAAAAAAGGAATGTTTCAAAATAAATATACTTATGATGAAAGTTTATGTTAACAGTGACTGAAATCACTGTATAAAAAACAAAATAAAATCTGATTTTAAAGAAAAAATGGTCAATAGACTAGTAATGCAGAGAGTAAATTATGTTTTTTTCAAAGTAATGTAATTTGTGATATTTTTAAAAAGAATGTTTTCCTTGTATATACTACCTTCCAACAATATTTTCAATAAAACAAGAAAAATGAAGTTAATAAAGTAAATGTGTAAGGCATATGTAGATTTTTAGATGAAAGAAATTATATAAACTCTTTTATGATGGTGATCATCATTATTTGAACATACATCCTAGAGGCTTATTTTCCCTTACCCTATCTGAATATTCATTCAAATTATGTGTCAAATTTGTAACTAGCTGAATCCAAAAAGGTTGATGTGAAGAGGATCTGAACAAATGCTCTCCTTCTCTATATTATCAGTGGGAGAGAAGCAAAAATAACTAAAGGAATCTGATAGTTAAGCAGATAGTTGAAAATTCTGAATTATCTTCATATCCTCATTAAAGAGGAAGAGGAATAGCTGCAGCAGCAGAAGCAGAAGCAGCAACATCAGTAGAAGTAGCAGTAGCTATAGTAGTATTAATACTAGTAGTAACAATAGTAATGGTAGTAATAGCAGCAGCAGCAGTAACAGTAGTAGTGGTGGTGTTGGTGGTGATAGGAATAACAACAATGACAAAATAGTAAATATTGTAAGGATATCCTAACAAAAATATGATACAGTGAAAAATGTATTAGATCTTGTGAAGACTGGATTTGGCTCTCCCCTGATTATAACAATGAAGGTACTTAGCTCTTCCTTTATTGTAAAGATTAAATTGTAATCCCCTGTCTATTTTTAGATTTTAATCCCCAAAGTATAAACCCAGTACTTAAAGTAGATCTAAACATTTTAACCACAAATGGGTGTGAACTAACGACAAAAGGTGTGAACACCCATTTCATACATTGAGTGGAGGTCTGTGACCCATGTGTGAAAGAGTGGGCAGTCCTGGAGAGGAGTGTCTGCTGTTGATTGGTAGACGTAAAATTTAGGGGAGGTGACACAAGAGAAAAAAGTCTTTAAATAGTGGAAACAGAGACACACTGGATTAATCAGTCACTCAGAGTTGGACTAGAGATCAGTGACTCAGACTTGGAGCAAAGATTCATTGAGTCAGTCACTCGGGTTTGGACTGTGAAGACAGACACTTGAGAAGAGACTGGAAGAGAGACACTCAGACTTGGAGTGAAGACACTTGACTGTGGAACTGGACCCCTGGAGGAGCTCCTGCAGGAGACCTCAGACTACTTTCCTTTTAGATGGTCATCGGGTGAGTATAAAGACTGACTTAGTTCCTTGCCCTTTCTGGAGATGTGAACCACCAAAAAAGACCCATCATCTTAAGACTCCTTTTCCCTGACTGGTGCCTTAAAAATTCTTACTGGCTAAGAGGAAGCCAAAGCTTTCTCTCTCTCCCCTTTTCTCTCTTCCTTAATACCTTCCCTCTATTGTAAAATAAACTACCATAAATTACATTTTACTTTAGTAATTCATTTTGGGATTTAGAAATTAAATCCCTGGTGACTACCAATTTTATATTCAGCCCAACCACATAACTAAATAAAAACTAACAATCTTCAGTCAGAAGACTTCTACTACTTAACCAGCTGGTCCAAAAATGTGAGCTTTAAGTAACTTCCACTCAGCACCAAAAGTTGCCCATATTGCACCTATATTATAGATCATTATCTATATTTACATTAAAATGTATTATCTAAATTATTTTAGTAACATCTCTATGTTATTTTAGTTCAATTAAACATTAATTCATGTCTACTATGTATGGTTGAAGCTGGGTTAAACAATAAATAAATCACAAGACCAGAAATCAGAAAGATTTTATTTCAAATATGGCTTTAGATATTTATTGTGTGATCCTAGTCAATTCAATCAATCTCTTTCTCAGTTTTTTCAATTGTAAAATAATTAGAATAATAGTTTCCATCCATAGAATTGATGTGAGGATTAAATGAAATCATATTTGTAAAAGAGCTTTGGACAGAGCTGGGCACATAGTGTTACTTTATACATGCCTATAGCCTTCCCTTCTTTCCATCTTGTTGGAACTCCAAATCTACTACATAGAATAATTATCCTCAACACATTCAAAGCCTTTTCAGGATGTGAAGGTAGCTATGGATTTTCAAATGCTTTGCCAGCAGAACTGAAACTCTGAAAAGTCTTGTCATGCTAGAAAGACTTAAATAATTTTTCCCTGTTGGTAATAGATATGTTCATCTTCTCTGGACAAACCAAGCTTAGTTTGCCAGATTCATAGTCGCTCAGTCTTGACATTTGGGGGGCACAGAAACTCACAAAGCCTTCTTTAAAATTTGGAGGGGCCATGATGGAGTACATGTGCTTAGAAAATCTTGAATATCTAAACACCCTCAAACCACCAAGAAAAGCAAAATAAACAATTGAGAGATAATAACAGTACTCCACAAGCAAATATACCTTTTTTGTTTCTTTTTGAATTAATGTTCTTTAAGCTTTCATCTTATTGTTACTTCTCATCCTCAAATCAGTTCAACTTCCCTCAAGAAGCTCTCCATAACTTATAGGTTTTGAAAAAGAAAATTTTCATGGGCTTTTCCAAAGGAAAAAAATAGGGACATGTATCCATGAAATATTAAATAATATGACTTTTAAAAAATCTCATTATTCAACAAATCCATCCGTGATGAGCAATGCATTGTATATTTTAAGCTGGTGTTTTATATTTCCAAATATATATATATTCATATATATGTACATACACACACACACACACACACATATATATATATATATATATATATATATAACAATAAAATCCCATTTTTCCATTTCTACAGAAGGTCTTCTCCAGCTCCTATGTTCAACTCTTCTCAGTAATAGCTATCAGTGTGCTGATTTAAGTAATTTAGACATCTTTGAAATGAGGAAAATAGGAAATGGGAAATGAGGTCCTGGAGGGCAGAATTATGAATAAGTGGTCAGTCATGAAAAGAAACAGAGAAGACCAGAGTAATTTTGGAATGATTGTACAGGGGATAATTTCATGGTGTGAATTGCCAAAGCTATTCGGCAAATTCATACATTATATAATAGAATAGTATAAGTCACAATTTTATTATTTATATTAATGCAGACAGCTGTGTAACATGTCATGATACCTGACATATGAAGTTACTCAGCAGCTACCTCCTTTATAAACCTTCCCCGTGATCCCAATAGAAGCCTTTTCTCTTTCTCTCCTTAAATGGACCTGGATTATGTTATCTCATTTCTTCTCTGTCTTTCTTGTTTTATTTATGATGTTAATGTATGGATCTATTTTATCTTTTCAGCAGAATTTAAGCTCCTTGAGGACAAAGATTGTTTAATTATTTTCTTTGTATTCATTGTGCTCAGTACAGGATTCTCACATACCATCATCATAGTGTTCACTAGTATTTATATAACAATTTAAAGTTGTCATCATACTTAAAAAATATTTGATTTATCTTCAAAATAACCAGGTGAAGTAGGTGCTATTTTCTCCATTTTACAAATGAAAAGACTAAGGCAGATAAAAGATTATGTGACTCCCCTTCAATCACTTGATTAGTAAGATTTTGATGGCTAGATGTGAATTCAGGTCTTCTTGATTCTACATATTTAATGAAAGTAACAAAAAGAGAAGTAAGACTTCATGGTAAAATAGTCTTAGGATTTGTCTAAACACCTACACACTTATTCATGAGTTATTAAAAATCCAAAGAAGAATAATGCCAAAGTGAATACAATTCTAATATTACTTTCAGCGACATTCACATAAGCAAATTATTGTTACTATATGGCTTATTTGTGGATATTTATATCTTCAAAGACAGCTTTTCTACTGTTAGACATTATCATATTATTACTGTCAGACAAGAAGAAATCAATCACATAAAACCAAACCACATTGATAAGGAGGAAATTTGATTTGGGGGGAAAAAATAAAGTCTCTAAGAGGAAGAAAAAGAATATCAAGTAAAATGGTCTTAAAATATCATTTCTAACTCTTATCTCTTGAAGAAATGTTGTGCATATTACATTAATTTCATTTTGAAGATATAAGGGTTCTTAAGAGCAATATCAAAAACCTATATTAAAGAGAATAAAGATGAGAAAAATTTAAATGCAGCGATCATTCCCAAACTGAATGAATCTGTTCTTTTTAGTTAATGGAAACAATTTCATCTATTTCTTGAATGTCAAACTACAAATAAACAATAATCATGAATAATCTTTTGCATTCCAATCTAATAAACAACTCTTAAAGTGATTAATTGGCTAATTTAAGAATGCTTGCAAACTACTAGACAATCAGCTTTTGTGCTTTTGTCAATAGATTCCTTTCCCTTACATCTGATTTACCCCTCCCCTTTCATCCTAAACTCAATGTATCTTTGTAGTAGCATGATATAATGAACATTCCATGTTCCAACACTCATTAGATGAGACGTTAGTTAAGTCACACACAACCATCTACTCACCTACCCATTGATCAATTTTTTGCTTTACATCACTGTCTCTTTGAAATGCTCCTGACCTTCCATATAGATTGAAGTCTTCCTTGTAGAAAAGAAGTATAGTTAACAAGAACAGACGTACTAATCATTTGTAACAGCATATGTCCAATGTGCACCCATAATGTAGCACTTCTTGATTTGTCACTGTCTCTAACCATAACTGTCATTGAGCTGATTTAAATTTTCTTCTTGTCTTTTTCTTTCCATTATTGAATTAATCCTATATATAATTTTCTTGACTATGTTCATATTGGCCTGTATTAGTAAAAAATAATCACTCAGCTTCTCTAAGTTGCTAATATTTATTATTTCATATTCTCACATAATCATATTTTATTACTTTGTCATAATTTATTCACTCATTTTCCCATAGCTGTCATAAATTATTCACATTTTGTTGTTCTCTTAACCACACAAAATGCTACTATGACTACTGTGGTATATGTAGGATCTTTCCATCTTCCTTGGACTTCACTCTGTGAAAATAGGATTAAGACTCCCCTGCCCATTTTTAGATTTAATCATCAGAAATCTATACACCCCACTTATCCTTAAGTATGGGGAGGTCTGTGCCCCACATGTGCTATAGTGAGTGATAAATCAGAATTGATGGACTGTCCCCTGAGCAGTACTAAGCAAAGCTATAGATGCAAATGGTACAAGTAAAGTGGAAGGAAGGCACAGGAAGTGACGAAAGGAGGGTCTATAAAAGTGGCAAGAACTTCTTGTGACCAGCTCTTTCACCTTGGAACTTGACCTTGAAGGAGCTCTGGCTTGGGAACCGTGGACTGCTCTTTGATTTTTCTTAGGACTACCATGTGGGTGAGTGAAAAAGGCTGACTCCCTTTCCCACCTTTTCTGGAGATACTAGTCTCCGGAGAGGCCCCTAGTCTTGGAGGAGGCCTCATGGCTAAACCCCCTGTTTAATTTACCCCTGTGCCCCCTTCGCTGGGGTCTCTGAAGTCTTGCCTGGTTTAGAGAGGCCAGAGTAATTATCTACTCACTATCTTTTCCTTGCTTTCATTCTTTCTCCTTTTGTAAATAAACTACCATAAAAAGTAATTTTGACTTGAGTAATAATTTTGGTGACTGCATTTTTATATATTTAATCCAATCTTTTTTTTTTTATTTTAACACTTACAACTAGGTATATTGGGCAGATAATGTTTAATCTCTTCAAGGATGTCTCCTCTTCTGTAAAATGTAAATAATAATCTCAACCTTGATTTTGTTCCATAGATGATGTACTCAAGTTAAAAATTGTCATGTGAAAGTACTATGTAGTCACAAATGTAAACTGCAATTATTGTTATTTGTAGTGTTTTATTATTAATTTTACAATTTCTAGAGGAAACATAGCTACTAGATAGCTATGAATAAGGCAAGTATGAGTCCTGGATTTTCTGTGCTTCACCTTCAGAACTTCACCTGGCAGGGGTCACTGTTTATGTAAGCTCTGGATTAGGTCTTGTCTCCTCATGGAAGCTGAACATTTTGAAACTGGAAGATCTTTGCTTTTTTTATAAACATGGCAAGATGAAGAGGACAGGAAAAGCAAAAAGAATTTGGAGAAGTAGTTGAAGTTAATTGGTCTTCACAATTTCATTGGTTTTGACATGGCTACCACATGAACAATTAGTTAATGATTAGTTAATAATGAACAATTAGTTAACTCATTTTTTTTTTAAAAACACATGTTTGGAGGACAGTTAGGTGGCTCAGTGAATATAGAGCCAGAAATAAAGACAAGAGATCCTGGGTTCAAATATATGCTCAGATATTTCCTAACTGTGTGACCCCTGGGCAAGTCACAATCTCCATTACCTAGCCCTTATCACTATTCTGCTTTGGAATCAATAAATAGCATTAATTCTAAGATGGAAGGTATATATACATATATCTGTGTATAATATGTACATATATATGTATTTTATATTTGTATATATAGGGTTTGTTTTCTTTTAAATCACTCCCATTTCCAAACCTAGAAAGCTATCTTCTGTAGCAAAGATTTTTTAATAGAGAGAAAAAAGTAAAAAAAAAAACCAACAACAAACCAAACAACCTCACTATCATTTGAAAAAATAATATTGGTGATATAGTGAGGCTTCCAGGTTTTTTTGGACAGAGTACTTAAATGGTAATCAGTAGGTTATTTCAATATTCCAGTATCTTCATCATTAATTCATCCCATCTTGGATTGGTCTCTTTACCTCTTTGGACATTGGTTGCCATAGCAATAAAATGATAGAAGTGTATGAGATAATCTCTGAGGTATCTTCCAGCTCCAAAAAAACCCTCTATGACTTAGTCACATCAGAGATAGCAAGAAGTATGGGGCAGAGAACATTTGTACAATTTTGGTGTCAGAATACATTATATTATTAGATTTGAATCAATTTTTCTGTCCCCCCCCCAGGACCACCTAAAAAAGCCATATAGATGTTCCTGAATATCTAAATCAATGGCCTCCATTTAAAAAAATAATTCCATACCCTCATCAGTAAAGAATTATTGGGTTCCCACAGCCCTTATTAGATATTGACTTATAATATACATGGACTATTGTATTATTATGGGCAATGCCATCCTCCCAAGTCAGCCAAGCTTACAAACTCAGTTTCTTATTTGATCTTCTACTCTTACTTCTACTATATACACATACCATTATTTTCCCAATCTTGCTTTTTCTACATTTACAATGTCTTTCCCTTCTCTGCAGCTCAGACAACCACCACTCTAGTTAAGTTCTCATCTCTTGATCGTGCTGCCGCAATAGCCTTCTAACTAGTTTCCTTGCTTCAAGTCTTTCCCACCCCAATCAGTTCTCCACTCCATTTCCAATAGAAGTTTTCTGAAGGATGTATCTGAACATACCACCTATTTTCACCCCTCCCCATATACTCAGTAAATGTAAAAGAGTCCCTATTCCCTGGAGAATCAGATGTAAATTCCTTTCGTTGCCATTTAAGGAATTTTTTGGATGGATGGATGTTTTTATTATAAATAACCAACATTTCATATAACATTTAACTAGCTCAGACAAACTTCAAGGGTTCTTTTGATTCTTGGCCTTTTCTTCTCTCTTGATGAAGGCAGGTAACAATGCCTGTAATTGCTGTCAATTATAGAAAGGAACAAAGAGCTCATTCTGGAAAGCACATTAGCCCACCAGGAGGAAGCACTAACCTGCCCAAACATGTTTGGTGCAATGGGAAGGACAGGCCAGAAAATAAAGTAGACTCAAAAAAAAATGACAGCCAGAGCAATATGCTTCCCCAAAGAGCCAGGTGACTAAACTCCATCCAAACTCTTGTCTCTAAATCAGTTTTCAAAACAGCAACAATTACATAGTATATAGTATAGTATACTATACTATATATATGTAAAATATAAGATGGGGAAAAATAGGAAGGAGGCATATGCCTTCCTGTTTTTCCTATCTTAGATTTCACTGCCTCCCATGCATAATCTACAATTCAGCAGTGCTGCTCATCTCTTGCTTTTTATTATTTCAAACTTCTTGCAAGACTGTTCAAATATTATCTGCTGCAGAAAACTTTTTATTCCATTTCCCCCAACCATATGCTGATATTGTTGTTGTCATTATTAGTCTTAAAATTTCCAGGGAAAAGTGGCTTCTTAGGTAACTATGAATAAGACAAGCATGAGCTCTGAATTTTCTGTTCTTCCTCTTCAAGACCTTACTAGGGTTCACTGTGTAGGTAAACTCCAGATTAAGTGTTTACTTGATAACTTTCTAAGCTTTCCTTCTATGTAATATGTATTATCTAACTATGTATATGTTCTTCCAAAACTTCTTTGAGGATAGTTACTTTTTTGCCTTTCTCGGAATCCCCAGGGCTTAGGACTGTGCCAATCAAGTAAGTATTTAATAAATGTTTGGTTGATTTATTATGTGCATTGTAAATCATACATAAAAAGAAAATATGACTGAGATAAATAATATTTTAAAATTTAATTTTATAAATTATATAAACACATTTTTGCTCTCATATGAAAGTGAGTGTGTGTTCACACACATATTCATGCACACACACATGTATATTTAATGACTGCCTTGGTAAGGCTATTTGGGCTGAGTCTTGAAAATGGAACACCTTAGTAAAGAAAAGAGATTAATGGAGAGGGAGCAGAGTCTATGAGATCCAGAGAGCAGGTAGGGCCAGGGTCTTGAATCAAGAAATAGGTGAATTTCATTCACTATAAAGCATATAAATCAAACATAATATGAAATATGAACAAATAAGTAATATGAGTCATCACCCTCAATTTTCATCATTGTGATTTTCTTTAAAGGGGAAGAACCCTTAAAGGTTTCCCTCCATTTAGCAGTCAGAAAATTTGAATTAACTTTCCCTAAAACCCATTAAGAACTCCTGGGGATGGTGAAACATTCTTTAATGGCTATGGTCATTTCAATTCCTTAACTTTTTCTTATGATTGCTTGTTTAAAGTTTATTCTTTTTTTTTTTGTTTTATGTATATGTTCTACCATGTTCCATGTTTTATTATTTAAATAATTCATATTTAGGGTTATTATTTTTGGGCTTTTGTTTTCCTCCACATATTTCATTTGTATTGAGTTTTATTCCTTCTCTTTTGTTAGCATTTATCCCTGAAATTAGTTTAGCTTGTGCTCTTTTAATTTGTTAAATCCAATTAACTCTCTCTCTAAATAATTTTCTTTTTTTTTTTTAATATATTTTATTTGATCATTTCCAAGCATTATTCGTTAAAGACATAGATCATTTTCTTTTCCTCCCCCCCACCCCCCATAGCCGACGCGTAAGTCCACTGGGCATTAGATGTTTTCTTGATTTGAACCCATTGCTTTGTTGATAGTATTTGCATTAGAGTGTTCATTTAAAGTCTATCCTCTGTCATGTCCCCTCAACCTCTGTATTCAGGCAGTTGCTTTTTCTCGGTGTTTCCACTCCCATAGTTTATCCTTTGCTTATGAATGGTGTTTTTTTTTTCTCCTGGATCCCTGAAAGTTGTTCAGGGACATTACACCGCCCCTAATGGAGAAGTCCATTACGTTCGATTATACCACAGTGTATTAGTCTCTGTGTACAATGTTCTCCTGGTTCTGCTCCTCTCGCTCTGCATCACTTCCTGGAGGTTGTTCCAGTCTCCATGGAACTTCTCCACTTTATTATTCCTTTGAGCACAATAGTATTCCATCACCAACATATACCACAGTTTGTTCAGCCATTCCCCAATTGATGGGCATCCCCTCATTTTCCAGTTTTGGGCCACCACAAAGAGCGCAGCTATGAATATTTTTGTACAAGTCTTTGTGTCCATTAACTCTTTGGGGTACAGACCCAGCAGTGCTATGGCTGGGTCAAAGGGTAGATATTCTTTTGTCGCCCTTTGGGCATAGTTCCAAATTGCCCTCCAGAATGGTTGGATCAGTTCACAACTCCACCAGCAATGAATTAATGTCCCTACTTTGCCACATCCCCTCCAGCATTCATTACTTTCCTTTGCTGTTATGTTAGCCAATCTGCTAGGTGTGAGGTGATACCTCAGAGTTGTTTTGATTTGCATCTCTCTGATTATAAGAGATGTAGAACAGTTCTTCATGTGCTTGTTAATAGTTTTGATTTCTTTATCTGAGAACTGCCTATCCATTTCCCTTGCCCATTTATCAATTGGAGAATGGCTTGATTTTTTGTACAATTGATTTAGCTCATTATAAATATGAGTAATTAAACCTTTGTCAGAGGTTTCTATGAAGATTTTTTCCCAATTTGTTGTTTCCCTTCTGATTTTAGTTATATTGGTTTTGTTTGTACAAAAGCTTTTTAGTTTGATGTAGTCAAAATTATTTATTTTACATTTTGTGATTCTTTCTATATCTTGCTTGGTTTTAAAGCCTTTCCCCTCCCAAAGGTCTGACATGTATACTATTCTGTGTTTACCCAATTTACTTATGGTTTCCTTCTTTATGTTTAAGTCACTCACCCATTTTGAATTTATCTTGGTGTAGGGTGTGAGGTGTTGATCTATTCCTAGTCTCTCCCACACTGTCTTCCAATTTTCCCAGCAGTTTTTATCGAATAGTGGATTTTTGTCCCAAAAGCTGGGATCTTTGGGTTTATCGTATACTGTCTTGCTGAGGTCGTTTTCCCCCAGTCTATTCCACTGATCTTCCTTTCTGTTTCTTAGCCAGTACCAAATTGTTTTGATGACTGCTGCTTTGTAATATAGTTTTAGGTCAGGGACTGCAAGGCCCCCATCGTATGTGTTTTTTTTCATTATTTCCCTGGATATCCTTGATCTTTTGTTCTTCCAAATGAACTTTGTTATGGTTTTTTCTAAATCAGTGAAGAAGTATTTTGGTAGTTCAATGGGTATGGCACTAAATAGATAAATAAGTTTGGGTAGGATGGTCATTTTTATTATATTGGCTCGTCCTATCCATGAGCAGTTAATGTTTTTCCAATTGTTCAAGTCTAGTTTTAGTTGTGTGGCGAGTGTTTTGTAGTTGTGTTCATATAGTTCCTGTGTTTGTCTTGGGAGATAGATTCCTAGGTATTTTATTTTGTCTAAGGTGATTTTGAATGGGATTTCTCTTTCTAGTTCTTGCTGCTGAGCTGTGTTGGAGATATATAGAAAAGCTGATGATTTATGTGGGTTTATTTTGTATCCTGCAACTTTGCTAAAGTTGTTGATTATTTCAATTAGCTTTTTGGTTGAATCTCTAGGATTCTTTAAGTAGACCATCATGTCATCCGCAAAGAGTGATAACTTGGTCTCCTCCTTGCCTATTCTGATGCCTTCAATTTCTTTATCTTCTCTAATTGCTACTGCTAGTGTTTCTAGTACAATGTCAAATAGTAGAGGTGATAATGGGCATCCTTGTTTCACTCCTGATCTTATTGGGAATGCATCTAGTTTATCCCCATTGCAGATGATATTAGCTGTTGGTTTTAGATATATACTGTTTATTATTTTTAGGAATGACCCTTCTATTCCTATGCTTTCTAGTGTTTTTAATAGGAATGGGTGTTGTATTTTATCAAAGGCTTTTTCTGCATCTATTGAGATAATCATGTGGTTCTTGCTAGTTTGCTTGTTGATGTGGTCAATTATGTGGATGGTTTTCCTAATGTTGAACCAGCCCTGCATCCCTGGTATGAATCCTACTTGATCATGGTGAATGATCCTTCTGATCACTTGCTGGAGTCTTTTTGCTAGTATCCTATTTAAGATTTTTGCATCTATATTCATTAGGGAGATTGGCCTATAGTTTTCTTTCTCTGTTTTTGACCTGCCTGGTTTTGGAATCAGTACCATGTTTGTGTCGTAAAAGGAGTTTGGTAGAACTCCCTCTTTGCTTATTATGTCAAATAGTTTGTATAGTATTGGGGTTAACTGTTCTCTGAATGTTTGATAGAATTCACAGGTGAATCCATCAGGCCCTGGGGATTTTTTCTTAGGAAGTTCTTTGATGGCTTGATGGATTTCAATTTCTGATATGGGATTATTTAAGAATTCTATTTCCTCTTCTGTTAGTCTAGGCAGTTTGTATTTTTGTATATATTCATCCATTTCTCCTAAATTGGTGTATTTATTGCCATATAATTGGGCAAAGTAATTTCTAATGATTGCCTTAATTTCCTCCTCATTGGAGGTGCTGTCCCCCTTTTCATCTTTAATGCTGTGAATTTGCTTTTCTTCCTTCCTTTTTTTAATTAGATTGACCAGTACTTTGTCTATTTTGTTTGTTTTTTCAAAGTACCAGCTTCTTGTCTTATTTATTAAATCAATAGTTCTATCACTTTCGATTTTATTAATTTCTCCCTTAATTTTTAGGATTTCTAGTTTGGTTTTCTGCTGGGGGTTTTTAATTTGATCGCTTTCGAGTTTTTTCAATTGCATTTCCAATTGATTGATCTCTGCTCTCCCTTGTTTGTTAATATGAGCTTTCAGGGATATGAATTTGCCTCTGATTACCGCTTTGGCTGCATCCCAAAAGGTTTGAAAGGATGTTTCGCCATTGTCATTTTCCTTGATGAAATTATTAATTGTTTCTATGATTTCTTCTTTAGCTAAACGGTTTTGGAGTATCATATTGTTTAATTTCCAATTGGTTTTAGATTTGGTTTTCCATGTACCATTACTAATCATTATTTTTATTGCCTTGTGATCTGAGAAGGCTGCATTCATTATTTCTGCTTTTTTGCATTTGTGTGCTATGTTTCTGTGACCTAATGTAAGGTCAATTTTTGTGAATGTGCTATGTGGTGCTGAGAAGAAGGTGTATTCCTTTTTATCCCTATTTATTTTTCTCCATATGTCTATTAATTCTAATTTTTCTAAGATTTCATTCACTTCTTTTACCTCTTTCTTATTTATTTTTTTATTTGATTTATCTAAATTTGATAATGGTTGGATTAAGTCTCCCACTAGTATGGTTTTATTGTCTATTTCTTCCTTCAATTCGCCTAGTTTCTCCATTAGAAATTTGGGTGCTATATTATTTGGTGCATACATGTTGATTAATGATATTTCCTCGTTGTCTAGAGTCCCTTTTAACAAAATATAATTACCTTCCCTATCCCTTTTGATCAGGTCTATTTTTGCATTGGCTTTATCAGATATCATGATTACCACTCCTGCCTTCTTTCTATCAGCTGATGCCCAGAAGGTCTTACTCCATCCTTTAATTCTGACCTTGTGGGTGTCAACCCGCCTCATGTGTGTTTCTTGAAGACAACATATGGTAGGGTTTTGGATTCTAATCCATTCTGCTATTCGTCTACGTTTTATGGGTGAGTTCATCCCATTCACGTTCAAAGTTATGATTGTCATTTGTGGACTCCCTGGCATTTTGATTGCCTTCCCTAATTCTAACCTTTTCTTGTTCGGCTCTACCTTTTAGTCCAGTGATTTACTTTGAATCAGTCCCCCTTGTCCCCTCCCTTGATGTTTCCCTTTTTAGTCCCTCCCTTTTTGTTCCCTCCCCCTCCCCCCTCTCTTTCCCTCCCTTTTTGTTCTCCCTCTCCCCCTCCCCCCCTTGGTTTACCCTTCTCCTTACCCTTGTTGGGTAAGATAGAATTCAAGGTCCCAATGGATCTGGATGTTTTTCCCTCTCAGAGTTGATTTCCCTGAGATTGAGGTTTAAGTAACCCCCCCCCCCCGTCTCTTCCTCTCCTTCTTATAGGAGTTTTCTTCCCCTCCCCTTCCCCTGTGAATCTTTGTGTGAGAACCATTATTCTATTTGGTCTTTCTTTACCCCCTATTTATACATTACATTTTCCCCACATATTAGTATACATAGGTTGATATAAATGTAGTCCTTATAGAAGAGAGTTTGAGTAAAAGAAGATAACATTTTTCCCCTTTCCTTAATATTTACCTTTTCAGGTATTCCTTGCTCTTGGATTTTCGGTATCAAACTTTCCACAGAGCTCTGGTCTTTTCTTTGCAAAAAGTTGGAAGTCTTCTATTTTGTTGAATGCCCATACTTTCCCTTGGAAGTATATAGTCAGTTTTGCTGGGTAGCTGATTCTTGGTTGGAGACCCAGCTCTCTTGCCTTTCTGAAGATCATGTTCCATGCCTTACGATCATTCAGCGTAGAACTTGCAAGGTCTTGTGTGACCCTGATTGGCATTCCTTTATATCTAAATTGTCTTTTTCTGGCTTCCTGTAGGATTTTTTCTTTTGTTTGATAGCTTTGGAATTTGGCAATTACATTCCTGGGAGTTGTCTTTTGGGGGTTTAGTGTAGAAGGTGTTCTGTGAGCTCTGTCAGTGGCTGTATTGCCCTCTTGTTCTAGAATCTCTGGGCAATTTTCTTTGATTATATCTTGTATCACCATGTCCAGTTTGGTGTTTATTTCTGGCTTTTCTGGGAGTCCAATTATTCTTAAATTTTCTCTTCTCCCCCTGTTTTCCAGATCTATCACCTTGTCGGTGAGATATTTTATGTTCTCTTCTAATTTCTTGGTGTTTTGGCTTTGCTTTATTAGTTCTTGCTTTAAAGCCTGGTTTTCTTTTACAGTTTGGTCAAACTGGTTTTGTAGATGCGTGAATTTCTTTTGCATCATTTCCCACTTTTCCTCCCAGAGGGCTTCCATCTTTTTGGTCCTTTCTGATTCAAATTCTTCATGTGTTTGTGGAGAGTTTCTATTTCCTTTGGAAGATTTTGGAGAATTTTCTTGTATATCTTCTTCTATCTGCTCTGTATTTTGTATTTTGGCTCCATAGAATGTGTCCAGAGTCGCCCCTTTCTTCTTATTTTTCTTGGTATTTTGGGGCTTCTGTGCTTCTGTGGAGTTTGTCATCTCTGAACGTGGAGGATTGGCTTTTCTTGTCTTTGTCTGGTGATCAGAGGCTTTAGTCCGGGGCAGATGTTGGTTCTATGAGCGTTCCCTGGGTTAAACTGAATATGCCTCACTGGAACTGGAATGGAAGGGTCGGACCACGAGGCCACACTCTCTCCCTGGCTCGATTTCCGGAAGTTGCCTTCAGAACCCCTGGCCGTGAGGCTGTTTCGTCGGCCTGCAGGGGGATGGGCTGCCGCTTCCCCAAGCTCCGAGAGCACAGACTTTCACTGAGACTTGGATAGCAGGATCCAGCCCGTGAGGCTGTCTTGCCCGCCCTGAGGGTTGCTGTTGTTTTGACCAGCTCTCTGCAGCGGAGGCCCCAGGCAGTAACTTTCACCCGGACTGGGACTTGGGTAGAAGACCCTGAGGGTTGTTGTTCCTCAGACCCTGCTCTCTGAGCCCGGCGCGGCTGCCGCTTCCGGGAGCCTTGGACTCTGCGCTCCTACCCCTGAGGTCCGAGGGATCTCGGGTTCTGGCTTTTAAGGGGAGCCGTACCTTTTGAACCGGGTCCAGGTCCAGGAGGAGGGTTCCCAGGGTCTGTGCTGTTGATCGTTTTGAATTTCGGCGCCTTAGGAGCTTCTAGTTTGAGATCGGTTGGGAAGGGTTTTCCGGAGATCTGAACTTCAGCTTTCTCTAAGCCGCCATCTTAACCGGAAGTCTCTAAATAATTTTCTTTTATTCTCCATATTCCAAATTCCTTGGATTTACTTAAAATGTTGTTTTTTTTTCTTTTTATTCATTTATTTGTTTACCCTCACCTCCATCATGACCACATTGTCCTTTCTTGTCCTGAAAAACATGTGGTTCAGAATCTTCTTGCCTTTTCCAACCTCTTAGTATAAGTAACATTCCTTTGCCGAACCCATTTCTAAGAAGTTGTGACTTAATTTGCCTCCATTTTTATTTTGCTTCCTTTCTAGTTGTTTTTGGATCATGCCCTTCCATTCATGGGCAATGTTGTCCTTTCAATTTTTTGTGTTTCTCAAGAGAGTAAAAATTAAATAGTATCGAATCCTAAGTCCTCTCTCTTTTCCATTTCTATGTTATTGCACTTGTAGATTTCACTCTATCTTTTCTGTTTTCTGTAAGCCCTATCACTCAAGATGGTGGTTCTTGTTGAAGGATCATGCCTATCCTTTCCTGTGATAGAATGTAGTTCTCTGGGAAATATCAATATTTCTCAGAGAAGATAAATTTCTAACGTATTAATCTTCCCAAGCAAAACTCATTGTTTAGTCCTCTCTCCTTACAGACTTTTTTGTTCACATTTTAATATTTGTTCAGTAAATTCTGTTCTCTTTTTGAGGTTTTACTCATTTCTCCCATTTTTATTGCATGGTTACTCAATTTGTTTAGGAGCTCAGTAAATATACGCATTTTCTCTCTTCAACAGTTTTCTGAATGTTTTCTTTTATTTCCAGTAACTTGTCTTTGTATTTCTTTCTATTCTTGGCTCTCTTTCTCCTATTACTGCTATCCAACCTTCCCTCTACCACTAGTCAAGTATGGTTAGACTCATCAAGTTAAGAAGGGGGTAGAGATGAGGGTTTGGCTGGCTCGTTGGCCAAAGCAAACTCCAGTGGGAAAAGAATGATACCAGTTCAATTTTTAGAACATTTTCCCATTGGGGATGGAAGTTTCTTTTTCTTCTAATATATTCTTCACTTTTTCATTTTAAGAAACTCTTGTCTTCAGTCACTTTCCATTTTCTTCACATGACTGGGTAGCATAAATGTATCCTCTTTAAAAAATCATGAATACTGGGGTGCGATGATAAATCATATTGGGTTACTGTCATGAGGTTGAACCCTCTCTACTCAGACTCTGAAGCATACATCTGTAAGGCTGCTTGCTCCAATCATACTTGGTGTCTGGTATGGGTTTGGGATGGGGATGCTGATAGGAATATCTAAGTGTTTTAGGAGTCTGATATACTCTGATGAGTTTTTTTTTAAACCTTTTACTGTTTCTATTTTCTTATCTTGTGGAATCAGCTTTGGTTAGTCTATTTCTGATATAAAAATCTTTTGTGGGCGATGGGGAAAGGTTTAAAGTTGAAGAGGTTTGCAAAACATACTATCCACCTAGCTGATCATGTGATCTGGTCCATTTATGATTTGAGTTTGAGAAGGAAAAAATAGTCTGGGGAAGGAGACATCCTCCCATAGAAATATGTGAATGCTCTGCAACTACTCTAATAATATGTCTAATATTGTTTGTATTAGGATTCATCAGGAAGTCCAGGTCCACTTGATGAGAATTAGGGTGTGAAACCACTTGTTGATTTTAATAATTACACTTTTTCTTTCTCCTAAGAAGGTAGGAACAACCCAATAGTGTTAGTAAGTCTCATGGACTCATGGATTAAATAGAAAAACTTTGAATGCTTCTCTATTATAAAGACATAGCTTATCCCCAATGGTACCTTGTTGATATGAATGAGCAGTGATAGTATTTGTCTTAATAGTTTCCAGTTCATTCAAACCTCATAAAAAATGCACACAATTTTAATATTCAATCTAGTCTGACCAGAGCTTGGGAACCTATGCCTATGTTTGTTCTCTAACTGTGTTAAAGAAAAATAACTGTCCCTTGTTTGGCTTCCTCCTGACCCCACCCCCCAACTCTTGCTTTCTAGAAGTCATCGAACACTTGGAATTTTATAAAGAGTTTCTTGATAGACAAGACTATTTAATTATTTTTTCAGGCACTTTGGCTTTTCATTGGTCCAATAGCTTTCATAAGTAATACTATTTAAAAATCAAGCTTCTCTGATTGAAGCAGTCTGTTTTATGATGTTTAAACCAAAACCATATTGGGCTGAAAACTTCTCTACCTTAAAGTTCTCTGCTTGAAAAGAGCCAATTTCATGAGTCAGTAGTCAGCAAGAGGGTTGCCACCTAGAGGAAGCTCAAACATCTCAGTTAAAAGACCTCAAAATGCATTTTGCAGTCTTTTCAAGTTGAGCAATACTGCTCATCTTGAGAGTCTTAGAATGATGTGTTTGAGAGGGTAAAGTGATACTTTTAGAGAAGAAAAGCTAAGTGTTTTTTAGACTGAAGTATATGCTTTCCTTCTCTATTGTAACCCTGGTATTTTCTTGAGAAGGCAATTCTATTCTGCATATCTTAGATAGGATTCAAAAGTTCCTCCTCCTCCTAATAATAATAATAAAATAGGTAACATTTATGTAGCATCTATATAATGCTTATATAGACCTCAGGACCTTTCTGTCTCCCTGGAGCTGAATTCTCCTATGTGTGTTATCTTCCGCATTAGAGTGTGAAATCCTTGAAAGGAAGAATTCTGTTTTCAGTTGAATCCCCAGACATTAGCCTAGTCCTTTCTTCCAAAGTTTCCTCATTACTAAAACTTAGAGGATGAATGACTTGCTTAGATTCCTATAGATCATTTCATAGAATATACATGATTAGATCTTTAGTCTTTATAGAACATAGAATTGTGAAATGTTAGAACAGAAACAAACCTGAGTGATCATCTATCCAATTCCTTATTATTAAAGTCATAGATTTAGAGGTTAAGATCCTCTGAGGTCATCTAACCCAATCCATATACATTGACTCCTATGGACTTTAAGTGACTTGATGAAAATCACATAAATAATAAGTATTTATGGCAGAATTTTTACTCAGGTTCTTTGTCTTCAAAGTTAATATGTATAATAAATGAGGAAGCTAAGGAAGAAAAAGTAGAAGTGAATTGTCTGAGGTTGCAGAGTTAATCAGGGATAGTGAATGTGACTTGAATTCATGACTCTTGATCAGGATGTTGTGGTTAAAAGAAAAATTCAGAGTAACTTTTCCCCAAATAGGCAATTTCAAATATTTAACTGTACAGGCATACAATGCTTAACTGCTCAATATTAAGGGGAAAGAAATTTGGTTCCCAAGACACACTCTCAAGATAATGCTGAAGATTAATTGGCTCATTAGTGGAAATTTCACACTATGATTTCAGTTATTGACAATTCTTTTGAGGAACCCCATATCTATATACCATCTAACCTGAAACACTTCTGTCTAAAAACAAAGAAAAAAAAAACCTTTACCGTGACAATTGTGCCTAGTTGGACTAAGGCTTTGCCTTCTTGTGAATGCCCATAAATTAAAAAATGAAATACTTATGCTTACAATTTATATTATCAAGAACAGAAAATTGGGAAAGTATTGTTGGTTTTACAGCCTAAAGAAGTCATAGACATAATAGGAAGAATGCCACTGGATGTTAGCAGAGTAAACTTTTAACTATCATAAGAATGTCAGATTTGGAGTTCTGTACTAGTTTTCATTTCCTACTTAATATATCTCTAGGCTTTTCCTTTCTCTCTCTTTCCAAAGAATGAAATTGTGTTGACAATAACTCATATTCATGTAGTGCCATAAACTTTACAAAATATATCCATTATGACCCTGTAAGATGGTTATATTTGCATTTTACAGATGAAAAAACTGGGTCTGGGGAAGATAGAGTGAGATTGTCTGGGTTATTAGTGATAGTTGAAGCTAAAACTCAAATTTAGATCTTCTGATTCTAAGATGAGTGCATTATCTAATATGGAACACTACTCTATCATTTGAAATGAAATGTAATTAAAAGAGAGAGGCAAAATAAATTAATAAAACGTGGAGAGAGAGAGAGAGAGAGAGAGAGAGAGAGAGAGAGAGAGAGAGAGATGAACAATGTGTCTATTATAAGTTATGGTCTTAGGTAATTTCTAGAGATACTCTGTGTGTATATAGATACAAATGTTTATGAGTGTATATATATGTATATGTATATATAAACATGTGTGTATCATCATATTATACATAATATATATCTGACATTTTTATTTATTATAGGTACAGTTATATGTGTGCATCTCTGGGTCTGTGTAAATATGAAGCAATTAATTAATACTATTGAATTACTATGCATCTGTATGTATTATAAATATTCATACAATCATGGGAAGGGCCCAAAATAACATATATAAATGATATGTATTTGTATACATTATAGATATGTGTATATAGACATAGATAAGGATATACTCACTGATATAATAAAAAAGAATAATTATTAAAATAAGCAGCAATTATCAAAACTATCCGATACTGGCTCAGAGACAGAAAAGTAGATCAGTGAAACAAAAGAGTTGTAAAAGATTACAATGACCTTATGTTTGGTGAAAGTAGAGATCCAAGTTTTGGGAAATAGAATTTACTATTTAGAAAAAAATTTGTTTGGAGAACTAGAAACCAGTCTAGAAACTAGAAAAATAATTATATCTTATAAAATATACCAATATAAGATCAAAATGAATATACAACTTACATAGAAAGGAAATTGTCATAAACAAATGAAAAGGGAATATGCTACCTATCAGATTTATATATAGGAGAAAAAATTATGAATAAGTCAGAGATATCAAGTATTGTGAGATATAAAATGGATAATCTTGAATACAGTAAGAGGAAAAGTTTTTACATAAATAAAAGTAGTGTATCCAAAATTAGAAGGAAAACAGTTAAATTTGGAAAAAAAATTATAGACAGTTTCTTGTATAGACATCTTGTATTTAAAATATGTAGAGAAAACTTTCAATTATATAAGAATATGAGGCAATTATAAGGAATGATGAACAGGATGATTTCAGAAAGAACTGGAAAGACCTACATGAACTGATGCAGAGTGAAATAAACAGAAGCAGGAGAACATTATACACAGTAACTGAAATATTGTGGAATGATCAAATGTGATAGACTTTGCTACTTATAGGAATACATTTATCCAGGACAATTCTGAGGGACTTGTGAAAAATAATGCTATCCACCTCTTGAGAAAGAACTGTTGGAGTAAATGCAAATGAAAACACATGATTCATCATTTGTCTATTTGGTTATATGATTCTGTGTTTTGTTTTTTAAGATTATTCACTTATAAAAATGAATAAAATAAATATTTTGCATGATAGTACATAATTGTCTACTTACAGAAATTGCAGTGAAGAAGAGAGAGATAACATGAATGGTATAACATTGGAAAACTTATGTGGAAATTTCTTATCAAAATAAAATAAAGACAAAACATTAAAAAAAGAAAAAAGAGTGAGGCATTCCCCAACTGATAAATACTCAAACTATATGAACAAACAATTTTTGAAGAAATCCAAACTATGTATAACTGTATGCAAAAAATGTCCTAAATATTTTTTTATTAGAGAAATGCAAATCAAAACAATTCTGAGATATGTCACACCTATCAGTTTGGCTAAAATGATAAAAAGGAAAATGACAAATGTTGGAGGGGATGTTGAAAAATAGGGACATTAATACACTGTTGGTAGATTTTTGAACTGATCAAATCATTTTGGAGAGTAACCTGTAATTATGACCAAGATGTTATAAAGCTATATATACCTTTTTCACCTATCAATATCACTATTGGGTTTATTTCCTAAGTTTAACAAGGCAAATAGTTTTTTGCCTACATTTTTGGTCACTTGATGTCTTCTCTAATGGGAGGGATGGAAAAAGGGAGGTAGATAGCTATGTATTTAGATGTAAAAAACAAACTAACTTTTTAAAAGCTAGAACTGCTATTTCAGTAGTCTTAGTTTTCTGGGAGTACATTGGGAGTAACTTGGGGAGGGTCATATAGAAAGTATATAACAAAGGAATTACTTAGATTCAGTTCTTTCTGACAGTGAGGCTAGTTCTCCAAACACTACACAATGTTGTTGTTTTTTAATCAGATGTGTTAGTATGTGTGTATGTCTTCTTATAAAGTATACTGTATTGATAAACCCAATATAAATTATTAAGGCCCTTTTCTGTGCCTCATTTTATTAGTGCTACTGCCATACCTTCATTAATATGACAATTACAACATAGGAGAAGACACTTTTCTTGTTCTAGTTCCATGATCCAACATAACAATGCTGAAAATCCACTTTGGCTCAGTTTACTTGCACAGATCAGAAACACATGATGTTTCTTTTCTTGAATGACATAAATTCTGAAAATTATTGGCCCCACAGAGATTCCCAAGAATGAAGAAATTTATCCATTTTCTTTCTTTATGTAAGATTATACATTGTCAGATTGAAATAAAAGAAATACCAGTAAAACTGTATGGAACAAGAATGAGAGAGGAACAAAGGGAATTTTCAATGGCACTGTAACAGAAGGCACAATCCACAGGTGGCCTGTGGAATTAGAGACTTGAAAAAGTGATCCAACTGGGAAACAGGTGCAAAGAAATAATATCAGAACAAAGAGAAAGAAATAGGTAACCAAATGGTCTGTAGAAGAATAAAGATGATGATGCATCACAAAAGTTACACACATACACACACAATCCACCCACCAGCCAGTCTGGGTCTCTTCAAAGCCATGGAGAAAGTTTTTTGCAAAAGTTGAAACTCCTGGAATGATTGTTTGCCAGGTGCTGACAACATTCTGGGTGTCACTGAGTAGATCCTGGGTAAATTGTTATGTTAGGCCACTTGGTAAATCATCTCATAGCAAGGGATTGTGAATTTGAAACCATGTAAAACCTGAAATGTTCAGATTGTAGCTATTTACCTCTTTATTTTTCTCACACCACAAAAAGGGCAAAATCTGAGAATTTAGATTAATTGTCAGAGAAAGATAGGTCATTCAATAAAAAGAATTGGACCTGGAGTCAGGAAGACCTGAGTTCAATTTGGTCTCAGATGCTTATTGGCTGTGTGACCCCTAGGCAAGGCATTTGACTTCTATCTGCCTCACTTGTTGTGAGGATCAAGTAAGATAAGATTAATAAAATTTAGTATAGTGCCTGACTTATAATAGGGGTTATATAAAAATGTTAATCTCTACTCTCACTTATTATTAATCTCTAAAATCCCAAACATCAGACAAAATTCAAATGGTTGGAAATTTTGGAATGTTAGCAAGATACACCTCTAAAATTCAAGATTTTAAGGGAAATTGCCCCACTCCTTTTTCAGATTCTCTTAAATGGCTTCACTTAAAGAAAATTCAAGGAAAGAAGAATTTTGATGATTGTTTTATTTGTTTATGAACATTAACCTATTGCCAACACTTAAAATCTGCAAAAAGCATTGTGATTGCTGGTCTCCATCTTCAAGCAGTGGAAACACTCATTATGTACTTGTGTCCAAAATTTTATTGTTAGATAAACTTTGAGGAGTTTATATTTAAGGAGAACTTTGAGATTTTGCAATATGCAGAATAGAATATATATATTCCTACTAATAAGAGTTAAAATATTCCTTTTTTCTTTGAGGTATAATTAAAATTGTCCAGTTGTGTCTAAGAGGATTAATTGTATTGCCCTCATTATCTCCTTAATTGAAACAAGTTCTATCCTTCCCAAACTATTTGCCTTTTACTCAGTTTGCCAGGATCATAAGTGATAGGTACTAAGTAAACACTTATTGTTTCTTCTTTGACAGAACATTTTGAAGTGAATTGCTTCACCACATAATGAAAAGTGTTTGAGGAGAAAACAGTTCTATAGATATTTTGAGAAAAGATTCAGTATAAACAAGAACATTTATAGATTAAATCTGAATACTAAATAGAAGTAAAATGGAACAGAGCTGCTGGTATTTTTATATCAACATTTCTCATTGGTAATGATAGTGGAGATACTGTATTTGCAATCATCATCTTTGTCTATCATATGAGGAAATGGCAATGCCACTGAAGATTGTCATAAAGATTAGTCTTATGTTATCAAAGGAATAAAAAAGATCTGTGCTGGAATAAACACACATTAGGCAGTCAAGTTTTGATTCTCAATACATTTCAAAGGAATGAAAAAGTCATGAATCCTATTCTTTTTAAGTAATTAAAAAGATATTGGTAATTCATGGACCATATGAGTGTTTTCTCATTTAAAAATATGCTGTATATGAATGATGCTCACAAGGACTGAAGTTATCCTTTATGGAAACAGCAGGAAGACAAATTTTCAAAAGTAATATTCTATATCAAGTCAAATGTTTATGATTATTTAGCTTACCAAGAAGAGCAAAGCACACAAGATCTCAAGTTCATGGTTTATGATTGTTAGGAAGCATTTGAATTGGTGGAGCTAGAAAGTTATCTTTAGGTCAGGTATCTCACATATTTCTTAAAAATGATATGAGTCCACTGCAGACATAATTGACCCGAGACAACTTTGCTCAAAGATCATCTAAGTATTAACATCAAAGGAGAAATTAAACAGTAAAATACATGCTGTTGTCAATGTCAAGAAAGGAATCTTATGTAAGATACAAATTCAAGAATAAGTTATAATTGGTGATGATAATCACAAAATGGTTCAATTCTTAAATGATACTTTATTAATATGATTAAGGCCTGAAACATTACAAAATCTACCCAGTGAAATCCACAACATCTTAGAGGTCACTCTTACTCCATCTTTTTTTGTTTGTTTGTTAAATTTATTTTTTTATTTTCATTTTTTAAGAAATTACTTGTAATGTCAAATTTCCACAGATGTTTTCCCAAGTTATATGACATAATTTTTCTCCCTCCCTCCCTTCCCTTCTCCTCCTGGTGCTGGCAGAGAATTTATTCTGAATTAAAGATGTATTATGATGCAAAACACATTTTCATATTGTTTATTTTTATAAAAGATTAATCTTATAAGAGCAAAACCCCCAAACACAAACCAAAATAAACAATTGAAAAATTGTGTGCTTTGAAAGGGGAGAAATTTGGGCAATATGTAAAAGGGATAAAGGAAGGATACAGAAGTGTGCATGGAATGAAAAGTATCAGAGAATCTGACTTACTCTAGTTTTAAACCAAGACTGTTTGGAAGTAGCTATAGAGTTAAGCATCTAGAAGCAAGAAGGGTTGGGATTTTTCAGTTAGTAATGAAGTAAGAGTAGGTTCAACTCTGTTGAAAACTGAAATGGATCCATCTGGAACCAGTGAGTTTGGGGAACAGTAGATATCTAGCATTTAGGGAATTTCCTAGTCCTCCTACTTACCCTATCTTTTATTTCAATAAATAACCATCTTAGTGTTTGAAATCAAAATCAGATAGTGTTATTAAGAGACATAGGCCTGGGAGCAGTCATCTTGGTCCCAGTGCTTGGGAGGAGTCTCTGTAACCAGATTTGAGGTTCACCTACCTCAACCACTGGTCAAAATAGCATCTTACAGTTTTCATCTGTATTTTGACTCCAACAATACTTTCTCTGGAGGTGGATAGCATTCTTTGTCATAAGTACTCAGAATTGCCTGGGATCATTCTATTGTCAATAACAGTTATGTCTATAATAGTTGATCATGCCACAATATTGTTATTACTATGTACAGTGTTCTCTCTTGGTTCTACTTAACTCGCTATGCATCAGGTCATATAGGTCTTTCTAGTTCTTTCTGAAATCATCTTATTTATCATTCCTTACAACACAATAGTATTTCATCACCATCAAGTACCACAATTTGTTCAGTCATTCTCTGATTTTTTTCCAATTTTTTCCAATTCTTTGCCATTACAAAAAGAGCAGCTATATATATATATATATATATATATATATATATATATATATATATATATATAGTTTTGTTAAAGTAGGTCCTTACCCCTTTCTTTTGATCTCTCCAGGATATAGATCTAGTAGTCATATTACTGGATCAAAGGGTATGTATTGTTTTTATAGGCCTTGGGAATAGTTCCAATTACCCTCCAGAAATGGTTGGATCATTTCACAATTCCACCAGCAATGCATTAGTGTATCAATTTTGCCACATCCCTTCTAACATTTAACATTTTCCTTTACTGTCATATTGGTCAATCTAAAAACCATAATGTGCTATATCAGAATTATTTTAATATGCATTTACGGAATCAAGAGGGATTTAGAACATTTTTATATGATTATTGATAGGTTTGATTTTTTTCATCTGAAGACTGCTTATTCATATCCTTTTGATTTTTGATGTTGATTTGTCAATTGGGTCATAACTTGTATTCTCATGAATTTCATTTAGTTCTTTATATTTGGGAAATGAGACCTTTATTAGAGAAAATTTTTTTATAATTTTTTCTCAGTTTGTCACTTCCCTTCTGTTCTTGGTTGCCTTGTGCTTTGTTTGTACAAATACTTTTTAATTTAATATAATAAAATTATTTTATATTTCCTAATGTTCTCTTTCTCTTGTTTAGTCATAAATACTTCCCATCTCCATAGATATGATAAGTAAATTATTCTCTGATCCCGTATTTTATGTAGAGTATCACCCTTGATGACTAAATCACATACCCATTTTTGATCTTATATTAGTATAGGGTGTGAGACATTGATCTAAATTTAATTTTAACCATATTATTTTTCAATTTTCTAGTACTTTTTTTGTCAAATAGTGAGTTTTGTCAAGAAACTGAATCACATAAAAATTAATTAAGCCTAAAACAATTTTCCAAAAAGAGTTTTGATATCTAAACCTGTAATAGAAGAAATAAAATATATTTCATGAATAACAATAAAATAATGAATAAAATATTAGCAGTGATTGCACCAGCATTTTAAAATATTATATACTATGATGAGTTTGAATTTTGAATTGAATTGGTTCAATATCAGGAAAATAAACATAATAGTCAATAGTAGTAGTCTCTCAGTGACCAAGAATGACATTGTCTTTGTGCCTTTTCATCTATTGATGTACCCTCATGTGGCTTTGAAGTCCAAAGGCTGAGGCGCAGAGTTTGTGGCACATGGGGCATGGGATGCCAGTTGTTACGGGTGGTGCGGTTGTGGCCTGGTGTCAGCGTTCATGCGCAGTGGCAAGACGTCGGCGTTGTTCATCTTTAAAGGTGGCGGCGGCATGGTGAATGTGGGTTCGCCAGCTGCTTCTGTCAGAGGCAGCAGGTTCTAGTTGCTTTGGTGTCATGCCAGCCCACTTCAAGTTGGACTCTAGCTGATCCTTGAATCTTTTCTTTGGTCGGCCTTGTTTCCTGAGTCCAGCTGACAGTTCACCGTAGAATCCCTGTCTTGGTATTCGCTGTGGGTCCATGTGGATGACGTGTCCAGACCATCGTAGCTGGGTTTGGAGGACCATGACTTCGATGCTGGTGGAGTTGGCTCTGTCGAGGACTTCCTGGTTGGTGATTCGGTCCTGCCATCAGATCCTCATGATTGACCGGAGGGAGCGTTGGTGGAATTGCTCCAGCTGCTTCATGTGCTTCCGGTACAGTGTCCATGTCTCACACCGTACAGGAGCGAGCTGAGGACCGCTGCGTTGTACACTTTGAGCTTCGTCACAGTGCTTACACGGCTGTGTTGGAGGACTTTGCAGTGCAGCCGCCCAAGTGCCTGGCTGGCCTTTTGGATCCTGGCATTGATCTCGTGGTCTAGGGACCCATTGTTGGCGATGGTGCTGCCCAGGTACTTGAAAGTGTTGACGTTAGAAAGCTGCGTGCCGTCGATTGTAATGCACGGCTGGTTCGTTGGCCTCCCTGGTGCAGGTTGGAACAGCACCTCTGTTTTGCTGAGGCTGATAGTCAGGCCAAACAGTTTTGTTGTGCTGGAGAACCTGTCCACAATGGTTTGGAGATGATTTTCTTGGTGGGCCATGAGAGCACAGTCATCTGCAAAGAGAGCTTCCAGGATGAGTCTCTCTGTTGTCTTTGTTTTTGTGGTCAGGCGGCGAAGGTCAAATAGTGAGCCATCCAGTCAGTATTTGATGTAGACGCCCAGGTCTAGATCCATCACAGCATGTCCTAATACTTGGGTGAAGTATAGGTTTAATAGTACCAGAGCGAGGACACAGCCTTGTTTCACACCATTGGAGATGTTGAAGCGATCAGAAGTCTCTCCACCAGATAGGACTTCCCCTGTCATGTCGACATGAAAGAGCTGGATCAGTTTGACAAATTTTGCTGGGCAACCAAGCTTGCTAAGGATCACCCACAATGCGTCCCTGTTCACTGTGTTGAACACCTTTGTCAGGTCTATGATGTAGCAGTCCATGCCTAGCTATGGGCAAGGGGAACAGTGGGTATGTGCAGATTGCCTTAAAAGAGCATGCTCAGTCTTGAGCATGCTCAGTATTGCACATGGCTGGGAAGGCCTCTGACCCTTGACCCCAGCTTCTCCCAGGTTCGGTGGGAAAACAGGTTTCTTTGTTCTCACCTGGTTAAGAGAAACCACACCTATGCCTTGTCATTAACCAATGAGAATCATCCTTATGTACTGTGTATATTTGCATATCAAAAACTATAAGTAGCCCAGCAAGCTCCGCCTCTCTCTCTCTCCTTCTCTTTCAGGCTAGCTGATGGCTGTCCTTGCAGGAGCTTGGCCTCTGGCCAAGCTCCATCTTTAATCTTTCTCTATTCATCTCTCTGACCTGTGTGGTATTAAATATGGATCTCTGGACTGGTAAAAGCCTACGGAATGGTCCTTTGATCAGAGCTTGGCTGTGGCTCATTGATAATTAATAAAGACTCATTCTGACCACCTCATATCTCTAATTGGACTCCGTCATCCCCCTCGTGGTATCCAAAACTTCTATCCTGTCTCTATCTTCCTACCTTGTGGCTTCTCTCCCCTCTGAGAGAGCCACATATGAAGACAATGTAGAGTCTCAGATTCTGCTCAAGGCATTTTTCCCTGCATTTGACTCACCGTGAAGACCATGTCGATGGTGCTGCGATCTGGTGGGAAGCCACATTGTGATTCAGGCAGGTTCTGCTCTGAAACAGATGACAGGAGTCTGTTGAGTATAACACGGGCGAGGATCTTTCCAGCAGTGGAGAATGCCTCTGTAGTTGTCACAGGCTGCTCGTGCACCTTTGTTCTTGTATAGGGCTACAATGGAGGCATCTGGGAGTTCTGGGGGCATGTCTTCCTCTTCCCATATGCTGGTCAGCACTATGTGGAATGCTTGAAGTGCCTTTCCCTTTAAGGCCTTGTACACCTCGGTTGGGATCCCGTCTTTACCAGGTGCCTTGTCTGTGCTCATTTGTTTAATGGCTTTTTGGACTTCCTCTACTGAAGGAGGGACGTCAAGTTGTTCAATGGTGCGGTTTTGGGGGATCTGGTCAAGGGCGCTTTGGTCGACTGAAGAAGGTCAGTTGAGAAGGTGACTGAAGTGTTCTTTCCACCTGTTGCTGATGCCTTTTTTATCTTTTATGAGAGTGTCACCATCAGAGGACAGCAAGGGAGTGGTGGTGGGTTTTAATGGCCCATAGACAATCTTGTGGGCACTGAAAAAAAATTGTTTGTAGTTTTTTGAATTAGCAAAGCACTGGATTTCTTCTGCCTTTTTTTCCCCCACCATCTGTCTTGCATTTTCCTGATATCACGCTGCGCCGTGGCTTGGAGAGACTTGAATCTGTTCTTTTTAAGAGCAGAGTTTGAGTTATTTTGCCACTCCATAAAGGCTTTTTTCTTTTTGCTCAATAGGTCTTCAATAGCAGTGTTGTTCTCGTCGAACCAGTCCTGGTGGTTACATTGTTTGGGGCCTAGGACTTCCTTTGATATTTCCTTCACTGTGTCTCTGAACTGGTTATAATATAAGTTTTAATATAAATCACATGATTGCATGAATAATGAAGAAATTGTTTTTGAAAAAATGCAACCTGAATTTTCATTAAAAAATTAAAAACCATAGGAATAAGTGCACCTTTCCTTAATTTCCTTAATACTTCCTATCTAAAACCAAGAGCTACCATTAGTTTTGATAGATGAATATTAGAGTCTTTCTAGTAAAGCAAAGATGTCCATTATCCCCACTAATATTATATGCAGTTGTAGAAATAATGGCTAAAATAAAAATGAAAAGAAAAAAGATATTGTAAAAACCGAGCATGATACTTTTTGGAGATAATATGATGGCTTGCCTGGGGAACCCAAGAAATTTAACTAAAATCCAATTGAAATAATTGAAATCATTAAAGAAATGGAATATAAAATGAATCCACAAAACTATAGCCTTTTTTATATTACCAACAAAACAGAATAAAAAGAGGAAAAATTTTCACTCAAAATTCTATAGTTAATGGAATATGAAAATATAAAATATCAGGGACTTCACATACACATAATTAAATGAATAAAACTACAAAACATTTTCTTTACAGAAATTAAAGAAAGCTTAAATGAATAGAAAGAGAATAATCATATTGTCACAACCTAAAAATATCTGGAGAATAGAAGTCTGGTTATAATATAAATAGTGGAAATTTCACCTAGCAGAAATCTTAATCCCCCAGTGTTGGAGATGTAGTGCTGAGTTATAGTTAGTAACCTAAGGAATTTATGAAAGGAAGAAACAACCATCTATACAAACAATTATATTAACATTTTTACAATTATAACAAAGATTTGTAAATAAATTGGATACTCATTATTTAGAATGGTTGAATAAGTTTTGATACATACATACATGAAATGGAATGTCATTGATCAATATGAATTTAAAAAAGAATAAATTTGGAGAAATATAGGAATAATTATAGTAATGAATTTACTATGAAATGAGCAGAATCAAAAGGACATTTCCCATATGTCTTTGTAGTATTTTAAAGGAAAACAATTTTGAAAGATTCAAGAATCTTGAATAATGAAGGGATTGAATATGATTCCAAGACATTACTGATGACATCTTTCCTACTTTTTTGTCTGAGGGGTGAAGGAATCTATTTACAAAATGAGATGCTTTTTCAGATGTGGCCAAAATGCAAATTTGTTTTCTGGAACAAATAAAAATTAAGACCTTCCCTAAAAAGAAGGTAGAGCATGTGATGTTGGGGGTTTGAGTAAAGAAGAGAACTTTTTATCAATACAAAATACCAGATTGAATATATATGGAAATCAATTTTATTTCTTATTATTTAGTATAACTAAAATATGATAGACACACTATCCAAGTTGCTGAGAATACAAAGAAAAAAATGATATGTATTAATTTCCATAAAAATAATTTCTTGTAATTATATGTAATATGCTATACAAGGTTTTTCTTGAACATGGCTTTCAGGTAGTATAATAATTCTCAGATTGTCTATCTTTAATCTATTTTCTCAGTCAATTTTTTAATAATATATTTCATGTTTTCATCTGGTTTTTTGTTTCTTTGATTCTGCTTTGTTGTTACTTGATTTTGATTTTCTCATGAAATCATTAGTTTCTATATGGTGAATTCTAATTTTTCAAGGTATGATTTTCCTTTGTCAGTTTTTGGTTCTCCTTTTTCAATTGGCCCATTTCTTCTATCATCACTTTCATTTCTGCTTGGATTACTTTCGTTTCTTTTTCCCACTTTCCCCCCTCTCTCTTAATTTGTTTTTGAAGTTCTTTTTGAGTTCTTCCAGAATCTGTGTCCAATTCATATTTTTCTTTTGGAAGTTGGGTGTGTTTCCCAGTCTCCATGGAATTCCTCCACTTTATTATTCCTTTTAGCACAATAGTATTCCATCATTGGCTAAACCTTGTGAGAGTAGCCATCGGGTCGTAGACCCCTGGTGAACCAGGGCCTTGGTCACCCAGCATGTGAAAACTGCTTTGGCTGAACAGACAGAAGAAACCAATAAGAAGGTTCAACGGCTGAGAGGGCGACGCAGCAAAGCACTGTGGAGTTCTTAGGGCGTGTTGGAGCACAAAAGACAACACGGCCATCCAATGCAGCTGAGGAAGTCTCCAGGTGTAATGACTTTTCGTGCCACTGGACCCAGGCTTTCAATGCCAAGAAAGTGGGACTGTCTCTGTGCATCGACTTTTCCACTTAAATCTCCTTCACGCACAAGTGTCTTTGTGCACACTCATCTATCATAGATAAAAACGCACAAAGACAATCGTCATCCTTGGTTACCAAGAGACTACTACTAACTAACTAACATTATCCCTTTCTGTGTCTGTATCTTGCTCTTTATCTCCATAAAAATTCTTTAGAGGTAATTGCTCTGCTTTTGTTGTTGTTTACTCATTTTTCCTATCTAATTATACATAGGTTTGGGGGAATGATGTGCTGAGACTTCTGAGAGACTCCTACCCATCCTTATTTAATTGACCCTTTTGATGCTGATAGCTTAAAACTTCCCTCAGGCCTAGGTGTAAGCTTTTGATCTCACTCTGATCTTGATCAGGTCAGGGACTGATCAAATTCTAGCCCCAGGCTTAGTCTCAAGTTTTTGGTCTCATCATGTACTTGATACAATCAGGCACACCCTTGATTGTCCTGTCTTTGAGCTCTGTTCTGAGCTTTAGGAAAAAAGATCAGTACTTAGTACTTAATACTATCAGCCACCCTAAAGTGTGAACTATGTCTTTATCCCAAGCTCAGACTAGAATTCCCTAGGCTAAGTCTTGGGACATTTCCATAAGTCTGAAATTTCAAGGGGTATGGGTTGGCATATACTACTATTTGCCCAGGAAGGATCTTAGGATCTGGATTTTGGCTTGGGCTTAGGTTTTGAAATTGGCCAGCAGATGTGGGGTGGAGGGGTGTGGTTTGCTCTTTCTTTGCTCTTCCCTCCTTGCTATAGCTTCTTGCTGGCTCCAGTGCCCCAGATGCTCTTAGTCTACCATTTGGACCTTTCTTTTTTTGTATGTTGTTTCGCTCTGACTCATTTTTTTTTTTACTCCTGTATTCATTTTGTGGTGATATTTGAATCCTGATTGTAGAGGATTCTCATGGTGGCATGGAGGTGGTCTGAATCACTCTTCCATCTTGGTTCCTCCCCTAGAACATTATCTTTTTCTTTAGTGCTAATCCATACCTAGCATCTGACTCTTTCAAGGTGAGGTTAACTTTCTTTTTTCAACAATGAGGTCTCTAGTAATTATTTTGCTTTGGACTTATTTCAATACATGGAGAACTCCTTAGTCCTAGATATAATTTCATGTTAATATTCATTAATTTTCCTCTTTGGGTCAAAGAGAGAAAAGGACCTAATACATAAAAACCATTTCCTACACAAACCTTACTGAATAAGTGTATCATCAGACTCCAATTCCTACTTTACTTGTCCCTTCTTATATTTCTAAGCTATAAGATTTAATGAATATAATACATAAAATAGAACATTGAAGAAGAGAGAACAAGAATCCTTCCAATATGAAACTGAGAAACTGACCAGATCAGTGAAGGGGAATAATCAAATATTAGCTACTTAAAAAAGAAAAAAGAATAACCATGATATTTTATCATTTCTGATGTTAAGAAGGGAAGTCATCAAAGAGCTACAAGACTATGGGGATACATAGATGCAAGACTCAGGGAATATTAATAATCATATTTCATAAAGAGTATATGAAAAGATTAGGGTAATTGATCAAAAATTAACACTAGGAATGTGACTAATGGAGAATAATTTCTTAAATTGAGAAAGAAACAACGGAAAAATGTACCTAAGGAGTCTGGATATCAAAATGTTCTTAAATAAAATGCATAAGGCAGTTGAAACCTTTTTGGGTACACTTCAGTGAGTGTTGAATATCACCTAGTTTGTAAGCAAATAAAATACTTAATTTTAAATTTCAGTGAAGACTTTCTTGCATTTTCGCAGTTAATTCAAGCTTATTAAAATAATTAATCATTTGGAGCAATGTGTTGATATTCCCTTTTCAGAGACTATCTTGTCAAATACAATATCTTAACAAAGTTGATGGTCTCTGCATCCCTCAAGTCACCTCCTTCAGAGAGAATTACTCCTACAATATCCTTTAAGAAAAAAAGCCTAAGGGCTTTCTCTAGGCTTTCTCAATTGATCTTTCAGACAGTCAGCTTGGAGAGTTCAATAGTCAATTTTCTCATCTAATTAGAATCTTTTACTTTGCATAGAAACAACTTCCATTGGCAAACTGTCATCTTTGGAATTCTGCAGAGCTGTGATGGATTGTATACCAGTTCTGACATCTAGGACTATTTTCTTTATCAGCTTTAAAAACCAGTTCGCACCTAACCTAAGATTGCTTTCCATTGCAATAACTGAACATGATTTTGCCTTAAAACTCTTGATCTGCCCAACATAGCTGGAGGAAAAATGAACATAGATAAGAGATTAAAAAAATACAATCTAAGTATTTAAATTAACAATTGTTTTTTACATTGGGAGATTGTTTATGGCCATCCCATTTCTCCACACTTATACACTACTATGCTTGAGTTCAAGAGGAATTAATTGCTCGATGTATTTGACAAAAGAAAAAAAAAAACTTTTAAATGATGTGAAAAATACCACTAGGAGATATAACCTCTTCAGGTGCATCAGTCTTTAATTCAAGGTTTTTCTCAGTGCCAAATGATGAGTCAACCAATCTGAAACAATTAGATATGAGATTGCCAGGAAAACTGGGGTGGAGGTGGTCTGGTGCATCAAAACTCTGTCCAATGACATTTAATAAACAGAAATTTTATTTTATACTTATCCTGGGGGAAAACTGAGGATATATATTGTTTCAATTAGAAATATGATAGAGTTTAATTTTTTTTCTTTAAAATTTAAAAATATCTCTCAGTAGAAACATTAAGATGGAAAACTGTCCTTAATGGGGTGCTTTTTGATTAAATAGCTTTCACTATTTATTGCATTCTTTTATTTATTTAAAAAAAGAAGAAAAATTTCTTGTTCTGCTTAAGAAGAAAATGAAATATTATTTTCTTTCTATTCTATAACATTTAAGGTTAAAGAAAAAGGGTAAAAATTCTAGTGATCTAAGTATCACAATTCACATTTTCAAGAAATAGAGTATGCCTGAAATGAAAGAAATGAGATGCACTTTAGTAGGTATTTTCCCATGAAGATGGGCTCAGAAGTTATAGGCCCTATTATTGATTAAGTTAATTTCTTTTTCTCTTCCTTCCTTCCTTCCTTCCTTCCTTCCTTCCTTCCTTCCTTCCTTCCTTCCTTCCTTCCTTCCTTCCTTCCTTCCTTCCTTCCTTCCTTCCTTCCTTCCTTCCTTCTTTCTTTCTTTCTTTTCTTTCTCTTTCTTTCCTTTCTTTCTTTCTTTCTTTCTTTCTTCTTCTTCCTTCCTTCCTTCTTCCTTCCTTCCTTCCTTCCTTCCTTCCTTCCTTCCTTCCTTTCTTTCTTCTTTCTTCTTCTTTCTTTCTTCTTTCTTTCTTTCTTTCTTTCTTTCTTTCTTTCTTTTCTTTCTTTCTTTCTTTCTTTCTTTTCTTTCTTTCTTTCTCTTCCTTTCTTCTTTCTTTCTTTCCTTCTTTCTTTCCTTCTTTCCTTTCTTTCCTTCTTTCCTTTCTTTCTTTCTTTCTTTCTTTTTCTTTCTTTCTTTCTTTCTTTCTTTCTTTCTTTCTTCTCTTTCTTTCTTTCTTTTCTCTTTCTTTCTTTCTTTCTTCTTTCTTTCTTTCTTTCTTTCTTTCTTTCTTTCTTTCTTTCCTTCTTTCCTTCTGTCCTATTATTTTACCAGTGTAGGAACTCAGAGTGAAAATGTCCACCATAACTGAATGTTAGCTAGAACTTGTACTCTTAAAGAGTTGCCTTCCTAGGAGATTTAGGAACCTTGATCAAGTTCTCACACCTGAAAGAGTATGTGCCATGTGGCATTAATTGAGATCAGTTCTTCTAGACTGAAATTTTCCCCTCTCTCCACTATGCTATTTAACCTCATTGAACATATATTAAAGGGATAAAGACATGGTAATATGCCATGAATTTTTTGGATACTGGAGAAAAGAATTGCCAGAGTATTTTAGTAGGTTTACTTATATTGCATGATGTGTTAACCTTCTTGAAATTACACTACTGAATCTCTAAAAGGAATAGGTTTATATGAAATTCAAAAAGGGAGGGAAATAAAATATATCCAGTTCCATCCTGGCTGTCACATGAAAGTGGTAATGCTTCAATAACTTGAAATTCTTTCAAGGTGCTTAGGGAAATAGCTACAAAAGGGCATTAAAAGACAGTGATAAAAACAATATACCTCTTTTGCCATGACATTACATATTTGTAAACTAATTACCACTTACCTTCACTTATTCTATGTGATATACATCTCACTTATCCTTGCCCTTGTGAATAACTCTTTGGAAGGTAAGGAATTAACTATAGCTAGAGTTATTGTCAAAAAGATCATATTTTGAGAATAGACAACTATCTTAAAAAGAAAATTCTCCCGTGAGCTAAGTTATGATTATTTGCCCATTTTATAGAACTGACCATATCTATAGATGATTATATTATAATTATTCTTATAACAATTATCATTAATTACTATTAACAACAGTAACAGTGTCTGGTTAGTGTTTTAGTGCTTTAAAGTTTTCAAAGCACATTACAAATCTGTCATCTTCTACCTTTTAGGTATATGTTATTATTATTAAATAAATAACCAGATCAACAAATAAATAAATAGCTAACATTTATATAGTGTTTATTTAGTTCCAGGCCTTGGTCTAATCATTTTATAATTATTATATGATCTAATCTTTACAACACTTTACAACAACTATTATTATTATTTTATAGCTGAAGAAACTGAGGTAAACAGTAGTTAAAGGCATAGCTAAAAAGTGTCTGAAATCACACTTGAATTCAGATTTTCTGGATTCCAGGCCCAGTGCTCTCTCTATTATACCACGAACTTTGAGCTTTGGGAGTCCTTCTCCACTCAACCCTTATCAGAAAAGACATGAAGAATTGTACTCAATCTGGGAACATAGGAAGGACATAGGTCAGCTAGAACAAGCCTGGGAAGAGTGATAGACATTGAAATCATACCATATCAGGATCTATTGCAGATGTTAGGATAGGATTTTGGATAAGGGAAACACAAGAGGAAAAAACATATAAAAATCTGTTGTATTGTTTTGGAAGGGAAAGGAATAAGGGCTTAGGGATTTACTTAAACTTATTCTTATTTTACAAACTAACTATGCTAAGTTACTAAACTAAAACTTAACCAAGTTCCCAAATCTTACTCAGCAGGGGTCTGAAGAAACAGTTAGAGCCAGGATCTGTTGTTGTTAGATGTCCAAGCAAGTCCTGATATCCAAGTCAGACTGAATGCTGACAGCAGCTGGATACAGGAACCCTTCCTCAGTTCAACACCGGGAAATCCTCTTCAGACCTTCCTTTTGACTTTCTCAGGAGCCCAGAAGAAAAGGTTCATTGGGGCAAGATGGAGTCTTCCCAGATCCTCCAGCTCAGACTGCCATGTGACCCTTGGTCACATGCCACTGTCAATCATACCTAGGTTTGCACTTTTCAGTTCTCGCACAGTTTTGCAAATTGCAAAACTTCCATCCTTTATCACACAGACAACAGTGAAGTTTTGGTTGGAGAAGGAAAGAATTGGGGCATGGGGAGAGTAATAGAAATTATGTGTGGGAAAACAAAAGAAATCATTAAACACTTTCTGCTTATCCTCAAAGAGGAAGAACAGGATTAATGGCTAGAATTTCTAAGAGGTAGTTTTAGACTAGATTTAAGAACAAAGCTTCTGAACATTTAGAACTATTAAAATTGGAATGTATTTCCTTGATATTTTGTGGGATCACAGTTGTGCTGTTAAATGTTTAACAAAAGGCTCTCTGGAAAAATTGCAGGTGACAAACTTTTCATTTTAATTTTCATTATTAACATTTTTTTCATTACTTTTTTGTGTCTAAGCAATCAACAAAATAATAAATCAATCCCTTATTTGTAACCTCATTTACAAGGTGTAAAAGGTCACACTTAAAATTTAACAATATATTCTCATACGGTGTAGTGAGTTATCATATCTGGTTGGAATTTCCTTCATAGCCACTACTTTTAAGGCATGTACAGAAGGAATTATCAGTCAATTTAAACACTGGACTAGCTTTCCTCTGAGGTCCCTCAACACTAACATTCTATCTTTCTGTATACCCTATAGAGATATAATCCTAGGAATCTGAATAGTATAAATTTCCATAGTGTTTTAGGGTTACAACAATTTCCCCTTCACAAATATCAGATAAGTACAGTATTTCCCATTTAACAGAAAGAAAACTGAACATCAGAGAAATTAAATGGCTTGTCCAGAGTCTCATAGCCATTAAAACAGTGCCCTGGTCATTTCTGGGGCCTAATAATTGAGTCACTTTTTGTGACAACTTGTGCTGACATGCATCAATGGACAAAGACTCTTGACTAATCTCTTCATTTCCATGTTAAAGGAAGGGCCATTCCAAACAGGATATGCTACTGAATTGGAAGAGATGACCATTCAAAATAATCAAGGATGAAGAATAAAATCTGTGGTGTGGTCTTCAAGGATCTATCCCCCCAACCTTGCCAGTCTTCTGATACCTTACATTTCTCAGGTAATCTATAATACAGTGAAAAATGTCTTTTTTTTTTTTTTTGCTGTTACTTACACAAGATACTCAATCTCTTGACCCTGGGGAATTTTTACTTGCTGTTTACCATGATTGAAATTCTCTCCTTCTTTATCTCTCTCTTGGTTTCCCTGATTTCTTTAAAACCTCACTTTCTACAAGGAGTTTTTCCTAAGCCCCCTTAGTGACAATGCCTTCTGTGGAAGAGAGAAAAGGGGAATGTGTACTTTATGAATATTTAAAACAGATGCAACATAGACTAGATGAACTAAGAAAACTGGGCTTGCTTGTGCAAAGTATACCACTAGATTTTTCATTGCATAAGATAAAACCAGGAGATAAAGTATATGTCAAGAACTTTAATAGAGAATTTCCTATAGAACCAAGATGGATCAGTCCATCAATGGTCATAATGACAATCCCAACATCTATAAAGGTTGATCAAAAAGATCTATGATTCCATGCTTCACATGTAAAACTGAATCACACCCATAATGTTGACTAGCTCTAACCAAAAAAATCAACAAAAGTCCTTATGAATGAAAGCCTATGAATGGAAAGCTATGAAAGGAGAGCACATGAGAGTACATATCAACAGAAATTACAGACAAGAGAGCATTGCACATGTTAAAATGATAACAGAAAAGCACTTCTAAAGCAAATAGAACAGCTTCGGAAAGAAATACAGCCAGTAAAAGAGAGAAAAAAGAAATATGCATTTTAAAATTAGCTCCAAAGAGAAGTCTCTATATAGTCTGTACAAAGTCTCTGCCAATAACAAAACAATAGTAACAGCAAAGAAACAGTCATTTCAAATGAAAACATAACTCCAACACCAAATGAACTACAATCTATCCAAATACTATCTCCAAGATATATCTAAAAGACAGCATACAATAAATCCCCTTGTGAAAATTTAAACATCAAAAGACAAGAAAACTTCAATTTTATATTCTTAACATAAATCTAAGAACTTATACATTATGCATATGACCACCCACTCATGAAGATGATAATATATAAAAGCTTACATCCACCCATGAAGAATAACTAATGAATATTGACAAGCACTCATGAAGAACTCATATCTTACTTCCATGCACAATGAAAGTTTCAATCTTACCTACATGCATATGTAGAAACCTCACACGCATACATGTTCCTGATTGTTCCAGTATGTTCCTGAATATTAAAGAATGCAGGACTACAATAAAAAGCAACAACAGACAAAAAGTGGCATGCAGCACAGATGAAGAGAGACCGAGACACAGAGTTTTCTACAATCAACATTAAAAGAAAGAAGGACTTTGAAATTTTGGACTTGTGATCATGAGTTTATGTAAAAATGTGACATACATGTTAACATCACATAAATACATACACATGATACATATAAATACAATGTAGAAGAAATGTCATGGATTGGGTAAGTATATAACATATGCATAATTGCAAAAATACGAAAATTCATACTGATATATACATTTCTGTGGAAAATTCAAAGAAATTTTGTATCTGCATGAGTTTGCACAGAAATCAAGAACAATGTATTATATTTGTACATATGTAGATCTGTATAGATACAACATATATACATATGTGAATACTATTGTACTAACAAAACTAACTATATTAGAATAACTTATTAATGTTCTAATAACTAAACAATAGGGACAGTTTAGAAAAAAATTTGTTTATAAAGTCTTAGGGAAGTAGGGACAGACATAAAAACTACTTAAGTATAGAAATTAGATTACATTGTGATTTTAGGTTTGCAATTGCTAGTAATGGAAATTTTATTTAGTGAATTTACAGACATTAGGAGATAAGATAGTTACATATTCAATACTGTTGAAACTGTTTAAAATTGTTATATGATTTGTTATTATATTCAAAAAACTATGTTCATGTAAAATCCCTATTAACTAAACCCATTTTCAATACCCGCAAATTGAGCATAGAATTAGGTAGACAGAGAAAAGCTAAGAAAGATTAGGGTTTGTTGTTTTGGGAGGGTAAAGGAATACTTTGATTTAGTACAGAGTTAAAGAATTAGATAGATAGAAATATATATATATATATATTATACATATATATATATAATATATATTATATATATATATATATATATATATATATATAATGTAAGTATCATTAAAAGATGCTGGGTGCATCTTTTCCAAGATGAAAAGGAAGAGGAGATGCAAGGAAGAAAAGGAAGAAGAGCATGCAAAAAGACAGACTTCCCCTTTACCTCCATTGCTTAAAAATCCTAGAGTTCTTCAAACCTCAGGTCAAATCCTACCTTTCACCACTTCCTTATTTGTTCATAGCCTCCTAAATTATCTTGTGAGATATTTCAATGCAGATACTATTTTATTTATCATTTTATATCCCCAACACAAAATAGTCTCCTTGAACATAGTGGGGTGCTTAATACATGCTAACTGTTAGATTTATTATGCCACTTAACCTTAAAATAACTGAAAGGGAAATGATATTATCATCACTATTTTACTGATGAATAATCACAGGTTCTCAAGACATTATGACTTGCCCATTGTCAAAATAGAAAGATTTTATAATTATCAGGGTTTGAATCCAGGTCTTCCTGACTTCACGTCTAATATTATATTCATGGTATATAATGCATCATGACCATTGGTTTTTCTTTCCTATTTAAAAGTTCTCAATTTTTACCATGAATGATTTTAAATTTTTTCCACTGTCATATTCCCAAAGTATTCAAAGCATATACATTGGTTGAATTAGCTATTATCCACTAACTTCAAATGCTCTTCACTCTCTATTTCCTCTTTTCATAGAGACTAATGATCCTTATATTCTCTAGATTCATCCTGTCTCAAGGTTGGTTACTTTAGCTTGTATAGAATATTTGTATTTGTTAAGAGAGTTTTCTTAATTTCTTCCTTTTTGTATTTAAGAGTAAAGATAGCAAAAGTATTTCTGAGTAAGAGACTTCCTGCTGTGCAAACTGTCAATTTGTGACAGTTAGAAGAGTGTGACTAAGAGTCAGTCAGTTACAGTTGCCAGTTGGAAAGAGGCTTTTGCTCTCTCTGGGACTGTGAGGAGTCAGAGAAATGGATTTAAGTACTTAACAGCCTTATTGATTATTGATGATCTTGGGTAAATAGGTAGATAGATAGTTGGTAAATTATTAGAGTATAAAAGTTAGGCACCATCCTCAAAGGTAGATAGATTTAGGGTTCTCTAGAAATGTTTTAGTTAGGATTGGGATCTTAGTATTATAAGATTTATCTCACTCTCCTCCTTTCTATTTCATATTCGTATTTCCCTAATAATAAACTAAGTGTTTTGTGTTTAGAGAAACTGCTCTCCTTACTTTTGCTCAAACTCCTACACAAAAAATTTAACCCTTCACATACTCTTAAGATGATTGTTTTATGCTTGCCTTATTCCAAGTTTATTCAATTTGAGAAAATTTTGTGTTGCTAAATATGCTTTTCTGTTTCTCAGAGTAGCTACATTTTCTAGAGATCTCCATAGTGTAATACGTTCCTCCTATTTTTCTGTTTTGCATTTTTAAATTTTGCAGTGAGAACTCTGATTTCTAACCTATCTATTCCCAATTTCTTTAAAAAGTTTATTTTTAAACATTCTGGAATTTCTTGCTCTTCCTTTCCCCCACACCCCAGAAGTCTTTAGGTTTCTCTCTTATATTGACTAATTTGGGATTATAATCCTTAAAGAATATGCCTTACTTATGGTTTTTCATTTAGATTTTGTTTGCTTTTCCCTTGATCTTTATAATTAATTCCATTGTTTTAACTTCTTATGAGCTATTATTTTTTTATTACCTCTTCCTCTCTTTTCATCTTTACAGTTGCTTTTTTATTATCATTTACTTGCCTCTGATGCCTTGCCTCCCCTGTTGCCTTCTCTTCCCTTTTTTGGTCAACCTCAGCTTCCTTATGCTAAGGGTTTGGGGAACTGGCTTCATCCTTATCCAGAGTAACCTCATTTTGGTGAGTAGTGGACTCAAATAGGTTTTCAGTCCCCTTTTCCTTGAACAAAGAAGACATTTCCTTTTTATCCTATGAATTTAATCTTCTCTATACTCAATTTCTTCTAGAATTCCTCTCTCCCATCTAGTTGCTTTCCCTTCTCTCTTGTGGCTAGGAGTGATCATTGTCTGCCAATAATTTTTTAAATTCATTGAGGTTCATGCATGGACTTACTTGGAAAATAGGAATGTTAACAGAGAGGGTAAGTTACTTGTGAGATTTTTCTGTATATCATATATTTGCCTCCTTAAATTGTAAATTCAAATTTAGCTATTTTCTATTTAGAGAATTTTTTAAAAAGATCTTTTGAGGTGATGAGGTGGCAGAAAAGACAAGTTGTACCATTTTGCTGCTCACATGATTCTCACCAATCCTTTTCATAAGTGTTTTATTAGGCTATATTTAAATAAGGTGTGAATGTGTGTGTGAGTGTGTGTGTGTGTTTTGGTATTGAAGATCAGGGTAACATTACATAGTTTGGTGATTGTCACCTCAATATTATACCAGGCCTTTGCCCTAATTTCATAGAAGGGTAGGGTTATAGCTGATAATGGAATACAATTCTGACTTAAAATAAAAATTTTGGATACTGTAGTGGAAGGATAACTGGACTGGAGTATCAGGAAACATGAGTCTAGGCTTTGTTCACCTGATGAACAAGGTAATTTTTCTTCTCTAGCCTTCCAATTCCTTATTTCACTATACCCTCCAACCACAATTCTTATTCAATAAACTCTAGTGGCTCTTTTATTATCTCTAGAATAAAGTATAAAATATTCCCTTTTGAGTTCCAGAGTTCTGGCTCCCTACCACCCATGCAGTTTTCTTACACTTTATCCCTACCCCATACTCTGATATCAGATGACACTTGCTTTCTTGCTGTTCCTTACATAAAAATGCTGAGTATTTTCACTAACTATGGACCATTTCCTTTTCTCACCCAATCTCATGGATTCTTTGACTTTTTTCAAGTCTCAACTCAACTCCTATCTTCTGAAATAAGACTTTCCTAATCCTTCTTAATGCTGTTGTGTCTTCCCTCTGAGATTACCCTCAATTTGTAGTGAATAACTCCTGTTTATATATAGTTGTTTGAGTATTATTTTCCCTTACCGTTGTTTCCGGTGTTTAATACAATGACTGACACATAGTGGGAGCTAAATAAATAATAGTTGACCAATTTACTAACTAAATAGTCTCTTCTTTCCTTATTTTTCTAAGAGATTTAAGATTCTAAAGCTCTCTATTATTCATTTATAGGTTTATCATAGCTGGACTAACAACTCATTAGTATCTTCTGTGATGGAGATCCAAGGCCAATTTTATTAATAGATATACATTATTCAGTGCATTTTGAGGGCAAGGGTATATTTTTCTCTTATGTTGTTATTCTTTATTAGATCTAGTTTTAGAATCCTTTTCTTTGGGATATAAAACAAGAGAGTAGTGTGGAAGGAGGGCATTTCCTCTTGAAGATCTTTGTTTTGGGAATGGAGAGGAAAGAGAATCCTCTAATAATCTTCATTGCATGTGGCTATTAATTACATTATTATATCTGCAATTTTGTATCATATAAGCATCTGTGATTATCAAGATTAATTTTGTCTTGAATGTGTATTTCATTTCACCGTTTTAGAGAATATTTAAAACATTGTCTCATTTGATCCCCTATTATGATCCTTTGTGTAATATAGGAAAAGTTATTATTGCAACCGTTTTTATAAATAAACTATAGGGTTAGAAAAACTAAGCAACTTAAGCGATTCATGGTAAGTAAATAATGGTTTTAGAACCAAAATCTGTATCTTCTGATTCCTAGTTCTCAGTTCACTCTTCTCTATTGTTTTTCTTTGGAAGGCTAAAAGTGCATGACCTTCACTGAATGAGATATAGGCAAGGACGTGCTGGAACCTACTCAAATTTTACTCTTGAGAACTGTTGAATTTTCACTGTGAATATTTATACCGTGGAAGTTAACACACAATACAAATTGAGGTTCAGTTTATAGTTAATACATTATCAAGACTTAAGAAAGTGATGGAGAAATTTTAAGTATAGTAATTCAGATTAAGCTAAAAAGTTATTTTTACATACGTTATTCCTTCCTGGAGAATCTGTGGTTTTGAAACATTGCACATAGAACAGTTTAGCTGTCTGGCTTCTAGAGAGGGAGGTAATTTATTACATACCTACTATGCTCAAGAGATATATAAAGAAAAAAGTAAAAACCCTTAGGGTTGTGGTATATGCTTATAATTGTAAAAATAGAGATTTGAACCCCAGACTTCAATCCCAGAAGTCCTTGGTAGTTCCCAGAATTCCCTATAATCTCACCTGAGTCCTCACCTGAGTGCAAGATCACAAATTATTATTTAAAAGGGCTCTCTGCCTACTTGGGGGCCTTTCTTCTTCCACTTCTAAGCACACACGTCTCTCTAACTGGTAGGCAAGATGTAAGTGGCTGTGAATGGGTTATGTGCCCTAGGCACGTGCTTTCTTATTTTGTATTTCTTATTTCCTTGGTTTCTAATAATCTTAATAAACCTCTAAAATATAATACTTTTATTACTAGAGATTAATTTAACTGTCACATAATGGAATTCTATTGTGCTATAAAAAATTAAAAGCAGATGACACAAAAAAATCTGGAAAGATTTCTAGGAAGTGACACAAAGCAAACATGAGCAGAACCAGGAGAACATCATACACAAAGTAATAAGAATGATGACTGTGAATAACTTAGCTTTCTAACAGCAATTCAGATTCAGGTCAACTCCAAGAGTCTCATGTCACTGCCATAGAAGGAACCGATGGAATCTGATACAAACTGTAACAGATCATTCTTTACATCATTTCCTTCATGATTTTTTCTCTGTTAATAGCAATATGTGCCTTATTTCAAAACATGAAATATGTATTATATGGTAATATATGTACAAACAATATCAATATCATATTATCTGCCTTTTTAGGGAGGAGGAAAAGGTGGAAAGGAGAAAGTGAACATGCATTGCAAAATGTCAGAAAATGAATATTAAGAAATTATACTATCATAATATGCGAAGAAAATTTATAAAATTTAAACATTTAAAAATCCTATGGATTTCAAAGGGGAGAATACCTAACATGAATTTCTCTTTCTTTAAAATTCTAATCCTATGGAGAGATTTTAAACATTATTTGAGTTTTGACAGCAAATGTCATTTGTTCATACTAGACTTGAAGGAGACAATTCTGGGAAAGGAATCTCAGAAACAGAAAACACAAATCCTCACTCACCACTCATAGTGGATGTTAAAACATTAAAACTCTACTTTTTCCCTATTGGGCCATCTGGAATTAAGGACACAGTATAGGAAGAATAACTAGATTGAGGACAAGTATCAAAGAGAAAACTATTAAAATGTAAATATTTACATCCAGGAATTCATCAGAATTTTAATAAAAATGTAAAAATATTCTGCCAGATGACATAGAAATGGAAGCAATTATTTCCTATACATCAAGGTCCTCAATCTGGAATGGTCCTAAACCCATGCATTCTCTCTGTGAAGCACTACGGTGAAACGAGAAGTAGCTATTTAACCCACAGTTAAGTGCTAGAGGGTTTTCTGCTAATTCAAATCTTCATTCTAACCCATTCCTTTAAGAGCAATGTCACCCTTAACTTCAAAGTCTCACAGGTAGAGGTATCTTCCTAACATTTTTATGAAGGTATTATGGCATAGGGGATAGTAACCTTTAGAATCAGAAAGAACTGCAGTTCAGATCTAACCACTGACGACTTTTCTAGCTATGTGATCATGACAAGTCACTTTATTTCTCTAAGCTAAAGTTTCCCTATCTGGAAAAATATGATAATACATACTAGTAGTTGTGACTTCAGAAGGCCATTATGAGGCTTAAATAAGTTATTACATAGGGGTATCCCAAAAGCCTTAGTGCAATTGTCTTTCATTGTCTAAAAGACATTTTTAAAAACACTTTCAAGCTTTAATTAACTAAATCTACAATAAGACTTTTGGGACATTGTGTATATAAAGTATTTTGTAAACTATAAGTCACTATAAAATTTTCTACTTTTATTATCCTATACTACTACCCCCACCTATAGAGAATTTATTCTCTTCTTTACAGAGCCAGCCACTCTAAGTCCTATCCCTTCAATTCCAAAATTAATTCAGCCTATTATATACATTTATTTTATTTCTTCCACTCATCACTCTTCAAATTAATTCACCACCCTTTCATTCCCTCCCCTCTATAATCTTTACTGCATGGTCATTGTATTGACTCCTTCAGAAAATCAGGCCTTCATACTGCCCTTCATTTCCTCTTCTGTTATCTGGAAAATGGCAGGGAAATGGGGTAGTGGGGTAGATTAGAAGATTTCCAAGTGTTTTCCAGTTTTCCAGTTCCAATTTTTAGAATTTCTTGGTTCTTAAATCTGATATTTCTGCCAATATCTTGTTTGAATTTTGGACACATGAGAACTTTCAAAAGCAGTCACTTCACTTAAATATTTACTAACCACTCACTATACATGCATGTGTGCAGAGGTGGCAGCTAGGTACCACAGTGAGTAGAATGCTGGGCCTAGAGTTAGGACTTCCCTTTTTGAGTTCAGATCTGTCCTTAGACACTTAACTTATTATGTGACCTTAGGTAAATCACTTAACCATCTTTGCCTCATTTTCCTCATTTGTAAAAATGAACTGGTGGAGGAAATGACAAACCACTTCAGTGCCCCTTGCTGATAAAACCCTCAAAAGGCACCACAGAGTTGAACACAACTGAACAACATTAAAAAACATCATATGTATAATACTGTTCCAGGTATTTGGAAGGGATGCAGAGTTTAATTATACTAGAAAATAATATATTATAAATATAACTGAACAAGAGAACTGCAAAGAAAAATGTCATTTGAGGTCAAAAGAAGGAAAAGGTCATTGCTTGCTCATGGGAATCAGTTAAGAATTTACAGATTAAATGTCGTTTTACTCTTGTTTTAAAGGATGAATCTGATTTCAATAGGTAGAGAGAGAAAGAAAGGGTACATTTCCCATTAGAGTCAGTC